>NW_028270165.1:93108557-93408557 GCF_037043375.1 Chiloscyllium plagiosum | reverse complement strand
AATAGTTGCCCAATGTGTCCTGTATGCCAAATTCATTTAAATCTGGATATCCTGAAGTGAGCAATTATACTTCAGATTTCTACTTGCCAATTAAAACTAATGTTGGGCACTCGAACAGATTGAGGGCATCTTGAAGCATGCCACGGTCCTCAGTGTGGGTCCAGGGCTTATCAAATAGGGTTTCACCTCTCATAACCCTGCGGTAAGCAAATTATTTATTACTAACTTTGTAAAGCACAAGTGCCCTCAGCAGCATTACGTCCAGATGCTAGGACCCTGTTGAGTTCTCTCACTAGTATCTTGTGGCTGAGTAGGGAGAATTGTATCAACATTTCTGTTAGAAACGAAAATCACTTCTCAATAATCGCTCTAGACAAATTCAGGAAAACAAAGTTTTATTAACAAGTCTGCAGAGTTGGGCACCCTTGAAAAAAAAGGCGCGCCAGGCTAACAATGTTTCTGATTAAATACAGTTCAAGCTCCTCCCTTCTATAGCTCTAAAGAGTCACGAGGTTCACATTCTGAACATTCATTATTTTTCCATTCTGGACCCTTATCACAAAGTCTGCAGTATATGTCTCCCTAGTTGTTTTTCTAGCCTGCAGTCTTATCAGTCAAGGACTTATTCTTCTCTGTCAGAGTTAGTGGTCTTATCAATCAAGGACTTGTTTTTCTACTCTGTCTCGTCCTTTATTATAGAGAAGCATGTTTTACCCTACCCCCACGGCTCTATTCCCCTTAGACTCTGAGGTCATGCACATCTTAACTATTTGTACCGAAATCGTGTCTCTCAATTTCTCACAGCACTTTTGTCCCTGGCCAGCTTTCCTCTTTATTTTGGACACAACAAAAGCAGCAACTACCCTCTATATTTCATCTCTCAAAGGATATCGGCCGGTGACCTGGCAGGACTCGCCAACTGTGGGGGATGGAAATAAAGCCCCATGTCAGGAAAGAATTTGTTTATCAGGAAGCAGTACAGCTGCAAGGCCAACCGTCTCCGCTGAGCCTGGGAAACACAAGCTTTAGCAAGCAGGCACTAAGCTGACATTCAAAATGGTTTCTAGGCTTTAATATGTGACCAAATGGCTGACCCAAATCTAACAATTCTCCCACATCATCGAAGGGAATTAAACAAGAAAAATGAAACAAAATTAGAAATAAATTGGCGATGTATATTTGCAGATACATTCTATGTGCATTTTTTTTTAAGGAAAAATCTGCAGGCAGTCAATACATGTAATAGTTTGTAAATTCGACTTTGGAAACAGAACCAGTCTGACTCAAGATTGGGATACAGGCAGACTCTGACCTCACACCTTTAATGCATTGTCTGAGCTGAGATGTGAGCTTTTGCTATAAAACCTTGTTATCTCAAGGTGACAACAAGATGTTCTGGGATTTACATTGTAATGAGACCTGTAACCTATTTGAAAAGGTGGAAGACTTAACAATCCAGGTTTGTTCAATATACCATTTCAGTGGCAGGACACTGGACTGTTTTGCTCTAAATTGTGTCTTAGGATCTTATCCTCCACAACCACCTGATGAAGAGGCAGCACTCCAACAGCTCCTGCTTCCAAAGAAGCCTGTTGGACTACAATCTGGAGTTGTGTGATTCTAGAATCTGGTTTCTAGTATCTGCAGTCCTTGTTTTTACCTAGTTGATTTTAACCCTACTGTGAATCCTCTTGCAAGAATGCCTGCCTTGAAGAAGTTTTCCTCCTCTCTCTACAAGAATCTCAAGGAATCCCTCTCCCACTGCATTTCCTCTGCCCTGAAGCTCTTCAACCATGTCCTGAAACAGACTCGCTACCACAGCCACGTTTGTTTCCTTGGTGCCTGCCTCCGTAACCAACTCATCCTACACGGATTCCGGATCACCTTCATCCCCACCCCTATTCACCCATTGTACTCTTTGCTACCTTCCCCCACCCTCCTTCCTGACCTATCCCCTCAATCCCCACCCCCATTCACCTATTGTATTCTATGGTACTTTCTCCCCACACCCACCCTCACCATCCCCACCTATTGTATTCTATGGTACTTTCTCCCCACCCTCACCACCCCCACCTATTGTATTCTATGGTACTTTCCCCTCACCCTCACCTTCCACCCTCACCCTCCACCCTCCACCCTCCACCCTCACCCTCCTCTCATTTATCTCTCCACCCTGCAGGCTCTATTCCTGATGAAGGGCTTTTGCCTGAAACGTCGATTTTCCTGCTCCTCGGATGCTGTCTGAACTGCTGTGCTTTTCCAGCACCACTCTAACAAAAGTGGATTGGCCATGTTGAATTACCCATAGTGCCCAGGGATGTGCAGGTTGTGGTGGATTGGCCATGTTGAATTACCCATAGTGCTGTGAGAAACGAACCCCACTTAATCAATAATTTTCAGTCCGAGTCAGAGTTCTGAAGCAGCACATTTATTCAAACATCTTGCAAGATGGGTGGCTGCATGAAGAGAGACATACCCGACAGTAAAATACAGAGCTTTTTATACTTTTGAGGGCTCTCTCGACACCCCTACACTGAGCAATAAATCTATTATGATTGTCTATTTCATTCTATCCCTTTATTTGGTTATTACATGCACCCGTTATTCCTTCATTTGGTAATTCCCTGCACCCAAGCCTAAGCCTATCATACTTATTAATTACCGCGCTTGTTTTTCTTTAAATCTGCCTTATTTGGCTGTCCTTGTTCGTTACAGCCTTCCTGTTACTTTGTCCAGTTCCCCTTATCTTATCGAACCGTCTGACTTCTGAGATCATCCTTTACTATCTTGATAGTCCAAAAAGCAGACCTACAAACTGAGCTTATTGCGAAATGCCCCTGCTGCCCTTTTTTTGTGGTCAGCTACAAGTAATTTCTCAGCTTCAAAGTATTCATTAAAATCAATATACAACTGACAACCTGAAATTTATCTCTATCAATCCCCACCCCCACCCCCACCCCCGCGCCCCTCTCATTTATCTCTCCACCCTGCAGGCACTCTGCCTCTATTCCCAAGGGCTTTTGTGCAAAACGTCAATTTTCCTGCTCCTCGGATGCTGCCTGAACTGCTGTGCTTTTCCAGCACCACTCTAATCTAAAGTGGATTGGCCATGCTGTAATACCCATAGTACCCAGGGATGTGCAGTTTAGGGTGGATTGGCCATGCTAAATTAGGCATAATGTGCAGATAAGGTGCATTACTCAGGGTTAAATGTAGGGGAATGAGTGCGGGTGGGTGACCCTTGGGAGGGTCGGTGAGGCCGAGTGGCCTGCTTCCACACTGTGGGGATTCTCTGAAGGGAGGGGTTTTTTTGGAAAGTGTGTTCCGGTCCTGGTCTGCTGCAGGCGCAGCGCATGCGCCCGCTGTTGGCCATGGCCCCACCCCCTCAACCGTCACTTTTCCCCGCCCTGCCCCTAGTTCCGTTGTGACGTCACAAGGCGGAAGTGGCCCTGTCAGTTTCAAAGTGAATCTCCCGCCCTCTGGCCGACTCTTCATCCTGGGAGGGAGGCAGAGATGGGAGGAGGGGAAATTGGTCACTTGTAGCAACTGGAGTGAATGCAGGGAGGGAGCAGCCTCCGCAAACTCAGGTATGTGTCTTAGTTACCCGGGTGAGGAGGGACTGAAGGATAGAGATTGGGAAGGGGGAGGGCTGGATATCTCCTGTTTTGATGTTTAAAATGCAACCGATTCCCACCAGTAACTGCCACAGGTACAAGTACAGCACATGCAATATTCCTCATTGCAGCTTCAAACCGGTTTTACATCCTCTGTTCTTCCTCCACCTTGCTCCAGCACATTCACCTTCTTTCCCTCATTCACATTCCTCCCCCTGCCCCCCCCCCCCCCCCCCCCCCGATGTTCCAAGCTTATCCTCAAAAGATCGGTTTGTCCCTCCATTCTTTCCCGGTGGCGTCCATTACTCTTGTCTATTTCTTGCCTTATTCAGCCTTGTGCGTGAACAAAGTGTTAGCGTATATCCTCTTTCACCGCCAGCTGCTTCCTCGTTTGCGAAAGCAACGTTTCCTCACATTTTTCGCCGACACTGAGCCTTCTGACCTCCCTGATTGTGTTTTTTTTGTTTTTGCAGAAGCAGGAAACGGATGCTTATAACTGATTATACGAGCATATCTAGCTTAACCTACACCCCTCCCCTCACAGCACCTTATCTGTTTGTCTGTAACATCTACAATTGTTTGCAGGCACATTTCATGTATGCACATTTTAGCTAATACAAACGCAATGATATATTTCCTTCACATTGCTTTCATTCTTGTTAACTCCACTCTTGGCTGAAACAATTATACCCTGGCGTTAGTTCATTTACCTTGCAGAAGCAACACTGCTTTACCTATATCCCACAGGGGTGACCCTACAACCTTGTATTAATAATGTGGAGCATGGCGAGGGTAAGTAGACAAGATCTTTGATCTGGGATTGCTCATAGGTTTAGGGTGAGATTTAAAAGAAACCTAAGGGGCAACTCCTATACACAGAGGGTGGTGTGTGTAAAGAATGAGCTGCCAGAGGAAGTAGTGGCTCCTGGTACAATTACAACCTTTAAAAGATATCTGGATGGGTACATGTTGGGAAGCATTTAGAGGGACATGGACCAAGTGCTGGCAAATGGGACGAGATTGATTTAGGATATCTGGTCAGCATGGACTGAAGGGACTGTTTCTGTGATTCTGGCTTGCCACGAATGTTTTTTACGTCTGTTCAGTTTTTCCCTGATGTTGGTGTTAACGCCTTGGTGTCTTATTTTGCTCCCCACATCCTGGGGACATTAACCATTTCCTATCTGGTTGTTCTGATCTGGACTGCTGTCTGGATCTTCGGATTTCTGGGATTGGTCAATAAACACACCTGGAAGTGACTTTGTCAATCATACAAGCAATAGTTTATTCTTTGATATGGCCCGGACGGTAGACTCTGATCAGCCCAGAAGGATTAGATTAGATTAGATTCCCAACAATGTGGAAACAGGCCCTTCGGCCCAACCAGTCCACACCGACCCTTTGAAGAGTAACCCACCCAGACCCATCTCCTTCTGACTAATGCACCTAACATTATGGGCAGTTTAGCATGGTCAATTCACCAAACCTGCACATCTTTGGATTGTGGGAGGAAACCCAAGCAGACATGGGGAGAATGTGCAAACTCCACACAGCCCCCCAAGGCTGGAATCGAACCTGGGACCGTGGTGCTGTGAGGCAGCAGTGCTAACCACTGGGCCACCGATGAGTACTTCTAGTGTGCCAAAAGAATCCACCAAATTATACAGAGTTTGGATAGAACTTATGGACATTGTTTCGAGTCAGACATTGAGCATGATCACATAGTAACAACCAGTCAGATCCCGCAAGGTCCTCATGCATTTTTGACTTAGCCTAGGGCGGCACGGTGGCTCAGTGGTTAGCACTGCTGCCTCACAGCACCAGGGTCCCAGGTTCGATTCCAGCCTTGAGTGACCGTCTGTGTGGAGTTTGCACATTCTCCCCGTGTCTGCGTGGGTTTCCTCCGGGTGATCCGGTTTCCTCCCACAGTCCAAAGATGTGCAGGTCAGGTGGATTGGCCATGCTAAATTGCCCGTAGTGTTAGGTACATTAGTCAGAGGGAAAATGGTTCTGGGTGGGTTACTCTTCGGAGGGTCAGTGTGGACTGGTTGGGCTGAAGGGCCTGTTTCCAAACTGTAGGGAATCTAATTTAATCTATCATAATTTCTTGTAGACAACCTGTTCTTGGAATCGTATTTGTCCTGTCTGGCGGTTAGGATTAAACCGTTACTTCTGCGATTGATGGTTAGGTTCACATTTGTTACTTCTGCATTTGCAGTTTTTTTTCACTGGATTGACATCAGTCTATGGTTTCTTGTTTGTTCTGAGTTGTGAGTATCTGCCTGACTCAATCCCACCGAGTTAGCGAAGCAGAAGCCATTTTGTCCTACTTCCCATGTTAAAGTGGAGATTGAGGTGGCCCAGGGAATCCTTTGAGAACTCAGACCTGTAAAGCCTCTCTCTTGGTTTGTCCTGGAGATCATACTCTTTGGAAGCCTGGAATAAAAATCTCTCATCATAAAGTCCCAAAATGCAATTCAATTCAATCCATAGCAGATAAGCACTAAGTTAATTCTCGACGGGATTCAACAGCCTCAGCACTAAAATGGTCTCTCTCTCTCGTGTCCTTTTGAAATCTCAAGACAGCAAAGATTTATTTTGTGATTGCCCCGCTTGCAAGGGGTAGTAAGAATCCGTTACAATGGACAAGCTCCACCCATTAATTACAAAGCTATGGATAGTACCGAGTCTTGTTTCAGGGTCAGATTCAAAGACTATCATTCATTTCACAAGGGAACGGCTGTGAATGTTATCACTTGGGGTCCTGTTCACACAGATTCACCGATGCTGAGGCAAACGTTCTTAATTGCCTCACAGCATCCTGTTATCACTTGGTGAGCCCAGGTGTCCCTATCTTTAAGTTCTCTCCTCTTTCTGAGCCTTCCTGTCTGTTTATTTTCTAATGCAGTAAAGGTATTCAATAATTCAGCATTACATTTTAGTCTGGATGTTTAAAGGCAAGTTTTAAGGCTATAGACTTTATCACCCAGATGCCCACACCCTCATTCCTCCCTTTGATTGCACCACGATTACTGAAAGAGAAGGCTAGTCCAAATGAATGCCCTTCAAGGTGGTCCAGCCATCAACATCCTGTAGAGCGGCACCACCATCTTCGCAGCTCATCTGGTCATATTTATCATCGCCATCGACACGTGTGGGTGAGCCATCGGATCGCAAAAGGAGCATCTTCTGGGGCAAATCTATATCACTAAGGGACCTCATAAGCCTAGCAATTAAATACCTAACAATACCAATACTGACAAACAAACATAGCTAAATTGATAAGCCAATCGTACCATCAGCCCGATCTGCAGTTTCCCCAACTGGTCCCTTCAGTCATTCTGTCAAGGAATACCTGGATCTCTTCTTGTATCTTAGTAATTTTGCCAGTCAGATCGGGAATGCCCATAGTGCATTTATCTTGGACAATGGTGCAGATCTCACTCTCCTGGGCAAGTATATAGTCTAAGGCAGACCGATTCTGCACAGAGTAAAGACACAGGTCTGATAATCCCAGTTTAGTCTGTTCCAGAGCCTCTTTAGTCTTATTTCCTCGAAAGGTCAGGCCGCACAAGAGGGAATTGTGGTTCTGTTAACTTGTCACCCCTGCTGATCCTTCCAACCCCAGGGTACTCTGGATTCCCCAGCCTATCGGGTGTCCTGTATTGTCACCCAGTCCCTTGGGATCCTTCCAGTTGGAGCAAGGTTGGCTGAGACCTACCGCTGCATCCCCCTCAGATGGAGGTTCCATCGACTTGTCCACTGGCCAGGACAAGGTACTGTTGTGGGAACAAGGGCTCCGATAGTGACCTTATGAGGGACATCTTTGCCATCCAGGACAAAGAAATTGGTAGCTTTACCTTAGCTGAAGAAATAATAGTCTGGTTTGGTGTATATTACGGAGAGTTTCTCAAAATAGGTTACTGAAATGTTACAGCAGGGGGTCTGGTCAGGTCTACAGGAGGAAAGGGTCGACGTTTTGCAAGAGGAGTTGCTTGAGCGCTGTAAAAAATGGGCCAAGTGACTCGAGCACTCGCACTGTATGGGAGACAATGGTCCTCAGAATGCTGTTCCCATTGGGCTCTCCCTTAGCTCTATTGTACATGGTCTTGGTGACAGTATCAGGTTCTGAAAAGAGAAAAGGCCTATAAATGCACAAGGGAAGGGTTCCCTTCCAGGTCCATGTGCCGCATAAGGCCTGCTGTACCCCAGCCAGTGTTACACCAGCTGTTTGTATACACAGACCGGAGCTATTGGAAAGTGATATTGCTCTTCGCAGGGTCGGCAGTAGGAAGTCTGATGAATAGATTGGAATCGGGGATTGGGGGCGGGGCAAGTGAGTCATCTCCCGATAGAGAGGAGAGAAATACTACTGCCTCTGGGGTGAAGAGCGTTCTGTGGGCCTGTATAAATAAGTTGTTTGTGGATTGAGGAGTTTCCCCTATCAGGCTTCCCTTTTCTCGAGTCGGCCTTCCTGCAAAAAGGGATGGTGTTCCTGAGTTGATCATTTTTATCCTCACTAGGCTTGCGTCTGCAGGTAAAATAAAAAAAAATGGTAACTCCCACTGATTTCTACTGTCCAGATGGACCATCTGGTCTTTCTGATCTAAGAGTCCATTGCAATAGTCAATCTTCATCACGTTCCACACGTCAAAGGCGTCTGGTCCGGTGCACTGGACAACATCTCCTCAGCATGGGTGGTGGATAATCTCTGATCATTCCTGGTCGCATCCATACTTAGTAGCTTTACCCATCAGAATGTTGTACATGATCAGAAAGGTAAGGAGATAGGCGATCCCCCACAAGTCCCTCCTCTTAGTTCAAGTATCTGTCATAAGATTAACATGAGAATAACAGCAAGATTCAAAAACCCAACAGGACAAGGTCCATTCCTTTTGTTGTGATTCCAGGATTCTCTCCTCCTCTTCCCCCCCCCCCTTTTTGATTGGTGCGGTCAATCAATTTACAATGGTGCAGTTGGACCCAAGCTGAGCGCCCAACGACTGCGACTGCCGTAGGGGTGGGAAGTAAAACCTGGAAGGGGCCATCACAACAAGGTTGGAGACCTTTGACAGTTCAGTTCTTGACAAGCACCAACGAACCAGGCTCTACCCGTGACGAGGTTGAAAGGGAGGGAACATCGCTGTAGGCCGCACGCTCCTGGGAGTGAAAGGCACGCATCATGTTAGAGCAAGAACATAACCACTCATTGCTTCGGTCATGTGGTGGAAGTGGACTGAGAAGGGAGCCGAATCTTTCCAAGGGGTACGGAGGGGGTGATCAGACAGACTCTCAGCTGGAGACAGTCGTGTCTTGCTCGCAGACATGGATCGCATCTAGAATAAGGCCACAGGGATTAGCATCACCAGGAGAGGCCAGACTCTGCCATCCATTTGGCAAGTTTAGTCTTGAGTCTGGTTAAAACATTGAATAAGGCCGGCCGCCTGAGGATGAGAAGCACCATGCAGTTGCCGACAAACACAAAGCTGGGAACAGAGTTCTCCGTTAATATTACCTACAAAGTGTGGTCGATTGTCCGAGCTAATGCACGCAGGTATACTGAAGCAGGGAATTATTTCCTTGAACAAAATCTACACCACAGTCTCAGCAGTCGCGTTAGGAGGAGGGTAGGCTTCAATCCACTCAGAAAAGACATCAGCAATAAGAAAAACACATTTATAGCAACTCAACTCATTTCTCCAACTCAATGAAGTCCAGTTGAAGTGTCTCCAAGGGACCCTCCAGCAAGGGAGTTCTCATAGAGATACTTGAACTAAGAGGTGGGCGATCGCCTACTCACTGACCTGTTTGATCACGTACAACATCCTGATCGGGAAAGCCACTGACTGAGTATCGATGCGATCTGGAACGATCTGAGATTATCCTGGTGTCATCTGGTGCAACAGACCAGACGCTTTCAACGTGGAGTCACTTGAGCGATGGCATGAGCTGCCAGAGGTAGTAGTGGGTGCTGGTACGATGACAAGTTAATAGGCTCCAGGATGGGCATCTGAATATGAAGGGTTCAGATGGGTCAGGGCCAAGTGATGGCAAACGGAACTGGAGTCATAGAGATGTACAGCACAGAAACAGACCCTTCGGTCCAACTCGTCCTTGCTGACAAGATAGCCAACCCAATTGAGTCCCAGCTGCCAGCACCCGGCCCTAATAGAGGCCAAGTGATGGCAAACGTGACTAGATTAATTTAGGATATCTGGGCAGGTTGGGCCAAAGGGTCTGTTTCTGTGCTGTGTGATTCTAATTGTCTTCAGTGAAATCAGAAGTGTGGTTGTGAAGGCTGGACTTTCAGAGCATGTTTTGCCCTGACTGGGAGCAGAAGAGTTTGACTGAGGTGTGTTGGTGTTAATGCCTTGATGTCTAATTTTGCTCCCACCTTCCCGGGGTCATTAACCATTTTGTGTCTAGTCCTTCCTCAAGAAGTTGTTTTGCAGGTTTACCCTGAATGGACACTTTTTTGCTTCCCAAAATCAGACCTGCTCACTCTCAGCAGGATCCCAGCGTTGTGAAAGATATTAACTTTCAGGTGGAGGTATCCAAAATTCAGAGAGATGTCAGTCTTGATGTTTATGCTTTTTCTGCCCCTGTAAGATCCTGAATCAGCACCTTCAGGGGAATTAGTTAGAGCGGAGTGAGAACAGAGGGGGAGAGAGAGTGGGATGGTGCTTTCAATTTTGTGGAACAACAAAAGAATATTCCACAGAAAGTAGAATTGCTTGTTCTGAATTTCTACCTTGCACTGATAGTGATGGCTTTTGTAATCTCTTTTTGCAGAGTATTTGAAAATCTGAAGACTGAAGTTTCAAAATCAATGGATGAAGGGCTTATGCCCGAAACATTGACCCTCCTGCTCCTCGGATGCAGCCTGACCTGCTGTCCTTTTCCAGCGCCACATTTTTCGACTGACTGTCCAGCATCTGCAGTCCTCACTTTGATGTCAATGTCTGACAGTCACTCAATCCATCGGGACCGCAACGATTTTTGACTGTGATTTCTGTGAGAAGGATCAACGCTTTTTGGTTCCTGTTTGAGGATGTTTTCAGCATCAGTGGGACTGGACGAGAGACCCCACTGTTGCAGTGCACTGTGCGTGGAGCCTGAAACAGGAATACGGCCTGGGAAGGCATTTCACGGCAGGGAGGGGCTCAACACGTGTTTGTATGCAGCTGACGCTGTGGCCATGGAGAAATCTGAGGAATCCCACCCCGTGGACAAACGATGGAAGTGTGGTGACTGTGGGAAAGCCTTCCGTTTCCCGTCTGTCCTGGAGACTCATCGGCGCAGTCACACCGGGGAGAGGCCATTCCCCTGCACCGACTGCGGGAAGTCCTTCAGCACATCCTCCCACCTGCTGACCCACCAGCGGATCCACACGGGGGAGAGGCCGTTCACCTGCTCTCAGTGCGGGAAGGGCTTCAGGTATTCCGCCCATCTGCTGATCCACCGGCGGGTCCACACGGGGGAGAGGCCCTTCAGTTGCCCCGAGTGCGGGAAGTGCTTCAGCACTTCTTGGAATCTGCTGACCCACCAGCATGTCCACACGGGGGAGAGGCCGTTCACCTGCTCTCAGTGCGGGAAGGGCTTCACCTGCTCCTCCAACCTGCAGAGCCACCAGCGGGTCCACACGGGGGAGAGGCCCTTCAGCTGCCTCAAGTGCGGGAAGGCCTTTACCCAGGTCTCCACCCTGCTGACCCACCAGCGGGTGCACACCGGGGAGAGGCTGTTCACCTGCTCTCAGTGCGGGAAGGGCTTCACCCGCTCCTCCCACCTGCGGAAGCACCAGCGAGTTCACGTGCCATCGCCGGGGGATTGAAGGAGTGACGGCCGAGTGCCATTATCGATTGGATATCAACCCGGTTCCGGGGACTCCCGGGTTTGAATCCCACCATGACAGATGGCAGAATTGGTATTCGGTCAGAAATGTGGAGTTCGGAATCTAACGATGAGACCGTTTCAGGGAGGGGGTGGTGCGGGGGAGAAAGCCCCCATCTGATTCCCTCTCTCCCTTGTTAGGGAAGGGAACCGCCATTGTGGGAAAGGATTCACTCAGTTATTCCGGCTGCATCCTTTACCCGGTCTGGCCTCCATGTGATTCCAGACCCACAGCAGTCTGGTTGACTCTGCCAGTGTGGGGAGGCCAGTGTAAAGGAGCCGGGAGAAACTTAGTTGGATCCAGGGAATGGGTTGAAATTGCTGAGTGAGGCAATACTTCCTCCGGGTTATGGCTGTACCAAGGATCCAATTACAAATGGACAACTTGGCGCTGGCCAACCTTGAAGAAGTCTTCCTCCTCTCTACAACAATCTCCCACTGCAACTCTCAGGTCATTTCCTCTGCCCTGCAGCTCTTCACCCATGTCCTGAAACAGACTCGCTACCACAGCCATATTTGCTTCCTCGGTGCCTGCCTCCGTAAGCAACTCATCCTACACGGATTCCGGACCACCTTTAAACCAGCCGAGTTCGGACCCAACAGGACAAACAGTACAGACTACAGATTCAAATACACCAGCAACGGTTCTCCGTCAAGATCCTCTACTCCACGCTTGCAGCAATGCGCCGGCACCTAACCTCTCTCCAGTCTGCCCTGCCTCAGCTGAGGGCCACACTCTCTCAGAATTGCAAAGGACCCACTCGACTACATCCTCAGGAGAATTCATACTCTCAACAAACAGTATTTCAACTCCATCTCAAACATCAAAAACTGTAAGTACAACAAACTTTTATCTATCCACCTCCATAACCAGTGCTCCTCAAACATTCCAGAAGGTTCCCCCGGCCTCTGAAACTGCTCGGATGCCATTAGCCATACGGCTGGTGCAGCTGCCACCCCCACGCTGATTGTCACTTCTGCCCCCATCATGGCCACTCCCACAGCCACTTCCACCCCTCTCAATTCCTCATGCATCACGTGACATCACTTCCGCCCCTCACATCATCGCTGATGTCACACGCTCAGTGACTTCCGCCACCCCTACTGCTGTGTCTGCCATCACTTCCGCCCCCACCAGCGCCACTCGCCTGCATTCTGCTGACATGCCCCCCACTGATCCCACTGTCACCATTCCTGGCCCCCAGAACCCTGAGGGGAACAGCACCCCTGCTCATGACTCCACCCCCATTCCCTCCACCATCACACCCACTCCAGTTACCGGCTCCGCCACCACTCCCAGCTCCAGACCCACACCAGATCCCAGCTCTGCCGAGTTTTCACCATCCGTCCAGACCTCCCCCTCACTGAGGACGAACGATCAGTCCTCACAAAGGACTCACCTTCATCCCCCTCCGTCCACGCATCAATGAATTTAATACACGCCGTGACATCAAACACTTCCGCCGCCTCTGCCTCCGAGCTTACTTTCACAATCTGGACTCCCGCCCACCTTCCGAGGACCCCTTCACCCACCTCCAACGCACTGCATCCACCTGGACACCCCGCGCTGGCCTATTACCTGCTCTCGACCTCTTCATTTCCAACTGCCGCTGGGACATTAACCACCTCAACTGTCTACCCCCATCCCCCACTCCAACCCCTCACCCTCACAACTCGCAGCACTCCAATCCCTCTGCTCCAATCCTGAAGAAGGGCTTATGCCCGAAAATTCGATTCTCCTGTTCCCTGGATGCTGCCTGACCTGCTGCGCTTTTCCAGCAACACATTTTCAGCTCCAATCCCGACCTCACCATCAAGCCAGTAGATAAAGGGGGTGCAGTGGTAGTCTGGCGCACTGACTTCGACACCGCTGAAGCCAAACGCCAACTCGATGACACCTCTTCCGACTGCCTCCTCGACCATGACCCCAACCCCCATAACCAACCCATCATCTCCCAGACCATACAGAACCGCATCACCTCAGGAGATCTCCCACCCACAGCTACCAACCTCATAGTCCGGGAACCCGCACTACCCGGTTCTACCTCCTTCCCAAGATCCACAAGCCTGGCCGACCCATTGTCTCAGCATGCTCCTGCCCCACTGAACTCATTTCTACCTACCTCGACACTGTCCTAACCCCCCTAGTCCAGGAACTCCCCACATACGTTCGAGACACCACCCATGCCCTCCAACTCTTCCAAGACTTCCGTTTCCCCGGCTCCTAACACCTCCTCCTCATCATGGATATCCAATCCCTCTACATCTCCATTCGCCACGACCAGGGCCTCCAAGCCCTCCATTTTTTCCTCTCCCAGTACCCTTCCACCGACACTCTCATTCGTTAGGCTGAACTGGTCCTCACCCTTAACAATTTCTTCTTCGAATCCTCCCACTTCCTCCAGACCAAAGGGGTAGCCATGGGCAACGTATGGGCCACAGGTATGCCTGTCTCTTTGTTGGCTACGTAGAGAATTGATGTTCTGTAATTACACTGGCACCACTCCCCACCTCTTCCTCCACTACATTGATGACTGCATTGGTGCCACCTCGTGCTCCCGCGAGGAGGTTGAGCAATTCATCAACTTCACCAACACATTCCACCCTGACCTTAAATTTACCTGGACCTTTCCATCTCCATTAGTGACGACCAACTTGACACCGACAGTTTTTACAAACCCACCGACTCCCACAGCTACCTGGATTACACCTCTTTCCACCCTACCTCTTGCAAAAATGCCATCCCGTGTTCCCAATTCCTCCGCCTCTGCCGTATCTGCTCCCAGGAGGACCAGTTCCACCACAGAACACACCAGATGCCCCCCCTTCTTTAGAGACCGCAATTTCCCTTCCCACGTGGTTAAAGATGCCCTCCAATGCATCTCGTCCACATCCCGCACCTCTGCCCTCAGACCTCACCCCTCCAACCGTAACAAGGACAGAACGCCCCTGGTGCTCACCTTCCACCCTACCAACCTTCGCATAAACCAAATCATCTGCCGACATTTTCGCCACATCCAAAAAGACCCCACCACCAGGGATATATTTCCCTCCCCAGCCCTTTCTGCCTTCCGCAAAGATCGTTCCCTCAGTATCTACCTGGTCAGGTCCACGCCCCCCCCCCACAACCCACTCTCCCATCCTGGCACCTTCCTCTGCCACCGCAGGAATTGCAAAACCTGCGCCCACACCACTTCCCTCACCTCCATCCAAGGCCCTAAAGGAGCCTTCCACATCCATCAAAGTTTTACCTGCACATCCACCAATATCATTTTATTGTATCTGTTGCTCCCGATGTGGTCTCCTCTACATCGGGGAGACTGGGCGCCTCCTAGCAGAGCGCTTTAGGGAACATCTCCGGGACACCTGCACCAATCAACCAAACCGCCCCGTGGCCCAACATTTCAACTCCCCCTCCCACTCTGCCGAGGACATGGAGGTCCTGGGCCTCCTTCACTGCCGCTCCCTTGCCACTAGATGCCTCATTATTTGCGTCGGAACACTTCAACCCCAGGGCATCAATGTGGACTCAACAGTTTCCTCAGTTCCCCTTCCCCCACCTCACCCTAGTTCCAAACTTCCAGCTCAGCAATGTCCCCATGACTCGTCCTACCCGCTTATCTTCTTTTCCACCTATCCACTCCACCCTCCTCCTTGACCTATCACCTTCATCCTCTTCCCCCACTCACCTATTGTACTTTATGCTACTTTCTCTCCACCCCCCCCACCCTCCTCTCACTTGTCTCTCCACCCCCCCCCACCCTCCTCTCACTTGTCTCTCCACCCTTCAGGCTCTCTGCCTTTATTCCTGATGAAGGGCTTTTGCCCGAAACATCGATTTTACTGATCCTCAGATGCTGCCTTAACTGATGTGCTCTTCCAGCACTAATAATCCAAAATCTGGTTTCCAGCATCTGCAGTTATTGTTTTTACCCAATAGTAAAAACAGGGTGGGGAAGTGTGGTGTGGGGGGTTGAGGAGGGGGGCAAGTGTGGTGTGGGGGGGGTGAGGAGGAGGGCAAGTGTGGTGTGGGGGGGGGTGAGGAGGAGGGCAAGTGTGGTGTGTGCACACTTGAGCTGTTCAAAAGGCAACTGCTTTTTCTCTGCCTTTTTGCTGGGGGGATCTGAAGCTGTAACAAAGTTTAGTTGCAATAAAGGTTACCTGAACTTCCCGCCGGGCTCAGACTCTCATTGAAAGCTTTGAGCTCTAAGAGGTTTTTGTTTTAAAGCTGCTCATTTCTTTTAGCCTCCTGCACTAAGTTTAGAACATAGAACAATCCAGCGCAGGGGAACTCAACTAGGCGGGCATTTTTTTTAATGTAAGGTGAGAGATTTAAAAGGAACCGGAGGGGCAACATTTTGAAAGAGAGTGATTTGCATGTGGAATGACCTTGCTGAGGATGTGGTAGATGCAGGTACAGTTACAACATTTAAACGACATTTGGATGGGTACATGAATAGAAAGGTTTAGAGGGATATGGGCCAAATGCAGGCAAGTGGGACTGGTTTAGTTTGGAATAATGGTCGGCATGGACGAATTGGACCGAAGGGTCTGTTTCTGTGCTGTATACCTCTATTGAAACCCAGGAGAATTCTGAACGGGGCTTGACAGGATAGATGCAGATAAAATGCTCCTTTGGTGGAGAGGGTCATCGATTTCTGACAATGTGGAAGAAGGCCATTCAGCCCATCTATTTCACTCTGGCCCTCTGAACAGGATCCCACCCGTACCCAACCCCTTACTGCGTATTTCCCATGGCCAATCCACCCTAACCTGTACATCCCTGGTCACTATAGGTAACTTAGCACGGCCAATCCTCCCTAACCGACACCAGAATCTCTAACTTACCTTCTCAAGAATGTAATTTAAATGCAGAGCTTTTCTCAGTAAAATGTCAGTCTGACTCAACATTGGGACACAGACAGAATTCACACCTACTGTCTCTACTTATAAATAGGGCAACGTCTCTTCGAAATGTAGATTCATTTAGATATAACTGCGTCACTTTACATGTGAAGATATCCCTTGGAATGTGCCCACATCCCTTTGAAATATAATCTCGTCCATTTAAACCTCTTTATTTGCAGAAATACCCGTTAAAATGTCCACGTCCCTTTAAAATGCAGATTGCCCCCAATCGATATGACGCCGTTCCGTTAGATGTGGGAATATCTGTTTAAATTGAGCCGTGAGCTTTCCCAATGTAGACAGGGCTCCTGGAAACGTGGCAGTGTCCCCCCTGCAGCTGCAGAGCGAGACAGGAGAGTTTGTTTTTGTGAATGAGCAGTTGTAGCGCGAGGTGGCTGTTGCTTGGTGACGGTGAGGCTCCCCCGGCCCCGCCCATCCCCCGGCCCCGCCCCGCCCGGCCCCGCCCCGCCCCGCCCCGCCCCGCCCCGCCCGGCCCCGCCCCGCCCATCCCCCGTGCAGACGTCACGCGGGGGCGAAGGCGGTTGGGAGGAGAAGTCGCTCGAGCGAGGAAGCGGCGGGAGGGCGGCCGTTAGGAAAATGGCGCCGCGCGGCCCGGGGCAGACACCCGTCACTGGCCGCCGCCGCCTTCCTGGCGCAGCTGCTGTGTCACGGCCACACCGGCCGGCTGTACAGCAGCCAGGAGCCGGTGAGCATTCTGGAGGCGGATGGGGTTAAGGGCCTGCTTGGGAACTCGTCGGCCGCCGGGGTGGTGGAGTTCTACTGGTCGTGGGGCGGCCCCTGTGTCAACTATGGGGCCACCTGGAAGGTACTGGGCCCGGGACGTGAAAGGTGAGGCAGGTTGTGGGGGGGGACGGAGGGGAAGGAATGTGGGGCCTGTCCTGTCATAGTGACATTTTACACTCACTTTCCATCGGCTTTTACTGGCGCTTGTGCTGTTTCCCCCTCACTGTGTGTTTAATCCTTGTGCTGTTTGCCCCTCACTGTGTGTTTAATCCTTGTGCTGTTTGCCCCTCACTGTGTGTTTAATCCTTGTGCTGTTTTCCCCCTCACTGTGTGTTTAATCCTTGTGCTGTTTGCCCCCTCACTGTGTGTTTAATCCTTGTGCTGTTTTCCCCCTCACTGTGTGTTTAATCCTTGTGCTGTTTTCCCCCTCACTGTGTGTTTAATCCTTGTGCTGTTTTCCCCCTCACTGTGTGTTTAATCCTTGTGCTGTTTGCCCTTTGCTGTTACTTGTGCAATTGCTGAGGGTAGTGTGTAAATACTAGTGAAGGATACTGTGCACCAGCATGTACATGTTCCTCAGTCATTGAAGGGGCAGGACCTGTTGAGAATAGTTAGTAAAGCATGTGGTGCACTAAGCCTTGTTAACATGGATATAGTTTGTTATTTGGAAAAGTAGACTTTTTATTATTTAGAGTCATAGAGATGTACAGCACGGAAATAGACCCATTCGGTCCAACCTGTCCATGCCAACCAGATATCCTAAATTAATCTAGTCCCCTTTGCCAGCACTTGACTCATATCCCTCTAAACCCTTCTTATTCAGATACCCAGCCAGATACCTTTCAAATGCTGTAATTATACCGGCTTCCACTACTTCCTCTGGCAGCTCATTCCATAGATGCACCTCCCTCTGCATGGAAACGTTGCCCCTCAGTTACCTTTGTGGTCTTACCCTAAGCCTATGCCCTCTAGTTGTGAATCTCACCCCAACACTGAGGAAAAGACTTACACATTGAGCAGCCAGACAAATGCAAAAGCAATCAAATATTGAGCCACATGGAAAAAAAATTATGGCTGTACCCTTTTTGTTCTCCCATAGGATTTTGGACACTTAAAATCTGTCAATGACACCAGCATTGCTACAGTGTATATTGTGTACACTCCTCAGTGTCAACAAGCAGGGCACACGTTTGCTGGTGTCACCAAAACATTGGGCATGTTCCTCGCTGTCGGCAGAAAAGGGGCGAGACCTACGTTTGATGGACAAATAAGGAGCACTGGAGGACCGGAGGGAGAATTGTCCTCCTGCCATTCGGAGCTCCCCTATTGGTGAATGTGGAAGTTGGACCATGAGGTTCTGAAGCTCCTGCTCCTCTCTCTGAATGAAGATTGAGGTTCACCTCAGACTGCAACTTCTTTCCTCTGTCCAACATCTGAGAGTAAGGCATTCTCTTTTCTCACCCCCATTTCCATTTACGTTTCATTCTGAGGTTCAGTTGTTGACTTGGAGCAACTGAAAGGAATGGGAGTGAATCCAGGTGAGGGGACAGAGTCGGGAAAAGTTGGTCCAAGCCTTTGTTCTCAATTAGCAAAATAGACAGGCAGGAGATTGAAAGAACGCAGCAAGCTAGGCAGTATCAGAAGGTGGAGAAGTTGAGGCATCTGGTGTAACCCTTGTTCAGGACTGGGGGTGGGTATAGGGAGAGCTGTGGAACAAGGGTGTGCTGGGGTCAGGGTATTGAAGTGGGGAAAGGTGGAGACAGGTAGAGGGTACAATAGACAATAGGTGCAGGAGTAGGCAATTCTGCCCTTCGAGCCAGCACCACCATTCGTTGTGATAATGGCTGATCATCCTCAATCAGTATCCTGTTCCTGCTTTATCCCCATAACCTGGTACGACCTGGTTGGTGAATGGGAGGAAGGAATCTAGTTGGCAGGGAAGAGTGGAAGGGGTTGGGAAGTGTGTTGGGGGATGGGATGGGAGATTATTTGAAATTGGAGAACTCAATGTCGTGTCTTCCGGGCTGTTGACTGCTCAGACAGAAGATGAGGTTTTGTTCCTCCAATTTGTGGTTTGGTTTGTTGTGGTAATGGAGGAAGCCAAAGATAGTCATGTCAGAAGGGGAGTGGGAAGGGGCTTTAAAATGGGTGGAGACTGGGAAGTCAGCTCAGCCTCTGCGGACCCGGCTGTGATGCTCAGCAAACCGTTCCCCAAGTTTACGCTCGGTCTCCCCGATGTAGAGAAGACCACAATTGGCAAAGCACAGCAGGTCAAGCAGCATCCGATCAGTAGGACAGTCAAAGTTTTGGCCACGAACCCTTCATCAGGAATGATGCTTGGATGTTCAGAGGCGCATCAGTGTCCTTCTGTGCCAGTTGTCAGACAGGTGCAGCAGGCAATGAGCACGGTAAGTGGTGTATTAGCAAGAGGAAATAAGTTCAGAAGTGGGGATGTCTTCCTGCAGTTAGGGGGTTATTGAATATATTCAAGGCTGAGTTCATCTGATTTTTATGTGAATGTTTATGGGGAAGGCAAGAAAATGGTTTTAAGACTAGTACAGGGCCGAGTTACAGAGCCATGCAGCACAGAAACAGCCCCTTCAGTCCAACTGGTGAAAATGGAGGGACTGATTGTGGGATGGCGATTTTCAGCTTCCAAGGAATAAGAGAGGAAAGAGTTCACTATAAATTAGAATTTATGGGATCGGTTGATGAGCCGAGGAGTGTCAGTTGGTGTTTAATTTAGAGAAATCAGAGGTTTGCATTTTGGTCAAGCAATCCAGGCAGGACTGACACAGTTAAGGGGAGTGTTGCAGAATAAAGAGACCTTGGAGTGCTGGAGTCTCAGGTGGACAGATTAGTGAAGGCAGCGTTAGGTTTGCTTTCCTTCATTGCTCATAGCATTGAGTATAGGAGTTGTGAGATCATGTTATACACACTTCCCACTCGAACGTGTTATCTAACTGCTTAACTGTTTCTGTTCTTTGGTATGTTAATCCCAGAACCTGTTTTCAGTAACTTTCTCAAGAACGCAATTTAAATGCAGAGCTTTTCTATCAAAAATGTCAGGCTGCCTCGACATTGGGACCCAGACAGAATTCACACCTATTGGTGGGTAGGCTGGGACTTTTTTCACTGGAGCATAGGAGGTTGAAAGGTGAAGGTATCGGGTGCCTCATTAGCAAGTTTGCAGATGGGCATTCAGATTGATGGAATATCAGATAGTGAAGGGGACTGTCAGACAATACAGCAGAATATAGATTGGAGAATTGGGAAGAGAAATGGCAGATGGAGTTCAATCCAGACAAATGCGAGGTGATGCATTTTGGAAGATGCAATTCAAGAGCGAGCTATACAGTAAATGGAAAGGTCCTGGGGGAAATTGATGTACAGAGAGATCTGGCTGTTTGGGTCTATTGTTCTCTGAAAGTGGCAATGCATGTCAATAGAGTGGTCAAGGCAGCATACAACACGCGTTCCATCATCGGACGGATTGAGTAAAAGAGCTGGCAGGTCATGTTAAAGTTACATAAGATTTTGGTTTGGCGCATTTGGAATACTGCGTACGATTCCGGGTCGCCAGATTTCCAAAAGGATGTGGATACGTTTGGAGAGAGTGCAGAGGAGGTTCACCAGGATGTTGCCTGTTATGGAGAGCACGAGCGATGAGGAGAGGTTGAGTAGATTAGGATTATTTTCATTGGAAATAAGGAGGTGGAGGGTGGGGGTCCTGATTGAGGCCGAAAAACCATGAGGGGTCTAGACAGGGGTGGATAGGAAGAATTGTTTTCCCAGAGGGGAAGACTTAATTACTCAGGGTCACGAATTCAAAGTGAGAGGGGAAAGGTTTGAGGGAGATGTACATGGAAAGTTCTTTACACTGAGGGTGGTGGGTGCCTCGAATGCATCGCCAGCGGAGGCAGTAGGGTTGGGATCGATAGCGTCATTTAAGATGTAGCTAGACAGATACATGAATGGGCAAGGAGCAGAGGGATACAGATCCTTTGAAAATAGGCGGCAGGTTTAGATAAGAGTATCTCGATCAGCATAGCCTTGGAGGGCTGAAGGGCCTGTTCCTGTGCTGTAAGGTTCTTTGTTCTCTTTATAGAGGTTTACAAAACCATGAGGGGCAAAGATAAGGTGAACGGCATGAGTCGTTTCAAGATTAGGGAGCAAATTAAGGTGAGAGGAGAAAGATTTAAAAAACACATGAGGAGCACCTTTGTTTTAAACAGTGGTTTGTGTGGAATGAATGTCCAGAGGAAATGGTGGATGCAGGTTGAGTAACAACGTTTAAAAGACATTTGGATAAGTACATGAGTAGGAAAGGTTCATGGGGATATGGGGCAAACACAGGCAGGTGGGACTAGTTTAGTTTGTGAATATAGTCAGCATGGACTAGTTGGGCTGAAGGGTCTGTTTCTGTGCTGTATGACTCTGTAACTGTTCTGTACTGGTCTTGAAACCATTTTACTTGCCTTCCCCCATAAACATCCACTTCATGGTTGTTCTAAAATCAGATGAACTCAGCCTTGAATATATTCAATGACCCCCTAACTGCAGGACGACATCCCGACTTCTGAAATCAATTCCTCTTGCTAATATTCCTCTTGCCTCGCTGATTGCTTGCTGCATCCGTCTGACAACTGGCAGTGACTGGTGTGGAAGGACGCTGAGGCCACGTTTTACATCCACACATCATTCCTGAGGAAGGGCTCATGCCTGAAACGTCGATTCTCCTGCTCCTCGGATGCTGTCTGACCTCCTGTGCTTTTCCAGTGCCACACTTTTCGACACTCATCTCCAGCATCTGCAGTCCTCACTTTCTCCACATCCCAATATGTCACCATTTAAACAACGTACCTCCTTTCAGCAGTTATTTTTTCATAACCGAGGCTATAACTTCACACTGTGGGCCTGCATTTGCCGTGCGTTTGCCAATTGAGACACAGACCTGGACAAACGTTTCCCGACTCTGTCCCTTCCCTAGATTCACTCGCTTTCTTTTCAGTTGCTGCAAGTCAACAATTTAACCCCAGAATGAAAAAACGAAATGGTAAAGACAGTGCCGTACTCACAGATGGCGGAGAGAGGAAGGGCGTTGCAGTCTGAGGTGAAGCTCGATCTTCATTTGGAGAGGAGCAGCAGCTTCAGAACCTGATGGTCCATCTTCCGCATTCAGACAATTGGGGAGCTCTGATTGGCAGGAGGCCCAGGCTCCTTGTCTGGCTTCTCATTGGTCCATTTGAAGAAGGGTTCGCACTGTTTCTGCAGACAGAGCATGCGCGGCTTTTGCTGAACCAGCATAGAGTCAGAAGTGTACAGCATGGAAACAGACCCTTCGGTCCAACCCGTCCATGCCGACCAGATATCCCAACCCAATCTAGTCCCGTTCCTCAACACCTAGCCCACATCCTTCCAAACCTTTCCTATTCATATACCCATTCAAATGCCTCTTAATTGTTGCATTTGTACCAGCCTCCACCACTCCCTCTGGCAGCTCATTGCATAAACGTACTACGCTCTGTGTGAAAAAATTGCCCCGTAGGTTTCTTTTCTATTTTTCCCCTCTCACCCGAAATCTATGCCCTCTAGTTCTGGACTCCCCAACCCAAGGGAAAAAACTTTGTCTATTTATCTTGTCCATGCCCCTCATAATTTTTTAAACCTTTATAAGGTCACCACTCAGCCTCTGACACTCCAGGGAAAACAGCCCCAGCCTGTTCAGCCTCTCCCTCCAACTGTACCTCTTATGCTCGCATCCAAATCATTTATATAAGTGACAAAAAGTAGAGGACCGAGCACCGAACCTTGTGGCACTCCACTGGTCGCAGGCCTCCAGTCTGAAAAACACCCCTCCACCACCACCCTCTGTCTTCTACCTTTGAGCCAATTCTGTATCCAAATGGCTAGTTCTCTCTGTATTCCTTGAGATCTCACCTTGCTAATCAGTCTCCCACGGGGAACCTTGTCAAACGCCTTGCTGAAGTCCATATAGATCACATTACTGCTCTGCCTTCCTCAATCCTCTTTGTTACTTCCTCAAAAAACTCAATCAAGTTTGTGAGACATGATTTCCCACACAAAACCATGTTGACTATCCCTAATCAGTCCTTGTCTTTTCAAATACATGTACATCCTCTCCCTCAGGATTCCCTCCAACAATGTGCCCACCATTGATGTTGGCCTCACTGGTCTATAGTTCCCTGGCTTGTCCTTACCACCCTTCTTAAACAGTGGCACCATGTTAGCCAACCTCTAGTCTTCTGGCACCTCACCTGACATGCACAGTATGCTATATGGAGATGCTGTTCCTGATGGATTTAAAGTGTCCAACTGCCACAATTTCTACCCACCCCCTCCTACCCCCAGTCACTTGACATCACCGTGCAGGCTCCTCGCTATTTTTGATGTTCATGTCACCTAGAACCTCATGATTATATCAATCTCAATGAGGTCACCCCTCAACCTCCTGTGCTCCAGTGAAGAGATTCACAGCCTCTCCTTATAACTCAAACCCTCCAGTCTTGGTAATATCCTGGTGAATCTTTACTGAACCCTCTGTAATAGTATTCTTCCTATTACAGGGCCACCAGAAACGTTCTCAGTACTCGACAAGTGGCTTCACCAACATCCTGTACAACTTCTAAATGATGTCCCAACTCCTTTATTTAATGGTGTGAACAAATAAGGTAAGTGTGCTGAATGCCTTCTGAAGCACCCTTCCAACCAGTGATGCAACTTTCAATGAAGTGTGTACCTGAACCCCCCCCCCCCCATATCCCTCTGTACAAGTCTTGCCCTTATTTTAGTAAAATGCAATCCCTCACTTTTATCTGTACCTCTCTCATACACACGCTCTCTCTCAGATGTACACACACCCTCTTACAGGCTTCTCCTCCATCACACTCCCTTTACAAAGCATGTGCACACATACTCTCTCTCTCGCGTGCGCGCGCACACATATAACGATGGGGTGCATTTGCAGAATTATATTTACAGATCTATTCAACTTTGCACAAAAAGCGCACAACATGCAGTTAGTCAATCCATGTAATATTTTATAAATTCCTAGTTTGGAAATAGTACCAGTCTGATTTGAGATTGGGATACTGACACACCTTTCATGCATTGTCTGGGCTGAGATGTCACCAGTTTAAAAAAACCCTTGTGATCTTGAGAATATGACTGAATAGTAGTACTGCGATGTACACATTAATGAAATAAAACCTGCAACCCATTCTAAAAGATGAAAGACTTAACAGCAATCTACATTTGTCAATATATCATATCAGTTGCATGACACTGTGACCTTTTGCTCTTAACTCTGTGTCTTATGATCCTGCTCCACAGTTACCTGATGAAGGAGCAGCGCTCCGAAAGCTAGTGCTTCCAAATAAACCTGTTGGACGATAACCCGGTGTTGTGATTTTTAAACCATGTCCCACCTCGTCCAACAGCAGCACCTCCACCTCCTTTCTAATGAACACAGCCCACACTTCCCAGTGCTGCCAGTAAACTGCCGCTGAAACAATGCAGTGCCTGCACTCCCAAAAAATGTAAACTTCTAACGAAACCAGCTACTCAGTCACTGCTCCATCTGATATACAACATTGGAAACTTAATGCAGGAGGCTGCAAGAAATGAGCAGCTTTAAAACAAAAACCGCTTGGAGCTCTAAGCTTTCAATGAGAGTCTGAGTCCGGCAGAATGTTCAGGTAACCTTTATTGTGTCCCAACATTGTTACAGCTTCAGTTGCCCCCAACAAAAAGGCAGAGAAAGAGTAGATGTTTGTTAGACAGCTCAACAACAGGGGGAGGAGCAAGGGGCGGGGCAAGGCCAACAGCAGGCCCCCGCACTATGGCTGCATTGCCTTGCACATTTTACAAAAATCCCTTCCCCTTCAGAGACTCCAAACAGTGTGGGAGCAGGCCACTCGGCCCAAAGACTACACACTGATCCTCCGGAGGGTAACCCACCCACGCAATTCCCCTGCCCGTATTGCTCAACATTTACCCGTGACTAATGCACCGAACCTGCACATCCCTGTGCATGATATCCCAATCCCATCTCGTCCCGCCTGCCAGCACGGGGCCCATATCCCTCCAGTTGCTTTTTAAGTGTTGTAATTGTACCAGTCTCCACCACTTCCTCTGGCAGCTTATTCCATACACGTACCACCCTCTAAATGAAAAGGTTGCCTCTTGGGTCTCTTTCATATCTTTCCCCTCTCACTGTAAACCTATGCCCTCTATTTCTGGACTCTCCCACCTCAGGGAAAAGACTTTGTCTATCTATCCTATCCATGCCCCTCATGATTTCATAAACTTCTATAAGGTCCCCCCTCAGCCTCTGACGTTCCAGGGAAAACAGCCCCAGTCTGTTCTGTCTCTCCCTATAGCTCAAATCTTCCAGTCTTGGCAACATCCTTGTAAATCTTTTCTGAACCCTTAAGTTTCACAAATTCTTTCTGATAGGAAGGAAACCAGAATTGCACGCAATATTCCAACTGTACAGCAGTAACATGAACTCCCAACTCCTGTACTCAATATTCTGACCAAATAAAGGAAAGCATACAAAACACCATCTTCACTATCCTATCAACCTGCGACTCCACTTTCAAGGAGCTATGAACTTGCACTCCAAGGTCTCTTTGTTCAGCAACACCCCCTAGGACCTTACCATTAAGTGTATAAGTCCTGCTAAGATTTGCTTTCCCAAAATGCAGCACCTCATATTTATCTAAATTAAACTCCATTTGCCACTTCTCAACCCATTGGCCCATCTGATCAAGATCCCATTGTAATCTGAGGTAACCTCCTTCGCTGTCCACTACACCTCCAATTTTGGTGTCATCAGCAAACTTACTATACCACTTATGCTCACATCCAAAAAGTAGTGGGCCCATTATCTATTTTCCAAGCGGAATTGACAATATATTACATGTACTGACTGCCTGCAGATTGTGCAAAGTAGAATGTTTAGGGTGCAGGTTTGCTCGCTGAGCTGTAGGTTTGATATCTGGACGTTTCATTACCTGGCTAGGTAACATCATCAGTGGTGACCTCCAAGTGAAGCGAAGCTGTTGTCTCCTACTTTGTATTTATATGTTTGTTCTGGATGGGGTTCCTAGGATTTGTGGTGATATCAAAGTTATGAAGAGAGATACATATTTTGTTGAACCAAATACAATGGCAGAGCAGAGAATTTCAGAAAAGGGCAATAAATATTTACTTTTTACCCCTTATTCAACTCATTCAAGAATTTCAAATTGAATCTGAGTGAACTTGAGAGCAAATGGCAACATTCGTTTGTTAATAGACTCACTATAAATTATGAAAGATCACTTTTATCTAAGTCACAATGTTTAATCCCAAATGGAGCAATTCAGTGCAAAGTTACTTTCAACCATTTAATAAAACACTGCAAATTTTATTTCATATGAAAATACATTCATTTTATAATTTGGATACGATCTTTACAAAGGAAATATACGAAACAAAATAGCTTTCCTGAATATCAATATTGACAACAGTTATGCAGCTATTATTTGGCAATTGACCAACTAATTGAAATGATTTCAGAATAAATGAGCTGCTTCATTATTATACATTGAGATATTGCATATCTTGGCTCTCACCCAAGTATTCTCCGAAGAAAAAAATGCATCTGGATGGGGACATGAATAGGAAGAATTCAGAGGGATATGGGCCAAATGCTGGCAAATGGGTCATTAGATTAATTTAGGATATCTGGTTGGCCTGGACTGAAGGGTTTGTTTCTGTGTGCTCATTACAGACGCCCCTCTTCTGGGATCCCCACACCAGCTGTTATTTTCATGAAATAATCTGACAATTGTTGACTTCCATCAACCTATTCCATCTGGAGAAATTTCCTCTCTCTGCAAAGTATGGTTCACGTTGGCAAATTCAATCCTCCTCCGGTCCTCAAGAACGCAATCTATAATGCGCAACGTTCTCAATACCTGTTTCACATTCAGTGGGGAAACTATTTTCAGTCCAACAGTTACACAGAATTCCTCCGAAATGTTTTGGCAAATGCACTGCTCCCACGAGAGCTCATGGGCCCACAGTTCAAATGCTTTTAACAGCTTTTTTTCTCATTTCCCTGCCTTCCCAGGATGCAGAATTTCTCCCACCAGAAATTGTTTGTCCTGAAAAAAATCCAGCAGGAACGTGATTATGGAGCTATCAGTAAAAATGCTTCATATGGGTCAACCAAGGTTAGAAATGGAAGAACATCTCTGTTCAAAGTTACTGTTCATTTGCCCTTTGTTATTCACCTTACCTCCACTCCTCGTGATTTTATCAATCTCCATGATGTCACCCCCCAACCTCCTGTGCTCCAGTGAAAAAAGTCCCAGCCTGTCATTATAACTCAAACCCTCCAGTCCTGGCAACATCCCGGTAAATCTTTACCGAACCCTCTCTAATAGTATTCTTCCTATTACAGGGACACGAGAACCATACTCAGTACTCTGAAAGTGGCCTCACCAACATCCTGTACAACCTCAACATGATGTCCCAACTCCTATACTCAGTAGGGTGAACAATGAAGGCAAGTGTGCTAAACGCCTTCTTAACCACCCTGTCTCGCAGCGAAGCAACTTTGAAAGAACTGTGTACCTGAACCCCACCATGTGTCTCTCTTACAGCATGACACAGGGCCCTACCATTAACTGTACAAGTCCTGACCGTCCTTGCTTTAGCAAAACGCAAGCCCTTGCTTTTATTCATACCTCACTCATTCACACGTGCTCTCTCAGACACGCACATACACCCCCAACATACTCACAGGCATATACTCCATCACACTCTTATGTGCACTCATGCATAAACTCACATATCATTTTTGGGTAAATTTGTATTGGCAGAATTATGTTTGCAGATACCTTCAATTTTGCTCAAAAAGTGCACAGTCTGCAGGCAGTCAATCCATGTAATATTTTATAAATTCATACTTTGGAAATAGAACCAGTCTGATTCAAAATTGGGACATTGACAGACTCGAACCTCACACCTTTATCTGGGCTGAGTTGTGACCTTTTTCAAAATAAAACTGAAGTCATCTTGAGAATGTGAATCAAAAGATGTTATGGGATTTACATATTGTTGGGGAGATTTCACTGGGATGTTTAATGTAGGGCTAGGGAGGGTGACACTAGTTCTGCAACAGACACTTCTAGTTCCAGCCCTGAAATGGTTAACAACAGCCAAGCGAGCTGCTGCTGGCGACTGCATGACTACCTGGCTGGAACTTGTAAGGGATATGCATAATGTTAATTAAATCTTGGAGCCTGTAAATACCAGCCAGTATCAATTGCCCCATCGAAACTCGGGATTAATAAAGAAACCGATCGGAATCTGTAACTGTTAGACAAGTGTGAATTGCTCATCGGAACCTGTAACTGTTAAGTGTGAATGGCTCTATTTAAGTCTAAAGTTGATAAGTGTAATTGTCAATTTAGTTAAACTGAAACTATTGAAAATGGCTAGCCTGTCAGACGCATAGTAATTCCTTGAAACAATGAACTATTGAATACGGGATCGGAACCGCTCCCGGGGATGGCTGAGCCATTGTCAAGCACAGCAGGAGCTGGACAGGCACTTCGATGCGGCCAATAGGAGGACGGATCCCCAGCGCGCGCAGATGAATGGACCAATGGGGAAGGCGAACTGACCGGGGACTCCAGGCAGCACGAAGTATAATTGTGTCAAGTTTGAACGAGAAGACAGAACGCCTTCTCCAACGAATGCATGCTTGTAGATTCATTGTACCAGTTAAGATTCTGTGAATAAACGGCTGTCTGCATCTAACCATAGTTGCCAGTGTGAGTCTCTCCTTCCGAAAGAACACGCAAAGACGGGACCCCGCGGGTCCGTCTTAACATTTGGTGAGCCCGACGCGTGAAGGAAAAGAGACAACGGCAAGTTGGCAACGTTGGCGGAACAGGGAGCAGACAACCTTCGGTCGAAGTTTTCTAAAGGTGGGGGAAGCGCCTGTTAAATCTAAGGCTTCCAGTAGTTAGATTTACTCTGTTAGTTTCTTGTCTGCTCTCTGACCCTCACCAGCCCAAAAAGCCTGATCAATTTGACAGCAGCATCGCAGAGTCCTGATTGGTAAGCTTTTCCTAACCTTTTAACTTACCTAGAGTGTTTATTTCACTAACGCCTAACTGTTTTTGCCTGAGTCCCTTGCGCAGCTTTCGGAGCCGGAGCGCATATCTGTTTTTGCCTGAGTCCCTTGCGCAGCTTTCTGAGCCGGAGCGCATATCTGTTTTGCCCGATTTTGCAGATTGTTCTGCCTGACAATTACCTGATGTTACCTACCTGAGCGCTGACCATATTCGACTTCCTGGATCCATGTTACTGAGCACTTAAAACTGACAAATTTTTTGTTTGCATATTCGTTGTGACCACCGAACATACCCGGGGTGACAGAGGTTGGAACTCTTCTCCTAAAGAGGATTTAACCGTACAGACGTCTACCTTAGACCAGTTGTTAAGAGCAGAGATCTTTGAGGAGAAAGTGAGGTCTGCAGATGCTGGAGATCAGAGCTGGAAATGTGTTGCTGGAAAAGCGCAGCAGGTCAGGCAGCATCCAGGGAACAGGAGAATCGACGTTTCGGGCATAAGCCCTTCTTCAGGAATGAGGAAAGTTTGTCCAGCAGGCTAAGATAAAAGGTAGGGAGGAGGGACTTGGGGGAGGGGCGTCGGAAATGTGATAGGTGGAAAGAGGTCAAGGTGAGGGTGATAGGTCAGACTGGGGTGGGGGCGGAGAGGTCGGGAAGAGGATCTCAGGTTAGGAAGGCGGTGCTGAATTTGATGGATTTGACTGAGACAGGGTGGGGAGAGGGGAAATGAGGAAACTGGTGAAATCCGAGTTCATCCCTTGTGGTTGGAGGGTTCCTAGCCGGAAGATGAGGTGTTCTTCCTCCAACCGTCGTTTTGTTGTGGTCTGACGATGGAGGAGTCCAAAGACCTGCATATCCTTGGTGGAGTGGGAGGGGGAATTGAAATGTTGAGCCACAGGGTGGTTGGGTTGGTTGGTCCGGGTGTCCCAGAGGTGTTCTCTGAAACGCTCCGCAAGTAGCCGGCCTGTCTCCCCAATATAGAGGAGGCCACATCGGGTGCAGAGGATGCAATAGATGATGTGTGTGGAGGTGCAGGTGAATCTGTGGCGGATGTGGAAGTTTCCTTTGGGGCCTTGGAGGGAGGTGAGGGGGGAGGTGTGGGCGCAAGTCTTGCACCTCCTGCGGTTGCAGGGGAAGGTGCTGGGAGTGGAGGTTGGGTTGGTGGGGGGTGTGGATCTGACGAGGGAGTCACGGAGGGAGTGGTCTTTACGGAATGCTGATAGGGGAGGGGAGGGAAATATATCCTTGGTGGTGGGGTCCGTTTGGAGGTAGCGGAAATGACGGCGGATGATGCGCTGTACATGGAGATTGGTGGGGTGGTAGGTGAGGACCAGTGGGGTTCTGTCCTGGTGGCGGTTGGAGGGGCGGGGTTCAAGGGCGGAGGATCGGGAAGTGGAAGAGATGCGGTGGAGGGCATCGTCGACCACGTCGGGGGGGGGGAAATTGCGGTCCTTGAAGAAGGAGGCCATCTGGGTTGTGCGTTTTTGGAACTGGTTCTCCTGGGAGCAGATGCGGCGGAGTCGAAGGAATTGGGAGAATGGGATGGCGTTTTTACAGGGGGCAGGATGGGAGGAGGTGTAGTCCAGGTAGCTGTGGGAGTCGGTCGGTTTGTAGTAGATGTCCGTGTTGATTCGGTCACCTGAGATAGAAATAGAAAGGTCGAGGAAGGGGAGGGAGGAATCTGAGACTGTCCAGGTGAATTTGAGGTCGGGGTGGAAGGTGTTGGTGAAGTGGATGAACTGTTCAACTTCCTCGTGGGAGCACAAGGCGGCGCCAATACAGTCATCGATGTAGCGGAGGAAAAGGTGGGGGGTGGGGCCAGTGTAGTTGCGGAAGATGGATTGTTCCACATATCCTACGAAGAGGCAGGCATAGCTGGGGCCCATGCGGGTGCCCATGGCTACTCCTTTCGTTTGGAGGAAGTGGGAGGATTGGCAAGAGAAGTTGTTCAGTGTGAGGACCAGTTCAGTCAGTCGAAGGAGGGTGTCAGTGGAAGGGTACTGGTCGGTACGGCGGGAAAGAAAGAAGCGGAGGGCTTTGAGTCCTTCGTGATGGGGGATGGAGGTGTACAGGGACTGGATGTCCATGGTGAAAATAAGGCGTTGGGGACCGGGGAAGCGAAAATCATGGAGCAGGTGGAGGGCATGGGTGGTGTCCCGAACGTAGGTGGGGAGTTCTTGGACTAAGGGGGACAGGACGGTGTCAAGGTACGCAGAGAGGAGTTCGGTGGGGCAGGAGCAGGCGGAGACAATGGGTCGGCCGGGGCAGTCAGGTTTGTGGATTTTGGGCAGGAGGTAGAAGCGGGAGGTGCGGGGTTGTGGGACTATGAGGTTGGAGGCGGTGGATGGGAGATCCCCCGAGGTGATGAGGTTATGGACGGTCTGGGAGATGATGGTTTGGTGGTGGGGGGTGGGGTCATGGTCAAGAGCAGAGATCTGCCACGCAAAGGTCAGGCTTTGAAAGACGTACTGTTCTTGAAGCGGTTCCCTTCAGGGGAGATCCGACATGGGGAACCTGAATTTCGGACCACCTAAGTTGACTCACCTCAGGACAGCACGTCCTGGAGTGCCCTGGTGGCACTGCAGGGACGGTGGGGACATGCCTATTTACAGTCAGTTACTGCTGGATAGCGTAGCCCTGCATAAGGAAAAGTTGGACCTGGTGATTGCCCAAGCACCAGAACAAAAGGGAATTATCCTGACAAGATTGAGGGAAACATTTAAAAATCCCACATTAATGATCAAGATTCTGGACGGTACACCCACAGGACACTGGCCAACTGGACGGGGCAGTCCACCTGCAGCTGAAACCTTCCGTTAAATGCTGCATCTGGGTGACACAATATCCTCTCACCTTAGAACAGAGGGAAGGGATTCGCCCAACAATCAGGGGACTGCTAGAAGTGGGGGTCTTCAGGAAAATGAAGGGGGGACACTGGAATACGCCAATCCTTCCCATCTCCAAGGGGATGGGCAAGGGGTGGCGCATGGTCCATGACCTCCGAAGGATAAATGAAGCCACGGAGACTTTAAACCTGAAGGTCCCTGACCCCTACGTTGCACTGCAGGCGCTCACGCCTGCCAGCCGCTTTTTCTTTGTCATAGACCTGGCTAACGCTTTCTTCTGCCTTCCACTGCACCCAGAGTGTCAGGAGTGGTTTGCCTTCACCGTCGAGGGAGAGCGGTACACATACAATCGCCTCCCACAGGGGTACAAAGACTCCCCAGGCCTGTTTAGTGCGGCTTTGACCCCTATACTTAAACAGATATCGCTTCCCACCAGCACCACAATCATACAGTATGTCGATGATTTGTTGATTGCCAGTGAAACTGACACCCAAAATTTGGAGGCGGTCCGCACCTTGCTGGACACCCTTGTGGCAGCCGGTTTTAAAGTAAAACGGGAAAAGTGCCAGATAGCCCGAAAATCAGTATCCTTTATGGGATGGATAGTAGGAAAAGGGGGCACCACACTTTCAAGAGCGCACAGGGAAGCGATCCTCTCCTATGGCACCCCTATAACAGTACAGGACATGATGGCCTTCCTGGGGTTATGTGGGTATTCTCGCACCTACGTCCCTGACTTTGTGACTATGACATCCCCACTCAGGGAAATGATCACGGAGGTTGGGGCAAAGAGGCTCAAGAGTCAGTTGCGATGGAACGCGGAGAGAGAGAAATCATTCAAGGAGGTGAAGCAAGCTTTGGGAGCAGCGGCCACGCTAGCGCACCCAGACTATAAGAAAGGTTTCCACCTGGACGTGGCAGAGACTGAGGGGATAGTAAACGCCGTCCTGTACCAAAAGGACCGAGGCTGCAGGAGAGTGCTGGGGTATTACAGCTGCCGTTTGGAGCCCATTGAGAAAGGGCAGCCAGGCTGTGCCAGATTTGTGGCAGCAGTAACGAACGCGGTCAACAACACTGACCATCTAGTACTCTGCCATCCCTTAACTATTCACACAGATCACAGCATAGGAGCCTTTCTGGCCTCCAACTCATTCAGCTTTTCAGCTGGGCGGCAGGTTAGAATTGAGAATGCCCTTCTATCACCGCACATTACATTTGCATCTGATAGGGGGAGTACTAGGAATATGATGGTGGGAGTGAATGGGGGATCCTTGAAGCCCCATGACTGTGTGGCCAGAGTGGCTGAGGAGAGGAGGATACGTAAGGGGTTGCACACACAACCCCTGGCCGAGGCAGACTGGGACCTGTACACTGATGGCAGCAGCCTTCGGGAAGCAGGCGGCGTACGAGTCTCGTATGCCGTGGTCAGAGATTCAGGGGGGGTATACGACACCATCGAGTCTGGGGAAATCCCACAGCCTGCATCTGCACAGTTAGCAGAGATTACAGCCCTGATAAGGGCATTAGAACTGAGTGAGGGACACCGCGTTAACATCTTCACTGACTCCAATTATGCATGGACCGCAGTCCAGTAGAGGGCACAGCATGGGTTAGACGTGGTTTTAAAACCAGCACGGGGAGGCCGGTAAAACATGGCCAGACTTCGCGACGGTTGCTCCAGGCAGTGCATCGTCCAAGGGAAGTGGCAGTAGTGAAAGTGCAAGGACACTCTGCCTTACGTACCAGGGAAGCGCTGGAAAATGATGCAGCTGACAGGGCAGCCAGGCTCGCAGTGCAGATGGTCACCTTGAGGTCAGGGACAGACACCCAACAGAGTCCGGGGCCGGGGGAGGGTAGCAGTGATTCCCCTGGGGAGGCGGCTAGGGTTGATGCCATTAGGCATCTGTGTGAGCTGCAGGGATGGGCGAGCAGTGCTGAATCAGGGAATGGGAATGGGAGAATAAAGGCGCAGTCCGACAGTATGTGGAGGTCGAAGGGTCTCAACAGCCCCTTTGGCGATCCCCGGGAGGAGAGGTAGTGGCCCCGAGGGCTCTCCTGCCAAGACTTTTCTCTGAAATACATGGGCCAACACAAGTGGGAGTTGCCCAAGTTGTAAGAACCGTCCAGAACCACTGGTGGGCACCCCGGCTGCGGGAACATATAGAGAACCTGAGGGCTGAGTGCAGGGTGTGTAATGAGTACAACACCAGGAGAGTTCTCCCACACCCGATGTTAAAGTTCCCAACCCCGACAGGGCCGTGGCAGGAGATCTGCATGGACTTTACGGACATGGGAGTCAAATGGAGGACCCCAGATAAATACAGATACATGCTAGTCGCAGTGGACAGATTCTCCCGGTGGGTAGAGGCAACTCCTACAAAGACGGAGGATGGGGAAGTTGTTGTGAAGTGGCTCACAAAGGAACTGATTCCCCGCTATGGCGTCCCCCCAAAAATCTGCACAGACAATGGGACACATTTTAAAAACGAACATCTTGCCCGGGTGGAGGTTACTCTAGGGATACTTCACCGCTACGGCAGTGTCTACCACCCTGAGAGTCAGGGGTTAGTAGAGAGGGCCAATCGCACGCTTAAAGACAAGATTGCCAAGGTCATGGCAGGGACTGCATTGACGTGGGTGCAGGCACTCCCCCTAGCCTTGCTGTCAATGAGGCAGGAAAGGAGTGGCGATACCTTCCTGACACCCCATGAAATCCTGACAGGTCGCTCCATGCCTGGCTCCCGAACATCACCCCTGTGGGAAACAGATTGGGATACAATGAATCAGGACATGACACAGTACATGCAAGTACTGGGGGAAATGGTCCGGCTAATATCCAACCAGGTTACGGCTGCATGGCCGGACACCCCCGACAGGTCCCGACCCCTTCGAGAGGGGGACAAGGTCTACCTCCGGCAGATGGGCCATACAACCTGGGACGAGGGGCGGTGGCATGGCCCCTACCCAGTGACGGGGGTCGCTGCCAATGCCTTGAGGGTGAACCGGGAGGGGGACAATAACTGGCACCAGTTCTCTCATTGCTCCAGGTCAGGAAAGCCTAACACTACTCTGACTCCAGTTGCGGAGGTCGCGCCCGACAAGGAGCTGGAAAATGAGGGAAAGTAACAGACTCCTGAACTGGCTGGGTTTCTGCCTAGTGATACAGATGCTGCAGTTTGCGTGCATGTCCGTTCCCGGTAGACGGGGGACTATCATTAATGTACGGCAATTCACACTGCTCACGGTGACAGGTCTATTTCAGGTTCGTCTATTTCCGTAGGGTATGGGGTTCCAATAGGTGTGTGCTTATGCTTCTTTTTTCCCCTACTACTACCCAATACTATCCCTTCTCCCTCAGTGTAACATCTGCTGTTCAAAAAAAATAAACCCCTTCCATGTTAGTTTTGCCCACCTACATTGGCAGCACTTTGACTTATACTGTACACTGCAGTCAGGGGCCGAGAAGTACTGTATGCCCCGGGATTCAAGATTCAACTGCTGATCACACCAGTGACTACTACACTGCAATCGGAGGTTCTACGTGGGTTTTGATCGGATTGCCACTGCCCGGCTCTGTCCTCAGCGGCACCTAGATGGAGGTTGCTGTCCGTTACTGACTGGAGGTTATCCAGTGGCAGAAGAATCTCCTCTGGCACGGGTCAGCCTGGTACAGGTGCAATTGCGCTGTGCACTCGGAGGAGATTGCCTCCGACCACATGGCCTGCAGTCCATACATCAGACGCCTGGACGGGCCTGCAGGCCTGTGAACCATTCTGGCCGGCGGGAAGGCCGGGGCAGATTACACTGTTCCAATGGTTTTCCGATCGCTGGCGTGTACCTGACTGCGGGCAGGATGCCCTTACATTTTCTTGTTTGTTTTAAAAAAAAACACAAGACAAAACACACACCACCGTAGCGAATGGGCATTTACACTTGGGACTTTTTTTGGACAGCAGACGTGGCACCCGATGTAGTTTACTTTCCCCCCTACCGGACCTCTTACATTCGTTAATGTTTACATGGGTTGGTGTGGCCTCAGTTGAGGCCAAGGGAGGGAATGTTGGGGAGATTTCACTGGGGTGTTTAATGTAGGGCTAGGGAGGGTGACACTAGTTCTGCAACAGACACTTCTAGTTCCAGCCCTGAAATGGTTAACAACAGCCAAGCGAGCTGCTGCTGGCGAATGCATGACTACCTGGCTGGAGCTTGTAAGGGATATGCATAATGTTAATTAAATCTTGGAGCCTGTAAATACCAGCCAGTATCAATTGCCCCATCGAAACTCGGGATTAATAAAGAAACCGATCGGAATCTGTAACTGTTAGACAAGTGTGAATTGCTCTATTGGAACCTGTAACTGTTGAGTGTGAATGGCTCTATTTAAGTCTAAAGTTGATAAGTGTAATTGTCAATTTAGTTAAACTGAAACTATTGAAAATGGCTAGCCTGTCAGACGCATAGTAATTCCTTGAAACAATGAACTATTGAATACGGGATCGGAACCGCTCCCGGGGATGGCTGAGCCATTGTCAAGCACAGCAGGAGCTGGACAGGCACTTCGATGTGGCCAATAGGAGGACGGATCCCCAGCGCGCGCAGATGAATGGACCAATGGGGAAGGCGAACTGACCGGGGACTCCAGGCAGCACGAAGTATAATTGTGTCAAGTTTGAACGAGAAGACAGAACGCCTTCTCCAACGAATGCATGCTTGTAGATTCGTTGTACCAGTTAAGATTCTGTGAATAAACGGCTGTCTGCATCTAACCATAGTTGCCAGTATGAGTCTCTCCTTCCGAAAGAACACGCAAAGACGGGACCCCGCGGGTCTGTCTTAACAATATTAATAAACTGAAACCTGCAACGCATTCTAAAAGGTGAAAGACTTAACAACAATCTTGGTTTGTTCAATGTATCCTATCAGTTGCATGACACTGGGATCTTTTGCTATAAAATCTGTGTCCACCACCGGCTCCTCCACATAATTTCTAGTGAGCACAGCCCACATCTCCCAATGCTGCCAGTAAACTTTACAATGTCGATGAAGCAGGGTGGAGGCCTGGGTAAATCTCTTCCCGCACCCGGGGCAACTGAAGGGCCTCTCCCCCATGTGGACCCGCTGGTGCCTCAGTAGGGTGGAGGAATCGCTGAAGGCCTTCCTGCACACTGGGCAGCTGAAGGGCGTCTCCCCAGTGTGGATCCGCTGGTGGGTTAGCAGGGTGGAGGAAGTGCTGAAGCCCTTCCCGCAGACGGGACAGGGGAACGGGCTGTCCCTGGTGTGGCTGCGCCGATGAGTCTCCAGGACAGACGGGACACAGAAGCTTTTCCTGCAGTCGCCACACTTCCATCGTTTCTCCACGGGGCTGGATTCCTCGGGTTTCTCCATGGCCGAAGCTTTAGTTACACACAAATGTGTGTGGAGCCCCTCCCCACCGTGAATTCCTCTTCCCAGGCCGTATAACTGTTTCAGGCTCAACACTCAGTGCACTTCAACAGCAGGGTCTCTCATCCAGTCCCACGGATGCTGAAAACGTACTCAAACAGGAACCAAAACTTTGCTCCTTCTCAAAGAATCACAGTTGAAAATTGTTGCGGTCCCGATGGATTGAGTGACTGTCAGACATTGATGTCAAAATGAGGACTGCAGACGCTGGAGAGTCAGTGTCGAAAAATGTGCCGCTGGAAAAGCACAACAGGTCAGGCAGCATCCGAGGAGCAGGAGAGTCAATGTTTCGGGCATAGGCCCTTCATCTGTTGATTTTGAAGCTTCAGTCTTCAGATCTTCAAATACACTGTTAAAAACAGATTACAAAGGTCATCACTATCAGTGCAGGGTAGAAATTCAGAACAAGCAATTCTACTTTGTGGAATATTCTTTTCTTTAGTTGTTCCACAATATTGAAAGCACTCCCACACCCTCTTCCCCCTCTGTTCTCACTCTGCTCTAACTAATTCCCCTGAAGGTGCTGATTCAGGATCTTACAGGGGCAGAAAAGCAAAAATGTCAAGACTGACATCTCTCTGAATTTTGGATACCTCCACCTGAAAGTTAATATCTTTCACAACACTGGGATCCTGCCGAGAGTGAGCAGGTCTGATTTTGGGAAGCAAAAAAAAAGTGTCCATTCAGGGTGAACCTGCAATGCAGCTTCTAGAGGAAGGACCAGACACAAAATGATTATCGACCCCGGAAGGTGGGAGTAAAATGAGACGTCAAGGCATTAACACCGACACACTTCAGTCAAACTCTTCTGCTCCCAGTCAGGGCAAAACATGCTCTGAAAGTCCAGCCTTCACAACCACACTTCTGATTCCACTGAAGACAATGAGAGTCACAAAGCACAGAAACAGACCCTTTGGCCCAACCTGCCCAGATATCCTAAATTAATCTAGTCACGTTTGCCATCACTTGGCCCCTATGGGGGCTGGGTGCTGGCAGCTGGGACTAAATTGGGTTGGCTATCTTGTCAGCAAGGACGAGTTGGACCGAAGAGTCTGTTTCTGTGCTGTACATCTCTATGACTCCAGTTGCATTTGCCATCACTTGGCCCTGACCCATCTGAACCCTTCATATTCAGATGTCCGTCCAGGAGCCTTTTAACTTGCCATCGTATCAGCACCCACCACTTCCTCTGGCAGCTCACGCCATCGCTCAAGCGACTCCATGTTGAAAGCGTCTGGTCTGGTGCACCAGATGACACCAGGATAATCTCAGATCATTCCAGATCGCATCGATACTCAGTGGCTTTCCCGATCAGGATGTTGTACGTGATCAAACAGGTCCATGGGTAGGCGATCCCACACCTCTTAGTTCAAGTATCTCTACGAGAACTCCTTTGCTGGAGGGTCCCTTGGAGACATTTCAACTGGACTTCATTGAGTTGTAGAAATGAGTTGTGTTGCTATAAATGTGTTTTGCTTATTGCTGATGTCTTTTGTAAGTGGATTGAAGCCTACCCTCCTCCTAACGCTGCTGCTGAGACTGTGGTGTAGATTTTGTTTAAGGAAATAATTACCCACTTCAGTATACCTGCGTGCATTAGCTCCGTACCCCTTCTGATTCGACTCCCTTCTGAGTCCACTTCCACCAAATGACCGAAGCAATAATTGGTTATGTTCTTGCTCTAACTAGTGTTATGCGTGCCTTTCACTCCCAGGAGTGTGCGGCCTACAGCGATGTTCCCTCCCTTTCAGCCTCATCATGGGTAGAGCCTGGTTCATTGGTGCTCGTCGAGAACTGGACTGGCAAAGGTCTCCAACCACATTGGCATGGCCCCTTCCAGGTTTTACTTCCCACCCCCTTGGCGGTCACAGTGGTTGGGTGCTCAGCTTGGGTCCACCTGCACCATTGTAAATTGATTGACCGCACCAATCAAAAGGGGGAAAGAGGAGGAGAGAATCCTGGAATCCCAACAAAAGGAGTGGACCCTGTCCAGTTGGGTTTTTGAATCTTGCTGTTGTTCTAATGTTAATCTTATGACAGATACTTGAACTAAGAGGAGGGACTTGTAGGGGATTGCCTATCTCCTCACCTTTCTGATCACATACAACACCCTGATGGGGAAAGCCACTAAGTATGGAATGATCAGAGATTATCCACCACCCATGCTGAGGAGATGTCATCCAGTGCACCGGACCAGACGCCTTTGACGTGTGGAACGTGATGAAGATTGATTATTGCAATGGACTCTTACATCAGAAAGACCAGATGGTCCATCTGGACAGTAGAAATCAGTGGGAGTTACCATGTCGTTACCATGTTTTTTTGATTTTACCTGCAGAGGCAAGCCTAGTGAGGATAAAAATGATCAACCCCGTTATTATGGTAAATATTTTAAGGACACGCAGGAACACCATCCCATTTTGCAGGTCGGGCTGACTTGAGAAAAGGGAAGCCTGATAGGGCAAACTCCTCAATCCACAATGAACGTATTTATACAGGCCCACAGAATGATCTTCACCCCAGAGGCAGTAGTATGTTACTCATCTCTATCGGGAGATGACTTACTTGCCCCATCCCCAGTCCCCGATTCCATTCCATTTGTCAGACTTCCTACTGCCGACCCTGCGAAGAGAAATATCACTTTCCAATACCTCCGGTCTGTGTATACAAACAGCTGGTGTAACACTGGCTGGGGTACAGCAGGCCTTATGTGGCACATGGACCTGGAACGGAACCCTTCCCTTGTGCATTTATAGGCCTTTTCTCATTTCAGAACCTGATACTGTCACCAAGACCATGTACAATAGAGCTAAGGGAGAGCCCAATGGGAACAGCATTCTGAGGACCATTGTCTCCCATACAGTGCGAGTCCTCGAGTCACTAGGCCCATTTTTTACAGCGCTCAAGCAACTCCTCTTGCAAAACGTCAACCCTTTACACCTGTAGACCTGACCAGATCCCCTGCTGTAACATTTCATTAACCGATTTTGACAAACTCTCTGTAATATACACCAAACCAGACTATTATTTCTTCAGCTAAGGTAAAGCTACCAATTTCCTTGTCCTTGATGGCAAAGATGTCCCTCATAAGGTCACTATCGGAGCCCTTGTTCCCACAACAGTACCTTGTCCTGGCCAGTGGACAAGTCGATGGAACCTCCATCTGAGGAGGATGCAGTGGTCGGTCTCAGCCAACTTTGCTCCAACTGGAAGGATCCCAAGGGACTGGGTGACAATACAGGACACCCGATAGGCTGGGGAATCCAGAGTACCCTGGGGTTGGAAGGATCGGCAGGGGTGTCAAGTCAACAGAATCGCAATTCCCTCTTTGACGGCCTGACTGGCAATATTACTAAGATACAAGAAGAGATCCAGGTATTCCTTGACTGAATGACTGAAGGGACCAGTTGGGGAAACTGCAGATTGGGCTGATGGTACAATTGGCTTATCAATTTAGCTATGTCTGTTTGTTGGTATTGGTTTGGTTAGGTATTTAATTGCTAGGCTTATGAGGTCCCTTAGTGATATAGATTTGCCCCAGAAGATGCTCCTTTTGCAATCCGATAGCTCACCGACACGTGTCGATGGCGATGATAAATATGACCAGATGAGCTGCGAAGATGGTGGTGCCGCTCTACAGGATGTTGATGGCTGGACCACCTTGAAGGGCATTCGTTTGGACTAGCCTTCTCTTTCAGTGATCGTGGTGCAATCAAAGGGAGGAATGAGGGTGTGGGCATCTGGGTGATAAAGTCTATAGCCTTAAAACTTGCCTTTAAACATTCAGACTAAAATGTAATGCTGAATTATTAAATACATTTACTGCACTAGAAAATAAACAGGCAGGAAGGCTCAGAAAGAGGAGAGAACTTAAAGATAGGGACACCTGGGCTCACCAAGTGATAACAGGATGCTGTAAGGCAATTAAGAACGTTTGCCTCAGCATCGGTGAATCTGTGTGATAACATTCACAGCCGTTCCCTTGTGAGACCATTTTAGTGCTGAGGCTGTTGAATCCCGTAGAAAATTAACTCTGTGTTTATCTGCACTGGATTGAAATGAATTGCATTTTGGGACTTTCTGATGATATTGAGTAGCCATTACTGGTTATTAAATACAAACTCTGTAAAAGGAAATATTGATAAAGCTTGACCTTTGGCTCCAACGGAGGAAACAGGCCGCGGGCACACTTCCGGCTTCGGGATGGCCACGCCCCCTGGTCCCGCCCCCTCCTCGGCCAAGGAGACACGTAAGACTCGCCCCTTCCGAATGCAGATCGTAAACGCACCCCCTTGGTAAACCCCGCCCACCCAGGTGTATTTGGAAGCACTAGCTTCTGCAGCGCTGCTCCTTCTGCCGGTGGCTGTGCTGCAGGATCATAAGACACAGAGTTAATAGCAAAACATTAATAAGACATAAGAGCGGAAGTAACGCCATTCGGCCCATCGAGTCCACTCCTCCATTCAATCATGGCTGATGGGCATTTCAACTCCACTTACCCTCATTCTCCCCATAGCCCTTAATTCCTTGTGACATCAAGAATTTATCAATTTCTGCCTTGAAGACATTTAGCGCCCCAGCCTCCACTGCACTCTGTGGTAATGAATTCCACAGGCCCACCACTCTAGCTGAAGAAATGTCTCCGCATTTGTGTTCTGAATTTACCCCCTCTAATTCTAAGGCTCTGTCCACGGGTCCTAGTCTCCTCGCCTCACGGAAACAATTTCCTAGCGTCCACCCTCTCCAAGCCATGTATTATCTTGTAAGTTTCTATTAGATCTCCCCTTAACCTTCTAAACTTCAATGAATACAAACCCAGGATCCTCAGCCGTTCTTCATATATTAGACCTACCATTCAGGGGATCATCCGTGTGAATCTCCACTGGACACGCTCCAGTGCCAGTATGTCCTTCCTGAGGTGTGGGGATCAAAACTGGACACAGTATTCCAAATGGGGCCTAACCAGAGCTTTATAAAGTCTCAGTAACACAACAGTGCTTTTATATTCCAACCATCGAGATAATTGACAACATTGCATTCGTCTTCTTAATTCCGGACTCAACCTGCATGTTTACCTTTAGAGAATCCTCAACTAGCACTCCCAGATCCCTCTGACTAGTTCAGTGTCATGCAACCGATGCAATATTTGGAACAAACCTGGACCGCTGCTGAGTCCTTCATCTTTTGGAAGGGGTTGCAGGTTTCAGTTCATCAATATATAAATTCCAGAACATTAGATCAGATTCCCTACAGTGTGGAAACAGGCCCTTCGGCCCAACAAGTCCACACCGACCCGCCGAAGAGCAAAACACCCAGCCCTGTTCCCCGTCACCTAACACTACGGGGCAATTTAGCTTGGCCAATTCACCCTAACCCGCACGTCTTTAGACTGTGGGAGGATACCCGCGCAGACGTGGGGGGGGGGGGGGGTGGAATTGAACCCGGGGCCCTGGCGCTGTGAGGCAGCAGTGCTAACCACAAAAAAAACACATGACATTTTCTGTTTTTCAGCGGCAGCTGCATCCCAGGAGTGGGGAGTCACTGATTTGAGGTTTTAAATTTGAACTCAGACAGCAGAGGTTCCTGGGAGAGGAGGGACGACTTATTTGTATTTCCTTCTTGCTGTATCAGTCAGTGGGTACTGTTGAGGGGGGAAAACGACCTACCTGGGGTATGCACCGGGGCCCAGGTCTCTTGCACAGAGCCTGTCGCTGTTGCACCAGAAGGGAAGGAGGGAAAGGAGGAGAGTGTTAGTCATTGGGGACTCAATAGTTAGAGGGTCAGATAGAAGGTGTGTTGGGAATGAACAAGACTCGCAGTTAGTGTGTTGCCTCCCAGGTGCCAGGGTGCGTGAAGTCTCGGATCGTATCTTTGGGATCCTGAAGGGAGAGGGTTTCCAACCCCAAGTCATGGTCCATGTAGGTACCAACAACATAGGTAGAAATGTGAGAAACAGAACTCACTCACAAATCACTCAGCCTGAGACAAAGCCTTGGAAACAAGAACAATTTATTACAGTACTTGCAAGTACCGGACGCTTCTGCAATCAAGCAGAAATGTGCGCCAAAACAGAGCCTGTTAGCTTTCTTATTGAGTTTACAAGTTGCGGAATCACGCCTCCCTTTTCCCATCCTATCATAAGCCGATTACCTCACTTGTCAGTTATTTTCTTATCTGGCCATCCCGCTGTCCTTGTCTGCATTCTTTGTTTCTTGTTTGTTACAGCTTGTTCTTTTATCCACTTTCTCTGATCTTACAATAAGCTTTATTGTGAAATGCTACTGTTGCTTCTTTTTGTGGTCAACTACAACACTTAAAGTTATTCCCTCGCTTAAAACTACTTTCTTTAAAAGACCCTCTATATTCATTAAAGTCTTAGCCTTAAGTATGCGACATGCTACAAGAATTCCATGACCGTTTGTATAATGTTACACTACTTGGAGTTCTTTCATAGGCCTCTGCAGAGTTCGAGGGAGGGGGAAGAGGGGATTAGCAAAATTATTCTGGGTAGGAGTGAAAGGAACAGGGTGGTCATTATGGGGGACTTTAACTTCCCCAACGTTGACTGGAAATGCTTTCACTCTAGTACGTCGTATGGATCAGTTTTTGTCCAGTGTGTGTGCAGGAGGGCTTTCTGACACAGCATGTCGAAGGGCCGACAAGAGGGGTGGTCACTCTGGATCTGGTGCTTGGTAATGAACCAGGCCAGGTGTTTGATTTAGAGGAAGGTGAGCACTTTGGAGAGAGTGACCATAATTCAGTTGGGTTTCATTTAAAGGGATAGGAACATGCCACAGGTCAAGAGTTATCGATGGGACAAGGGAAATTATAATGCAATTAGGAAGACTTAGGATGCATAGAATAGGGTAGCAAAATGCAGGGGATGGGAACAATTGAAATGTGGAGCTGGTTTAAGGAACAGATATTGTGTGCCCTTGATAGGTATGTCCCTGTCAGGCAGGGAGTGATAAGGTCAGGGAACCGTGGTTTACAAGAGAAATTGCATCTCTTGTTACAAAGAAGGAGGAGGCTTGTGTTGATGAGGCAAGATGGTTCAGATGAGGCGATGGAGAGTTAAAGATCAGCTAGGAAGGATTTAAAGAGACAGTTAAGAGCAAAAAGAGGACATGAGCAGTCTTTAACACATAGAATAAAGGCGAACCCTAAAGCTTTCTATAGGTATGTGAGGAATAAAAGGATGATTAGGGTAGGAATATGGCCAATAAAAGACAGAAGTAGGAAGTTGAGTGTGGGCCCTGTGGAGATTGGAGAGGTGTTAATGAATATCTCTCATCGGTCTTCACTCAGGAAAAGGAGAATATTGTAGAGGAGAAGAATGAGGTACAAGATATTAGACTCGAAAGGATCAAGGTTAGTTGCACACAGATGTTATCAATTCTAGAAGGAGTGAAAGTAGACAAGTGCCCTGGGCCGGATGGGATTTATCCAAGGATTCTCTGGGAAGCGAGGGAGGAGATAGCACAGCCTTTGGTTTTGATATTAGAGTTGTCATTTCTACAGGTTTAGTACCAGAGTGGAGGATTGCAAATGTTGTGCCCTTGTTCAAGAAGGGCAGCAGAGATGACCCAGGTAATTATAGACCAGTGAGCCTGACTTCTGTTGAAGGAAAGCTTTTGGAAAGGAATATTAGAGATAGGATTTATAATCATCTAGCAACCAACAATTTGATTTCAGATAGTCAACATGGTTTCATCAAGGGCAGATCGTGTCTCACAAACCTCATTGCGTTTTTTGAGAAGGTGACCAAGTATGGAGATGAGGGTAGGGCAGTTGACGTGGTGGACATGGACCTCAGTAAAGGTTCCACATGGTAGGCTGTTGGAGAAAATGCAGAGGCATGGGATGGAGGGTGATTTAGCAGTTTGGATTAGGAACTGGCTTTTTGAAAGAAGGCAGCGAGTGGTGGTTTATGGAAAATATTCAGCCTGGTGTCCGGTTACTAGTGGTGTGCCACAAGGATCTGTTTTGGGACTACTGCGGTTTGTCATTTTTATAACTGACTTAGACACAGACATAGTATTGTTAAGAAGGCATACGGTGTGTTAGGTTTCATTCGTAGAGGGATTGAGTTCCGTAACTGCAATATCATGCTGCAACTATACAAAACGCTGGTGTGGCCACAATTGGAATATTATGTACAGTTCTGGTCCCCATATTTCAGGAAGGATGTGGGAAGCATTGGAAGAGGAGCAGAGAAGATTTACCAGATAGTTTCCTGGTCTGGATGGAGGGTCTTGTGAGGAAAGGCTGAGAGACTTGGGTCTGTTCTCATTGGAAAGAAGAAGGATAAGAAGGGATTTGATAGAGATATATAAGATGATCAGACAATTAGATAGGGTAGACAGTGAAAGACTCTTTCCTAGGATGGTAATGTCAGCTTGTAAAAGGGGGCATAACTACAAATTGAGGGGTGATAGATTTAAGACAAATGTCAGAGGCAAGTTCTTTATGCAGAGAGTGGTAAGGGTGTGGAATGCCCTACCTGCTAAGGTAGTCAACTCAGCCACATTCGGGAGATTTCAACAGTCCTTAGATAAGCGCATGGTTGATTTTGGGATACTTTCAGGGAACGAGCCGAGAATAGTTCACAGGTCGGCGCAACATCTAGGGCTGAAGGGCCTGTTCTGCGTTGTATTGTTCTATGTTCTTTGTTCTATGTTCTAAACTTAGTGCAGGAGGCGGAAAGAAATGAGCAGCTTTAAACCAAAAACCTCTTGGAGCTCAAAGCTTTCAATGAGAGTCTGAGCCTGGCAGTAAGTTCAGGTAACCTTTATTGCAACCCAACTTTGTTACAACTTCAGATCCCCCCAGCAAAAAGGCAGAGAAAAAGCAGTTGCTTTTTGAACATCTCAAGGTGAAAGTGCACACACCACACGTCCTCTTGTCCCACCCCCCTCACTGTCTTTACTATTGGCCAGCACCAAGTTGTCCCTTTGTAATCGGATCCTTGGTACAGCCATAACCCGGAGGAAGTATTGCCTCACTCAGCAATTTCAACCCATACCCTGTCTCCAAGTAAGTTTTTCCCTGCTCATTTACCAGGAAGGGGCAGTGTAGTGTCAACCAGACTGCTGTGGGTCTGGAGTCACGTGTAGGGCAGACCGGGTAAAGGATGCAGCTGGAACAACTGAGTGAATCCTTTCCCACAATGGCAGTTCCCTTCCCTAACAAGGGAGAGAGTGAATCAGATGGGGGCTTTCTCCCCCGCACCACCCCCTCCCTGAAATGGTCTCATCGTTAGATTCTGAACTCCACATTTCTGACCGAATACCAATTCTGCCATCTGTCATGGTGGGATTCGAACCAGGGAGTCCCTGGAAGTGGGTTGATAATCCAATCGATATTGGCACTCGGCCGTCACTCCTTCAATCCCCCTGCGATGGCACGTGAACTCGCTGGTGGGTCAGCAGGTGGGAGGAGCGGGTGAAGCCCTTCCCGCACTGAGAGCAGATGAACGGCCTCTCTCCGGTGTGGATCCGCTGGTGTCTCAGCAGGGTAGAGGAAACGCTAAAGGTCTTCCCGCACTCGGGGCAGCTGAAGGGCCTCTCCCCCGTGTGGATCCGCTGGTGTCTCAGCAGGGTGGAGGAATACCTGTAGGCTTTCCCACAATCTGGGCAGCTGAAGGGCCTCTGCCCTGTGTGGACACGCTGGTGTCTCAGCAGGGAGGAGACGTCGGTAAAGGCCTTCCCGCACTCAGGACAGCTGAAGGGCCTCTGCTCTGTGTGGACACGCTGGTGTCTCAGCAGGGTGGAGGAATACCTGTAGGCTTTCCCACAATCTGGGCAGGTGAAGGGCCTCTGCCCTGTGTGGACACGCTGGTGTCTCTGCAGGGTGGAGGAATACCTGAAGGCCTTCCAGCACTCTGGGCAGCTGAAGGGCCTCTCCCCCGTGTGGACCCGCTGGTGGGCCAGAAGGTGGGAGGAATGTTTGAAGGCTTTCCCGCAGTCGCTGCAGGGGAATGGCCTGTCCCCGGTGTGACTGCGCCGATGAGTCTCCAGGGAAGACGGGACACGGAAGCCTTTCCCACAGTCGCCACACTTCCACGGTTCCTCTGCAGGGCGGGATTCCTCAGGTTTCTCCATGGCCACAACTTCAGCTGCTCACAAACACGTGCAGAGCCCCTCCCTGCCGTGAAATCCCCTTTCCAGGCCGTATAACTGTTTCAGGGTCCACACAGTGCGCTGCCACAATTGGGTCTCTCGCCCAGTCCCACCGATGCGGAAAACGTCCTCAAACAGGAACCAAAAAGCATTGATCCCTCTCACACAAATCACAGTCAAAAATCGTTGTGGTCCCGTTGGATTGTGTGACTGTCAGACATTGACATCAAAGTGAGGACTGTAGACGCTGGAGAGTCAGTCGAAAAGCACAGCAGGTCAGGCAGCATCCGGGGAGCAGGAGAGTCAATGTTTCGGGCATAAGCCCTTCATTCGTTGATATTGAAACTTCAGTCTTCAGATTTTCAAATACTCTGCAAAAAGGGATTACAAAAGGGATTATCAGTGCAGGGTAGAAATTCAGAACAAGCAATTCTACTTTCTGTGGAATATTCCCACCCCCACCCTCCTCTCACTTATCTCTCCACGCTTCTGGCTCTCTGCCTTTATAAAGCTTTTTTATTCCTGATGAAGGGCTTTTGCCCGAAACGTCGATTTCAAAGCTTTTCGGATGCTGCCTGAATTGCTGTGCTCTTCCAGCACCACTGATCCAGAAGATTGTATCTGTGCGACTTTCTCCCCAACCCCACCCTCCTCTAGCTTATCTCTCCACGCTTCAGGCTCTCTGCCTTTATTCCTGATGAAGGGCTTTTGCCCGGAACGTCGATTTCGCTGCTCCTTGGATGCTGCCTGAACTGCTGTGCTCTTCCAGCACCACTAACCCAGAATCTGGTTTCCAGCATGTGCAGTCATTGTTTTTACATCTTTGAAAGCTGCTCAGAAAGTCCAGTCTTCACAACCACACTTCTGCTTTCACAGCATGGAAACAGACCTTACGGCCCAACTTGTCTGTGCCGACCACATATCTGAAATTAATTTAGTCCTGTTTGCCAGCACGTGGCCCACACGACTCCAAATCATCCCGATTCATGTACCCAGGAATGAAGAAGGACCTGTGCCTGAAACGTCGAGTCTCCTGTTCCCTGGATGCTGCCTGACCTGCTGTGCTGTTCCAGCAATAAAGTTTCAACACGCATTTTAAATATACTCCACCAACTCTTCTAGCAGTACGTTTCATACATGCACATACGTCTATGTAAAAAAGTTGTCCTTAACGTTCCTTTTAAATCATTCCCCTCTCACCTCAAACATACACCCTCCAAGCTTTGGACTCCCCTAATCTGGGGAAATTCCTGACGAAGGGCTTTTGTCCGAAACGTCGATTTTCCTGCCCCTCGGATGCTGCCTGACCTGCTGTGCTTTTCCAGCACCACTCTGATCTAAACTCTGGTTTCCAGCATCTGCAGTCCTCACTTTTGCCTAGGTCGAACCCTCGACCTGTCTACATCTATCCCCACTTCACCACCCAGCACACCCTTTACCTGTATCGCCCTCTACACTCATCCCCAATGCTGAACAATGATTCGGAGATGCCGGTGTTGGACTGGGGTGTACAAAGTTAAAAATCACACCACACCAGGTTATAGTCCAACAGGTTTAATTGGAAGCACACTAGCTTTCGGAGCGACGCTCCTTCATCGGGTGATTGTGGAGGGCTCGATCGTAACAGAATTTATAACAAAAATTTGCAGTGTGATGTAACTGAAATTATACATTGAAGAACTGATCGTCTGTTAAGCCTTTCATCTGTTAGAATACAGTGATTAGTTTCACTTCTTTCATGTGTAAATCACAAAACCCTTTTTTTAAAGTTGCATTCTCGGGTTAGCTGTTAACAATGGAGATAGCTAGACAATGTGTTGAAGGTGTTCAATTTCAGTTACATCACACTGCAAATTTTTGTTATAAATTCTGTGTTACGATCGAGCCCTCCACAATCACCTGATGAAGGGGCGTCGTTCTGAAAGCTAGTGTGCTTCCAATTAAACCTGTTGGACTATAACCTGGTGTTGTGTGATTTTTAATCCTGAAGAAGGGTTACACCCGAAACATTGACTTCTCCACCTCCTGATACTGCCTGGCTTGCTGTGTTCTTCCAGCCTCCCGCCTGTTTATTTTGCCAATTAAGACACAGACCTGGAGCACCGCTTCCAGAGTCTGTCCCCACCCCGACACTCTCCCTTTCCTTTTAGTTGCTGCAAGTCAACAACTGAATCCCAAAATGAAAATTAAATGGAAAAGGTGGCAAGAGAAGAGAGCCCATACTCACAGATAATGGACAGAGGAATTTGCAGTCTGGGATAAAGCTCAATCTTCATTCAGACACGAGCAGCAGCTTCGGAACCGCATTGTCCAACTTCCGTATTCACGGGGTGGCTCTGATTGGCAGGTGGACCGATGTCCTTCCAGTCCTCCAGGCCTCCCTATTGGGCAATCAAAAAAAGTTCGCGCGCCTTTTTTAACGGACAGTGACGAGCAAGCCCACGTGTTTGCTGACACCGACAAACATGCGCACTGCGTTGCTGACACCGGCAAACATGCGCAGTATGCTCTTTGGGATGGTTGGTGTTTCGGACAGATTTTGAGTGTCCAAATACCAACAGGGAAAAAAAGGGGTCGAGCCACAATTTTTTTTCCCGTGTTTCGACATTTTATTGCTTCCACATTTTGTCTGACTCCTCAACTTTTGTATGTCTTTTCCCCTTGTTGGGAGAGAGTGTGCCCCAGTGAGCTGTCTGTGAGAAGGAGCTGGAACCAGACACACAGACTGAAGTAACATTACACTGTTCGCAGCAGGGGGTGACTATACACGTTTCCTGAGTGTGATCACAGTTTCAGTTGTTCATCAGAAACAGGGAGCTGAAAGGACACCAGAACTGCGGAGAAGCCGTGGAAATGTGGGGAATGTGGGAAGGGATTCCATTCCCTGTCGGCACTGGAGACACATCAGCTCAGTCGCAGTGCGGAGAGGCAATTCTTCAATTACAACATTATTTCCCAATGACAAAAACAGATTCACGCTGCCTTAACTTATACAAGTGCCCTGTCTTCACATCTTTAATCACAGCTTTGAACATTTTCCCTATGGCATATGTTAAGGTAAATTGTCTGCAGTTTCCTGTTCTCGGTCTGCCTTTTTGAAGAAAGGAGTTTTCCAATCTACAGAAACCTTCCCTGAAACTAATAAGGTTTGGAAAATTAAAACCAATGCATTAACTATTTCACGAGCTAGTTTTTCTTTAAGGGTCTAGAATGAAATCCTTTGGACCCCTGCGACTTGTGAGCTTGTATTCCAACAATTCACTCAGTACTACCTCCCTGGTAATTGTAATTGTCTTCAGTTCCTCCTTCCCTTTCAGTTCCTGATTTCCAGCCAGTTCTAAGCGGTTACTTGTATCCTCTCTACTGAAGACAGATTCAAGCTCTTTTCAATTCATCAAGCATCTCTTTATCCTCTGTTATTGAATCCCCAGACTCATTTTTTACAGAACCAACACTTACTTTGTTAACTTTTTTTAAGAAAAGCTGACGAAACTTTCCTTCCTGTTTTTATACTTTTGGCTAACTTTCTAACTCTAATTGCTGTGCTCCTGCCTCCATTATGTCTGATGTTTTTTCCCCAGCTCTTAACTCTCACATCAACCTGACTGCATATTCTATGGAACTGACCTTGGTTAAGTGTTGCAAAATACACAAGGGCAAATTTTTCATCTCCAGAAAGTCTTAGTACAGAACACGATAACATTCACTTTAAAATATTGTTCATTCAACCTTCACAAGCACACCCTCCAGATTCAAAATCCCACAATGACACCCAGTTTTGTTATGATCTTTAATTTTGAAGAGAAATTTGAATATTCAGTGATTAACTGGAAGAACTGTTCACAAGGTTTTCACATTTTTAAACAAAAACAAATCAACTGGATTAATTTAGCAGAATAGCATGTATGGCCTTAAATTGTAAATCTAGTTTTCTTTTGAGTGATGGAGCAGGTCTACACCAGATGAGGATCTAATACCAGGATTTAGGCTGTTGTCACAAAATAGCATCACAATATAAAGTAATAGAACAATGTGTCTTCAGGCTGCAAATTAACGCTGTGTTTAAAATAGCTAAAAGCTGCATTTCTGCATTCCTGAGCTAACTGAATCACAGATTAAGCAAACAATACCTTCTTCATAGTATGGATCTAATTAAGCTAGATAGGACATTACCGACCAGTCCTAGCTAACCTTGAAGCACAGGTATGAGGAGATAATGCATGTGAAACAACATTGTTTCCCAGGAAATATCATTGGGTTAACCTGTTGTCCATTACGTAATTTTATTACATTTTATTGGATTTACTCTGTAATTAAGGCTGTACTGCCTCTTAAGAAACATATGAAAATTGATATTTTATTCCAAGTTAATCATGCAGTTTCTCCAAGGAACACAGAATCTTTTAATATCTGCATTGCTGGACAAATCTTTGCCCGGCCGTTACAAATTAAAGTGTGAAACCTTGCTGAAGCAAACCATAATCCTAGTGTTCATTTGACCAATCTCAGAACTGAGAGACCCCTCCTGGGGGTTGAGATCTTCAACTCTCACTGTGCTTTTGGTGTGACCCATGATTACAGAGACTTGTGGGAACATAGAGGATTTGTAACCCCCACGGGGCAGACGAATACTAATGCTGTTTTGTCCAATCAATCTGACAGCTCTCAAGATGTTCAGCTCATGCTGAGGCAATGGATACAGTCTCCAAAGGAATGAGCAGATGGATGCTGCTGCCAAGCAGGCAGCCTCACACCCCAAACTTCTGGTCCCATTGGGTGCCCAGCAAAACCCGGATAGAGACAATATGGGGGTGGGATTTCCAGGCCTGGGTATGGGACTGAAATCACAGGGGAGGCCCCCTGCTGAGCAGCACAAACTATGGCCTCAAATAGGGTACTCCCTCGATTCTCAAACCGAAATGTGGGTGACCCCTGATGGATTACTTTGTGTTCTTTCTTTGCTGCTGCCTTTTTCAATTGATTATGTGCATTATTGTACACACGTGGGCAAGGAGGGAATGGTTAATACTGTATTACAAACCTGGTGTCACCCAGATTTCCAGAAAGCAGCGAGGAAAAGAGCTGAAGCATGTTTAATTTGTAAACAAATAGGATGCATGGTTTAAGAGGGATGTCCTGAGGTTGTTAACCACCTCCTTGCCTGGTCAGCCTTTTTACTTGTCTACAACTTGCTTTTAGAGTCATAGAGATGTACAGCATGGAAACAGACCCTTTGGTCCAACCCATCCATGCCGACCCAGATATCCCAATCCAATCTAGTCCCACCTGCCAGCACCCGGCCCATATCCTTCCAAACCCTTCCTATTCATATACCCATCCAAATGGCTCTTAAATGTTGCAATTGTACCAGCCTCCACCACATTCTCTGGCAGCTCTTTTCATACACATATCACCCTCTGCATGAAAATGTTGCCCCTTGGGTCTCTTTTATATCTTGCATCTCTCACCCTAAACCTATGCCCTCGAGTTCTGGACTCCTCGAACCCAGGGAAAAGACTTGGTCTATTTATACTATCCATGCCCCTCATAATTTTGTAAACCACTATAAGGTCACCCCTCAGCCTCCGATGCTCCAGGGAAAACAGCCCCAGCCTGTTCAGTCTCTCCCTGTAGCTCAGATCCTCCAACCCTGGCAACATCCTTGTAAATCTTTTCTGAACCCTTTCAAGTTTCACAATATCTTTCTGATAGGAAGGAGACCAGAATTGCACGCAATATTCCAACAGTGGCCTAACCAATGTCCTGTACAGCCGCAACATGACCTCCCAACTTCTGTACTCAATACTCTGACCAATAAAGAAAAGCATATCAAATGCCTTCTTCACTATCCTATCTACCTGGGACTCCACTTTCAAGGAGCTATGAACCTGCACTCCAAGGTCTCTTTGTTCAGCAAGACTCCCTAGCACCTTACTATTAAGTAAATAAGTCCTGTTAAGGTTTCCAAAATGCAGCACTTCGCATTTATCTGAATTAAACGTCATCTGTCACTTCTCAGCCCATCGGGTCCAGACCCTGTTGTAATCTGAGGTAACCCTCTTCGCTGTCCACTACACCTCCAATTTTGGTGGCATCTGCAAATTTACTAACTGTACCTCTTATGCTCGCATCCAAATCATTTATGTAAATGACAAAACGTAGAGGGCCCAGCACCGATCCTTGCGGCACTCCACTGGTCACAGGCCTCAGTCTGAAAAATAACCCTCCACTGCCACCCTCTGTCTTCTACCTTTGAGCCCGTTCTGTAACCAAATGACTAGTTCTACCTGTATTCCGTGAGATCTAATCTTGCTAATCAGTCTCCCATGGGGAACCTTGTTGAATGCCTTACTGAAGTCCATATAGATCACATCTACTGCTCTGCCCTCATCTATCCTCTTTGTTACTTCTTCAGAAAAACTCAATCAAGTTTGTGAGACATAATTTCCCATGCACACAGTCATGTTGACTATCCCTAATCAGTCCTTGCCTTTCCAAATACATGTACATCCTGTCCCTCAGGACTCCCTCCAACAACTTGCCCACCAATGACATCAGGCTTACTGGTCTACCACCCTTCTTAAACAGTAAAAACATGTAAGCCAAGCTCCAGTCTTCCGGCACCTCACCTGTGACGTTTGACGATAATATCTCAGCAACAGGCCCAGCAATCACTTCTCTAGCTTCCCACGGAGTTCTAGGCTACACCGGATCAGGTCCTGGGGATTTATCCACCTTTATGTTTCAAGACATCCAATACTTCCTCCTTTGTATTTTAGGGTGTAGGTTAGGGAGGATTGGCAGTGCTAAATGACCCATAGTGCCCTGGGATGTGCAAGTTAGGATAGATTAGCCATGGGAAATATGGAGAAAGGGGTTAGGTATGGGTGGGATGCTCTTCAGAGGGCCAGTGTGTAATAGATGTGCTGAATGGCCTGCTTCCACATTGTTGGGATTCTATGACCCTCCCCACAAAGGAGCATTTTATCTGCATCTATCCTGTCAAGCCCCTTTCAGAATTCTACTGGTTTCAAGAAGATCACTTCTGGTTCAGAGAGGTAGACAGCACAGAAACAGACCCTTCGGTCCAACTCGTCCATGCCGACCAGGATTCCCAAAGTAACTAGTCCCACTTACTTATATTTGGCCCATATCCCTCTAAACCTTTCTATTCATGTACCCATCTGAATGTCGCTTGTAACTATCCACGCATCTACCACATCCTCAGCAAGTTCATTCCATATGCAAACCACCCTGTACCAAAACGTTGTCCCTCAGGCTCCTTTTAAATTTCTCTCCCCTCACTTTAAAAAATATGCCTCCTAGTTTTGAGCACCTCTACACTAAGGCAGAGCCCTTTGCTATTCACCTTACCTCCACTCCTCATGGTTTTATAAATCTCAATGACATCACCACTCAACCTCCTGCACTTCAGTGAAAAGTGTCCCAGTCTCTCCTTATAACTCAAACCCTCCAGTCCTGGCAATGTCCTGGTAAATCATTACCGAACCCTCTCTAATAGTATTCTTCCTATTACAGGGCCACCAGAACTGTACTCAGTACTCTAAAAGTGGCCTCACCAACATCCTGTACAACCTCAACATGATGTCCCAACCCCTATACCCAATGGGGTGAACAATGAAGGCAAGTGTGCTAAACGCCTTCTTAACCACCCTGTCTCCCAGTGATGCAGCTATGCACCTGAATCCTCCCATGTCTCTGTTCTCCAACAAGGCTCAAGGCCCTACCATTACCTGTATAGGTCCGCCCTTCCTTGTTTCAACAAAATGCAACCCCTTGCTTTTATTCATACCTCTCTCATACATATACACACACATACACTCCCCAACACTCTTTACCAAGCATGCACACAAACTCACAGACACACAAATAACTCCATGAAGTGAATTTGAATTGGCAGAATTATTTGCAGATACATTCTACTTTGCTCAAAAAGTGCAGAAACTGCAGGCAGTCAATCAGTGTAATATTTTATAAATTCCTACTTTGGAAATGGAACCAGTCTGATCCAAGATTGGGGTATGACAAGCTCAAACCTCACACCTTTAATGCATTGTCTAAGCTGTCAGCCTTTTTAAAAATAAAACCTTAAGTCATCTCAAGAACGTAACTGAAAATTTGTTCTGGGATTTACATATTAATGAACCAAAACCTGCAATCCATTCTCAACGATGGGAGACTGAACAGCAATCTAGGTTCGTTCAGTATATCCTATCAGTTGCATGACACTGTGAGCTTTTGCTATCAATTCTGTGTGTTTTGATCTGGCTCCACAGCGACCCGGTGAAGGAGCAGCGCTCCGAAGGCTAGTGCTTCCAAATAAACCTGTTGGACTATAACCTGGTGTTGTGCGATTTTTAACTTCATCCAGGCCAGTCTACCACCGGCTCCTCCACATCGTTTCCACTGAACACAGCCCACACCTCCCGATGCTGCCAGTAAACGTTACAATGCTGATGAAATGATGCACTCTACACTCCTGAAAAACTTACAATTTCTAATGATACTGGCTCCTCATTCACTGCTCCATCTGATAGACAACATTGGAAGCTTAGTGCAGGAGGCTGAAAGAACTGATCAGCTTTAAAACAAAACCTCTTGGAGCTCAAAGCTTTCAATGAGAGTCTGAGCCCGGCGGTAAGTTCAGGTAACCTTTATTGCAACCCAACTTTGTTACAGCTTCAGGTCCCCCTGCAAAAAGGCAGAGAAAAAGTAGTTGCTTTTTAAACAGCTCAAAGTCAAAGTACATACACTTCCCCCACTCCCCCACCTCACATTCTTTACTATTGGTTAGCACCCAGTCGTCCCTTTGTAATTGGATCCTTGGTACAGCTGTAACCCAGAGGAAGTGTTGCCTCACTCAACAATTTCAATCCATACTCTGACTCCTAGTAAGTTTCTCCCCTCTCATTTGCCGAGCGAGGAGGGGTGGGGCAGTATAGAGTCAACCACACTGCTGTGGACCTGGAGTCACGTGTAGGCCAGACCGGGTAAAGGATGCAACTTGGCCATCACTGTTTCAATTCCCCTACAGGTGAACTCGCTGGTGCCTCCGCAGGGCGGAGGAGCAGGTGTAAGCCTTCTTGCACTGACAACAGGTGAACGGCCTCTCACCTGTGTGGACACGCTGGTGGGTCAGCAGGGTGGAGACCTGGGTAAAGCACTTCCCGCATTCAGGGCAGCTGAAGGGCCTCTCCCCCGTGTGAACCCGTTGGTGGGTCAGCAGGGCGGAGGAATTGCTGAAGGCCTTCCCACACTCGGGACAGCCGAAGGGCCTTTCACCTGTGTGGACCCGCCGGTGGGTCAGCAGGGCGGAGGAATTGCTGAAGGCCTTCCTGCACTTGGGGCAGGGGAACGGCCTCTCCCCTGTGTGGACCTGCTGATGCCTCCGCAGGTTGGATGAATTGCTGAAGGCCTTCCCGCACTTGGGGCAGGGGAACGGCCTCTCCCCTGTGTGGCTGCGTTGATGAGAGTCCAGGGAAGATGGGAAACAGAAGCTTTTCCCGCAGTCATCACACTTCCATCGTTTCTCCAAAAGGTGGGATTCCTCAGGTTTCTCCATGGCCAACGCTTCAGTTTACACAAAAACATGCATACAGCCCCTCCCTGCCATCAATTCCTCTTTCCAGGCCGTATAGCGGTTACATGCTCCATACTCAGTGCACTGCAACAGTAGGGTCTCTCATCCAGTCCCACTGACGCTGAAAACGTACCCAAACAGGAACCAAAACACTTTGCTCCTTCTCACAGAATCATAGTTGAAAATTGTTGCGGTCCGAATGGACTGAGTGTCTGTCAGACATTGACGTCAAAGTGAGGACTGCAGACGCTGGAGAGTCAGTCAAAAAATGTGTGGCATTGGAAAATCACAACAGGTCAGGCAGCATCCGAGGAGCAGGAGGGTCAAGGTTTCGGGCATAGGCCCTTTATCTGTTGATTTTGAAACTTCAGTCTTCAGATTTTCAAATACTCTGCAAAAAGAGATTACAAAAGCCATCACTATCAGTGCAGGGTAGAAATTCAGAACAAACAATTCTACTTTCTGTGGAATATTCTTTTGTTGTTCCACAAAATTGAAAGCACCATCCCACTCTCTCTCCCCCTCTGTTCTCACTCAGCTCTAACTAATTCCCCTGAAGGTGCTGATTCAGGATCTTACAGGGGCAGAAAAAGCAAAAACATCAAGACTGACATCTCTCTGAATTTTGGATACCTCCACCTGAAAGTTAATATCTTTCACAACGCTGGGATCCTGCTGAGAGTGAGCAGGTCTGATTTTGGGAAGCAAATAAAAAGTGTCAATTCAGGGTGAACCTGCAATGCAGCTTCTTGAGGAAGGACCAGACACAAAATAGTTATCGACCCGGGAAGGTGGGAGCAAAATTAGACATCAAGGCATTAACACCAATACACTTCAGTCAAACTCTTCTGCTCCCAGTCAGGGCAAAACATGCTCTGAAAGTTCAGCCTTCACAACCATACTTCTGCTTCCACTGAAGACAATTAGAGTCACACAGCGCAGAAACAGACCCTTTGGCCCAACCTGCCCGAGCTGACCAGATATCCTAAATTAATCTGGTCGCATTTGCCATCACTTGGCCCCGATCCACTGAACCCTTTGTATTCATACACCCATCCAGATGCCTTTTAACTGTTGGAATTCTAGCAGCCTCCACAACTTCCTCTGGCAGCTCATTCCTTAAAAGCACCACCCTCTTCATGAAAAGGTTGCCATTGAGGTCTCTTTTACATTTCCCCACTGCCCTCACCCTGAACCTATGACCCTCCAGTTCGGGACTTTCCCATCCCAAGGGAAAGACCTTGTCTATTTACCCTATCCATACTCCTCATGATTTTATGAAAAAGTCTCAGACTCAGGCACGATGGGGAAAACAGCTCCACCCCATCCTTCTGTCCCTCCTCGCCCGGGTAATTAAGACACATACCTGAGTTTGCAGAGTCTGCTGCCTCCTTGGATTCACTCCAGTTGCCACAAGTGAACAGATTCCCCCCACACCGTCCCAGGACGAAGAATTGCCGAGAGGGAGGGAGTTTCATGCAAACTGACAGGGCCACTTCACGTTGTGATGCCTTCAATGGGTCAGGGGTGGGGTAGGGAATGGGAAAAGGGGTGAGAGGAAGGGGTGGGGCGCGGCCGGCCGGCTGGCTAGGCCCGCACTGCCCTGCACAGTTTGCAGGAATTCCTTCCCTTCACAGAATCCCCAGTGTGGAAGCAGGCCACTCGGCCCGACGAGTCCACACCGACCCTCCGAAGGGTAACCCACCCACACCCATTCCCCTGCACCTGTTGCTCTACTCCCTGACTATCACACCTAACCTGCACATCCCTGGGCACTATGGGTAATTTAGCATAGCAATTTCCCCCCTAACCTGGACAAAGTTAAAAATCACAACAAAACGTTATAGTCCAACAGGTTTATTTAGAAGCACTAGGTTTTGGAGCACTGTTCCTTCATCAGGTGGTTGTGGAGAATAAAATAATAAGACACAGAATTTATAGAAAAACATGACAGTGTCCTGCCACTGAAATGATACATTGAACAAACCTGGATTGTGAAGTCTTTCATCTTTTCAAATGGGTTGCAGGTATCATTAATATGCAAATCCCAGAACTTCCTGGAAAGCACCTTATCAAGCGAACTTAAAGTTTTATAACAAAAAGTGACATTTGAGCTCAGCTCTGCAAATGTGCATTCATTCCCGTGAAAGTGTGTGTGTGTGTGTGTGTACGCGCATGAGAGAGAAAATGTCTATTTCCATCCTGTTTATCTCTCTGTCTATTTGAGAACAGGTGCCTTACTTCTGTTGGTGTAAATATTGTTGTAAATCATAGCTGGGTTCTCATAGTTAGATGTAAGGGAGAGAGAATTCCTCAAGTAGGATAGTATAAGAATCCTGGGAGAGCCCCATTTGTGGTTTACTTTCTCATGAACAAACATTAAACACGAGCACCTAGTCATTTCTAATTTGGTTCCATTTTTCTTGTGAGATCCCCTGCTGTGACTACACTGTGCCTGGATGACTGACAGGCTGGGAGATTGTGGGTTGGGGCTTGATTGACTGAATGCTTTTGTTACAACGCGGCACACATTCAGACTCACCATGTATCATTTCAGTTTTTGGGATCTTTAGAATCCAGTTTTGATTGCTGGTACATTTACTCTCCCTGTCTCTTTCTCTAATGTTCATTTCCCACATCACCTCACTGCTCACCGGCCTTGGTTTGGATTGGCCATGCTAAATTGCCTATAATGATGACAGATGTGCAGGTTAGGTGGGTTAGCCATGGGAAATGCAGGGTTACACAGTTACATAGCAATAGAAGCAGGAGAAGGCCATTTGGCCCGTCCAACCTGCTCTGCCATTCATTAAGATCATGGCTAATCTATTCATCATCTGAGATCCCCCTCCATGCATTGTCCCAACTACCCTTAATTCCCCTACCATTGCAAAAGCCCATCCAACTGTGTATTGAATATACTTAATGAAGCTGCCTCTACTGCTTCCTGGGGCAGAGAATTCTATAGATTCACTACTGTCCAGGAAAAGCAGTTCCTCCTCATCTCTGTCCGAAATTTACTCCTCCTAATCTTGAGCCTGGTTTCATTCACCAGTAGAAATGACTCAATAAGTAGAGCTTCATCCCCACAGTGCAATGAATTCCCACTTTGCACCAAAACCTCGGATTTACTCACTCACTCAGTTGCTGTCTCACAAACGCAAGATTTCATTGTAACTTCTTCTGCTCCCATTAAGGGCAAATCATCTTTGAAAGCTGCTCTTAAACTCCAGCCTTCACAATCACACTTCTGCTCTCACTGAAGATGATTAGAGTCATACAGCACAGAATCAGACCCTTTGTCCATCCACACATCATTCCTGATGAAGTGCTCGGGACTGATGTCGACTCTCCTGGTCCTCAGATGCTGCCTGACCTACCACATTTTCCAGCACCACACTTTGACTCTAATCTCTAGCATCTGCAGTTCTCACTTTCTTCACATCCCAAAGTATCACCATTTAAACAATGCATCTCCTTTCTGCTTTTTTTTAATTGCAAAGGCTATAACTTCACATTGAGATACTGCATTTGCCACATGTTTGCAAATTGGCGTCTTCTCTACTTTGGGGAAACCGAGCGTAAACTTGGGGAACGGTTTGGCGAGCATCACAGCCGGGTCTGCAGAGGCTGATCAGACCTCCCAGTCACCATCGATTTTAATTCCCTTTCCCACTCCCTTTCTGACAAGAACATCATAGCCTTCCTCTATTGCCACAACGAACCAAACCGCAAATTAGGGAACAACACCCCATCTTCCGCCCGGGCAGCCTACAGCCTGTAGGACTCAACATCGAGTTCTCCAATTTCAAATAACCTCCCTTTCCATCCCCCGACTCCCTTCTCAGAACCATGCCCCTCATTTCCACTCCTTCCTGCCACCAACCTGATTACTTCCACCCATTGACTCACCAGGCTGTACCCTCTCCCTGTCTTCACCTATCCCCACTTTACCCCCCGGCCCGGGCCCCAGCACCCAGCCCCAGTCCTGAAGAAGGGTTACACCCGAAACATCAACTTCTCCACTTCCTGATGCTGTCTGATTTGCTGTGTCCTTCCAGCCTCCTTTTTTTTTATTTCAAAAATATACTTTATTCATAAAATAATTTGATGGTCTGTACAGTTGGTCATGCCATACATATGTAAACATGTACATACAGAGATCAGAATTTATCATTTTTATACAGGTCTGTACATTTTTCAATCATATGCCCATAGAATTAGCTGAGGTGTCAGCAGAGCCCAAATGACTGCATGGGCCCCCTGTTCTTCGTTAGGCAGGCAGACTTTACACAGTGGTCTTTCCCCACCGCGCCTTGGCGGCAGCTGCCCCAAGCTTCAGCATGTCCCTCAACACGTAGTCCTGGACCTTGGAATGTGCCAGTCTGCAACACTCAGTCGGGGTCAACTCCTTCAGCTGGAAGATCAGCAGGTTTTGGACCACCCAGAGAGCGACCTTCACTGAGTTGATGATCCTCCAGGCACAGTTGATGTTCATCTCGGTGTGCGTCCCGGGGAACAGGCCGTAGAGCACGGAGTTCCGCGTCACGGCGCTGCTCGGGACGAACCTCGACAAACACCACTGCATTCCTCTCCAGACTTCCTCTGCGTAGGCACATTCCAGAAGGAGGTGTGTGACAGTCTCGTCCCCCCCGCAGCCGCTTTAAGGGCAGCTTGCGGTGCGGCTGAGAGTCTGGGCGTGCATAAAGGATCTCACAGGAAGAGCCCTTCTCACCACCAGCCAAGCCATGTCTTGGTGCTTGTTGGAAAGTTCTGGCGATGAGGCATTCTGCCAAATGGCTTTGACAGTCTGCTCAGGGAACCACTCGATAGGATCCACCCTCTCCTTTTCCCGAAGGGTCTCAAGGACACTACGTGCTGACCACTTCCTGATGGACTTGTGGTCAAAGGTGTTTTTCTTCATAAACTTCTCCACGAAGGACAGGTGATACGAAACGGTCCAACTACTCGGAGCGTTCCGCGGCAGCGAGGCCAGGCCCATCCTTCGCAACACCGGGGACAGGTAGAACCTCAGTACGTAGTGACAATTAGTGTTTGCGTACCGGGGATCCACGCATAGCTTGATGCAGCCACACACAAAGGTGACTATCAGGGTGAGGGTGGCATTGGGTGTGTTTTTTCCCCCATTGCACCGGTCATTGTACATTACGTCTCTTCGGCGGGTCGGTGTGGACTTGTTGGGCCGAAGGGCCTGTTTCCACACTGTAATCTAATCTAATCTAATCTAGGCACACGGATACACAAGATGGTCACTGGGCCATCAGTTGGCCAACTTGACACACAAGATGGCCGCTGGATCACAATACGGAGAGAAACAGCAGAGCTGATACAGACACTGCCTGGGGCCACCAGAATGCCAGCACAATGGACTCACAACCCAGGTGAATGGTTTAAAGCGGCTGGGGGAGAGAATATACATGAGTAATGAACACTGCCCGCCGAAGTGTCTGGGTCTGGCCATCACCTCTTATAGAAGTGCTAACAGCTTGATACAGACTCAATACCAAATGCTAATAGCCAGGGCTGCAGGAATCTTCCTTCTCAGGAAGAGCAATTAGCGCCCATTACTACAACAATGGATTTCCATGCAGACATTGAAATGGACAATGTCTGCACTGAAACTGACAACGACTGTGCGGAAATTAACAAAGGCTGTGTGCCTGAACTGACAAAGACTGTACCGAAACTATCAATGATTCGACAATGATTACCATAAACAAATCATGTTACAAAGACAATAATCTCCTCCCTGACCGATTGTATCACAAGATGTATAAAAGTTTCTTGACGCGTGCTCTGGGTCGAAAGAAGTCTCGCAGCTGACACTGTGCTGTTGGTGTTTTTCTCTCCCCGGAGCCCCGGTATTTCCTTGTGCAATAAACTCTGTCATTGAACCCCAATTCTGACTCCGAGCCTGGTGTTTTTCCCCAAAACAGGGGAGAGGGAAGGGGGGGGGGGTGGGCAGAGAGAATGGGGGGGGGGGGGGAGAGAGAGAATGGGGGTGTGTGTGTGGGGAGAGAGAATAGGGGGTGTGTGGGGAGAGAGAATGGGGGTGGGGAGAGAGAGAATGGGGCGGATGGGGAGAGAGAATGGGGCGGATGGGGAGAGAGAATGGGGGGTGGGGAGAGAGAATGGGGGTGGGGAGAGAGAATGGGGTGAGGGGAGAGAGAATGGGAAGGGAATGGGGGAGGGGGAGAGAGAATGGGGAGGGGAGAGAGAATAGGGGTGGGGAGAGAGAATGGGAGTGGGTGAGAGAGATTGGGGGATGGGAGAGAGAATGGGGGAGGGGAGAGAGAATGGGGAGGGGAGAGAGACTGGGGGAAGGGAAGAGAATGGGGGAGGGGAGAGAGACTGGGGGAAGGGAAGAGAATGGGGGAGGGGAGAGAGTGAGAATGGGGGAGGGGAGAGAGAATGGGGAGAGGGAGAGAGAATGGGGGGAGAATGGACATGGGACAGAAGGGTGTGGTGAGAGAGAATAGTGGGGGGCAGACGGTGGCGAGAGAATAGATGGAGGGGACAGAGGACAGGGAAAGAAACGACAGGGATGCAGAGGGTTGCATGAGAGAGAATGGACAGGGTGTTCAGAGGAAAGAAAGAGAATGGACAAGAAGCTGGGGCTGGAGAGAGAATGGACAGGGGGCGCTGCAGTTGGCAGGGGCAATGGACAGTGAGCGCTGAGGGCGGCGGGCAGAATAGACGGGGGGCTGTGAGGGGGGAGAATGGATAGAGGGTGCTGGAGTGGCGGGGGTGAATGGACAGGGGGCACTTTGAGTGGCAGGGGCTAATGGACAGGGGGCACTTTGAGTGGCGGGGTCTAATGGACAGGGGGCACTCGGGGTGGCGGGGAATAATGCATAGGGGGTGCTTGAGTGGCGGGGGAGAATGGTTAGAGGGTGCTGGAGTGGCGGGGGTGAATGGACAGGGGGCACTTTGAGTGGCGGGGGCTAATGGACAGGGGGCACTCGGGGTGGCAGGGGTTAATGCATGGGGGTGCTTGAGCGGCGGGGAGAATGGATAGAGGGTGCTGGAGTGGCGGGGGCTAATGGACAGGGGGCACTCGGGGTGGCAGGGGATAATGGATAGGGGGCGCTTGAGTGGCGGGGGAGAATGGATGGGGGTGCTGTGGGTGGCGGGGGAGAATGGATGGGGGTGCTGTGGGTGGCGGGGGAGAAATGGACAGGAGGTGCTCTGTATGGCCAAGATCAAAAGGGTTAATAACAGTCAACACTTATCAGATTGTTCCTGGAACAGAAAAACTTGCACAGGAGACTCCCAGAGGAGGGATGTCTCGTATGTATTCCTTCAATGCAACAAGATATTATCAATATCCAATGGGCTAATGAGTGGTAAGTAACATGTATGACATGCCAATGCCAAACAATGTCTCATCCCCAAAAGAGATAATCTGACCACTGCCCCGTGATATTCAACAGTGTTACTGTCACTAAACACCCCACTATCAACATCATTGGGGTTTACCATTGACCAGAAACTCAACTAGACTAATCACAGACACAATGGCAACAAGAGCAGGCAACAGGTCAGGAACATTGTGGCGAGAAACTCCCCAAACCCTGTCCATCTTCTACAAGGCACAGGTCAGCAGTGTAATGGACTACTCTCCCACCAGCTTGGATGGGTGCAGCTTCAACAACATCCAAAAAGCTTGATACCATCCAGGACAAAGTCGCCTGCTTGATTGGCACCATCTCCACATACATCCACTCCCTCTGCCCACTGTTAAGAAGCAGGAATGTGTACGGTGTACAAGATGTACCACAGAAATTCACCAAAGATCCTTAGAAAATACCTTAGAAAACCACTTCCAGTTAGAAGGACCAGGGCAACAGATACTTGGGAACACAACCTCTTGCAAGTACCCCTCCAATCCACTCACCATCTTGACTTAGAAACCTATTGCTGTTCCTTCAGTGTCCCTGGGTCTAAATCCTGGAATTCCCACTCAAAGGACATTGTGGGTCACCGTACCATTATGGATCACAGAAGTTGAAGAAGGCGGGTCACCACCACCTTCTCAAGGGGAACTAAATGCTGGCCAGCCAGCGATGCTCATGTACCACGAGTAACTTTTAATAAATGATTGAAACAGAGGGTTGGAACCCGCAAACTAAACAAAATTCGAGGTTCAGGTGGAACAACAGGCTTTGATTCTGTCCTGATGTGAGGACATGCTGCACTGACACCGAATTGGAAATAGTGTTTAGAGTTGAATGCCTGCAGTGTTTCACTCAGTGTATCAATCTAATATCGATTAAAGATTAGTTCCTGACGTATACGTCACCAACATACGAAAAAGGAGGGTTAAGAAGGCATATGGAACACTGGATTTCATCTCTTTAATGGCTGACACAGCACCCACAATCCCATGCGATCAATAAACCATTCTATCGGCTGTGAGCATTGCTGATGGTGCGCATGTGTGAAATTGATTTGGGGCCCCGCCCCTCATCGCTCTGATGGACGGGGAGACGAACCTTTGGGAAACCCTGAAAGACCGGAAGGAGCCTGGTCCTCCTGCCAATCAGAGCTCTCCTAATGTCTGAATGCGGATGGTTTTGACAATGAGCTTCTGAAGCTGCTGCTCCACCTCTCTCTCTGAATGAAGGTTGAGCTTTATCCCAGGTTGCAACTTCCTTCCTCTGTTTAACATCTGGGAGTACCGCACTCTCTTTTCTCGCCCCCTTTCCCATTTCTTTTCACATCCTTGGGTTCAGCTGTTGGTTTGTAGGAGCTGAGGGAAAAAGGAAGTCAATCGAGGTGAAGGGGCAGACTCTGGAAAAGGTTGGTCTAGATCTGTGCCTGTTAATGTTTGACAGGCTTTGTTTCCTGAGCCTGACACATTTACTTGTCTGGCAAAAAAGTATGGCCTCTTGATCCATGTTGGGGATGGAAGTGGATTATGCTGTGGGTGGCTTGCTCGTAGTAGTCCAATAAGCATTGGATAAGTAATCATGACACACAAACCTTGGGTTATTGACTGTTTATTTGGGAGCTCGCAGGGAGAGCGAAGTCGACCTAATAATCACAAGTCACTCCGATGACAAACAAAGTTGTGTTATTTTATAGGTCACAATCATTTAACAATTAGCAATCTGTTAATTGCAGGATATTGAGCAAACTGAGGCACTTTGCCCAGTGACGTAGTGTCTGGATAGTGTTGGTTAGTAGCTGATAAGTATACAATAGGTCCTTGCAAAGAGAAGGATATTCCCACCCAAGGAAAGAATTTGTTTATCAGGTAGCAGTACAGCTGCAAGGCAGACTGTCTCTATTGAGCCTGGGAAACATAAGCTTTGGCAAGCAGGCACTAAGCTGAGAGTGAAAGTGATTTCCAGGTTTTTAATATGTGACCAAATGACTGACCGGAATATAATAATTCTCCCCCAATTCCTTCCTTCTTTCCTTTCACCAAATCAGGAGGTCAGTTCAGAGGAACCTGCAAAAGGAGGGATCGAGCGGACCCAGTGGGGCTTGTTGGCGATGGGGGTTTAGAGTCGCCAAGGTGACTGTCATACTCCAGGTCACCAGGATCAGGAGAGAGAGTGTCAATGAAACCATCCATTGGTGCGGAAATGTCAGAAATGAGAAGCAGCACAAGTTGGGAAGATGCTGGGATATTCGGCATGAGAAGACAGCTGAAATGGGCACAGCACTGTTTCTGGAAAATAATGCTAAGTGCTCACAGAACTAAACCAGCAATGAGAAGAACAAGGCCCTGGAAGAGAGCGGAAGCCCAAAAGCCAAGCCAGCCACTTATCCATGTCTTAAGGTCCCAATGGGGAGTAGTGTTATGGAGGGAGGAGGATGACTTGCCAATGTGGGCGGCAATATTTGTAATGTTGTCACTGGAGTCAGGGATGTAGGTACAGCAGTCAGAGACGATAAGGGCACAAGTGCCTCCTTTCTCGGCTAACAGGGAGTCGAGGGCCATGTGACGTTGGAGAGCAATGCTGCGGACAGTGACCATCCCTGCATTGAGCAGGTCAAAGGCTGAAGATGTGGCATTGGCAATCTCTTCCAGAGTGGTAGCAATTCACTAACCCTCAACCTCAAGCTGGAGGGTAGCATAGGGAAGGGAGAAGGTAGAGAAAAGGTGCTGAAAGGTTGTGAGCACTCTCTTGATTTGTGGTTTGGAATTCTCAAAAGGCAAAGTGTGGGAGTGGTAAAGGAAAGGGACAACATAACCTGAATACCAGCTGCCAGTCCAGGAGGTAGGCAGCCAGGGGTGGGCCGTATGGCCACAAATGAAATCAGTGCTATTGAAGGGCAACAAATGATTGCATTGGGTTCCAATCCAAAAGGTGGGAAGTGAGGAATTGATGGCGGTCTTGTTGGGAACCCTGAGGTTAAGTATGCTCCTGTCTGCAGTGGGCTGGTAAGCAGTTGAAGTAAGGAGTAGGGAGTGCAGACACTTACTGAAACCCGCCTGCCATCCTGAGGGATGCTTACTCTTGATGCAAATACTTCCTAGAGGTGGAGTTGTGGCTGTGAGATTGGTGAGGAACAGGGACGGGGGTGTACGGGAGGGGTTGTATTTTTTTCTCTTCTCTACCCCCACACTACCGCCTAACTGCGGGAGTGCTTATATTTCCCCCTGCATCCATGTTGCGTGTGTAGGTGTGCGACACAGTGAAAGACAACAAGTGCACAAATCTTTATTCAACTTCCACCACCAGGAAGAAAGGAAATACCTGAGTGGCCAGTGACAAGCAATGCCCTTCTCAGAGGGTAATGCTGCATGATCAAATAGTGAGGGGGAGGGCAGCGATCAAATCAAACTAGAGTTGGAGGGGGAAATATTACACTCCACTCCCAGCGGTACCCATCTCTCTCTGAACAGCCCAAAGGTGTTAGGCACCGCTTGCTCCTTCTCCAGAGACACCCTGGCTCTGACATACCCACAGAGGAGGGGCAGGCAGTCGGCCATAACGACCCCCTCCATAGCCTGGACCTGTTTATGGCCAGTTTGACCAGGCCCGGCCCAGGAGCAGACCCAAGAGGAGGTCCTGTGACCTGTCCTCCCCACTTTGCACAGGGTACCCAAACATCACAGGAGAGAGAGTATTGAGGCTCGAATGTATCCATTGTATATCCCACTGATTGCCAGCGGAGGTGGGTGTTATCCCCGTCAGAGTTTGGGGTGCTCACCCACTTAGGAAACCAGGGGGATGTGAAAGGTTGTGACAGCAGCAGAATGACCCTGATGCAGCTCCCATTCAGCAGGGTCAGATTCATTAAAAGGTATGGATCTCAGGGGGATCCCTCCCTTGGAGTGGATGGAAATATGGGCACAAACCCAGCAGCTACAGCGGCTGTCCTTTTCTGCAGAAAGGTATGTCCTGTAAAGAAAAGTATTACACTATAATTCCTGTTTACTACAGATTATCAGGCTATCCATTGTGTCCCAATCAAACATAGTCAGTGAAAGAAAGATAAGGAAGAGTGCAGTGAAAGACAGAATGATCAGGCTGAGCCACTCACGGATGAAGGCTGAAGATGTGTCTCTGACGGGGTCTTCTGGTGTTCCTCCAGGAGGTGGCGCTCGTTTGCATTGTGTTGTGTGTGTCCATGCGGCCTCCCCTTGACCCTGACTGCTGACCGGGTAACCCAGCAGGACTAGGAAGGGGCCTTTCCATCTCAGCTCCAATATGGCCCGGTCCTAATGCTGAGGCTTGGCGTACCCGTGAATGTAAACTCTGAAGAGTTTTGGTTAACTGATGCAAATATTTCCCACTTGTCCAACAATGTAGTGGCATTGGGATGGTTTTGATTCATCTACAAAATACATCTGCTATTATTAGACAATATTGTTAACAATGTACGCGACATAATTCTATAAAAGCAAGTTGTAGACAAGTAAAAAGGCTGACCAGGCAAGGAGGTGGTTAACAACCTCAGGGCATCCCTCTTACAGCATGCATCTTGTTTGTTTACAAATTAAACACGCTTCAGCTCTTTTCCTAGCTGTTTTCTGGAAATCTGGGTGCCACCAAGTTTGTAATAAGTATTACCATTTCCTTCTTGCCCAAGTGTGTACAATAATGCACATAGTCAACTGAAGTAAGCAGCAGCAAAGAAGGAACACAAACCAGTCCATCAGGGATCCACCTACATTTCGGTTTGAGTATCAAAGGAGTACCATATTTGAGGCCATAGTTTGTACTCTTCAGCAGGGGGCCTCCCCTGTGATTTCAGTCCCATACCCAGGCCTGGAATTCCTATCCCCATATTGTCTCTATCCGGGTTTTGCTGGGGATCCAATGGGACCAGAAGTTTGGGGTGTCAGGCTGCCTGCTTGGCAGCAGCATCCATCTGCTCATTCCTTTGGAAGACTGTATCCATTGCCTCAGCCTGAGCTGAATATCTTGATAGCTGCCAGATTGATTGGACAAAACGACATTACTATTAGTCTGCCCTGTGGGGGTTACAAATCCTCTATGTTCCTACAAGTCTCTGTAATCATGGGTCACACCAAAAGCACAGTGAGAGTTGAAGATCTCAACCCCCAGGAGAGGGTGTCTCAGTTCCACGATCGATCAAAAAACTCGAGGAGTATGGTTTGCTTCAGCAAGGTTTCACACTTTAATTAGTAACGGCCGGGCAAAGATTTGTCCAGCAACGCAGATATTAAAATAATATGTGTTCCTTAGAGAAACTGGGTGATTAACTTGGAACAAAAAGCAATTTTCATATGTTTCTTAAGAGACAGTACAGCATGAAATGACATAATGGACAACAGGTTAATCCTGGGAAACAATATTTCCTGGGAACAATGTTGTTTCACACGCATTATCTCCTCATACCTGTGCTTCAAGGTTAGCTAGGATGGTCGGTAATGTCCTATCTAGCTTAATTAGATCCGTACTATGAAGAAGGCATTGTTTGCTTAATCTGTGATTCAGTTCGCTCAGGAATGCAGAAATGCAGCTTTTAGCCATTTTAAACACAGTGTTAATTTGCAGCCTGAAACCATGTTGTTCTGTTACTTTATATTGAGATGCCATTTTGTGTTTAATAAAAGCTCCTGACCCAACAGGCTAAATCCAGGTATTAGATCCTCATCTGGTGTGGATATGCTCCATCTCTCAAAAGAAAACTGGATTTGCAATTTAAGGCCATATGTGCTATTCTGCTAAATTAATCCAGTTGATTTTTTTTTGTTTAGAAATGTGAAAATGTCATGAACAGTTCTTCCAGTTAATCACTGGATATTCAAATTTCTCTTCAAAATTAAAGATCATAACAAAACTGGGTGTCATTGTGGGATTTTGAATCTGGAAGATGTGCTTGGTAAAGTTTGGAAGAACAATATTTCAAAGTGAATATTATCGTGTTAAGTACTAAGGCTTTCTGGAGACGAAAAATTTGCCCTTGTGTGTTTTGCAACACTTAACCAAGGTCAGTTCTATAGAATACGCAGACAGGTTGATGCGAGAGTTGAGTGCTGGGGCAACCTATCAGAAATAATACAGGCAGAAGCACAGCAATTAGAGTTAGAAAGTTAGCCAAAAATATTTAAAAAACAGGTTTGAATGTTTTGTCAGCGTGTTTTTTTTAAAGTTAACAAAGTAAGTGTTGGTTCTGCAGAAAATGAGTCTGGGGATTCAATAACAGAGGATAAAGAGATGATCGGAGAATTGAAAAGAGCTTGAATCTGTCTTCACTAGAGAGGATAAAAGTAACACTTTAGCTGGAAATCAGGAATTGAAAGGGAAGGAGGAACTGAAGGCAATTACAATTACCAGGGAAGACATACTGAGTAAACTGTTGGAACTACGAGTTCACAAGTCTCAGGTGCCCAAAAGATTTCATCATGGACTCTTAAAGATAAACTAGCTAGTGAAACAGTTAATGCATTGGTTTTAGTTTTCCACACCTCACTAGTTTCAGGGAAGATTTCTTTAGATTGGAAACTCCTTTCTTCAAAAAGGGAGACTGAGAACAGGAAACTGCAGACCATTTACCTTAACATATGTCATAGGGCAAATGTTCAAAGCTATGATTAAAGATGTTATGACAGGGCACTTGTATAAGTTCAAGGTAATCAGGCAGCGTGGATGTGTTTTTGTCAATGGGAAATAATGTTTTGAAGAACGGCCTCTCCCCACTGTGACTGAGCTGATGAATCTCATGTACAGATAGGGAATGGAATCCCTTCCCACATTCCCCACATTTCCACGACTTCTCTGCAGTTCTGGTGTCCTTTTGGCTCCCTGTTTCTGATGAACAATTGAAAGAGTGATCACATTCGGGAAACGTGTACAGTCACCCCCTACTGCGAATAGTTTGATGTTTCTTCAGTCTGTGTATCTGGTTCCGACTGGGAACCCTCCAACCGCAGGGGATGAACTTGGACTTCACCAGTTTCTTCATCCCCCCTCCCCCCACCTTGTCTCAGCCGGATCCCTCCAGCCCGGCACCGCCTTCCTGACCTGCAGTCTTCTTCTTGACCTCTCCGCCTCCATCCTACTCCGACCTATCACCCTCACCTTGACCTCTTTCCACCTATCACATTTCCAACGCCCCTCCTCCAAGTCCCTCCTCCCTACCTTTTATCTTCTCCTGCTGAACACTCTCTGCTCATTCCTGAAGAAGGGCCTGTGCCCGAAACGTCGAATCTCCTGTTCCCTGGATGCTGCCTGACCTGCTGTGCTGTTCCAGCAATAAAGTTTCAACTATCTGGTTACAGCTCCTTCTCACAGTCAGCTCACTGGGGCACACTCTCTCCCAACAAGGGGAAAAAAACATACAAAAGTTGAGCAGCAGACAAAATGCAAAAGCAATGAAATGTCGAGCCACTTGGAAAAAAATTGTGCCTCTATCTTTTTTTCTCAGCTATTGGCATTTGGATTCTTAATTTGTCACTAACACCAACATCCCCAAAGAGCATATTGCACATGTGTGCCGGTGTCAGCAACGCAGCGCGCATGTCCGTCGGTGTCAGCAAAATATTGCGCATGCTCATCTGTCCGCCAGAAAAAGGCGGGCGCCGTTCTCCTGATGGCCCAATAGGGAGCACTGGAGGACCGGAAAGAGATAGGTCCTCCTATCAATCAGAGCCACCCTATTGTCTAAATGCGGAAGTTGGACCATGATCTTCAGTAGCTGCTATTTCTGCTTGTGTCTCTGAAGGAAGATTGAGCTTCACCCCCGACTGTAAATTCCTTCCTCTGTCCAAGATCTGTGAGTACGGCACTCTCTTTGCTTGCCCACTTTTCCATTTCTTTTTCAATCTGGGGTTCAATTGTTGACTTGCAGCAACTGAAAGCAAAGGGAGTGAAACCGGGAGGAGACAGACTCTGGAAACGTTGGTCTGAGTCTGTGTCTCAATTGGCAAAATAGACAGGCAGAAGGCTGGAAGAACACAACAAGCCCGGCAGCATCAGGAGGTGGAGAAGTCGACGTTTCGGGTATAACCTTTCTTCAGGACTGAGAATGGGTGTAGGGGGAGATGCAGATAAAGGGGGTGCAAGGGGCAGTGTGGTGAAGTGGGGATAGGTGAAGACAGGCTGAGGGTATGACCTGGTTGGTCAAGGGGAGGAAGAAATCTGGTTGGTGGCAGGGAGGATTGGAAATGAGGGGTCGGGGCTGGGAAGGGAGTTGGGGATGTGTTTTAAAAAATTCTCAAGGTCAGGTTCGTAGGAGAGTAGTCTGACACAGAACAAACGACCAAGAGGCGAGTCTGCTAGAATATGAGCATTTTATTCCCCGCAGCGTCGCCACAACCAGGTCTCATACTTACAACGGGTCTGGCTTATACTCACTCTACATGTTACCGGAACTGGGAGCCGTCAGTTCTCGTAGAGCGGTTGCCAACAACCTACGCTCGGCGGTTAAACGTAACCCCGGAGCAGACTCCCGGGTCTGGCTTATACTCACTCTACATGTTACCGGAACTGGGAGCCGTCAGTTCTCGTAGAGCGGTTGCCAACAACCCACGCTCGGCGGTTAAACGCAACCCCGGAGCAGACTCACCGAACTGGAGACTTTTCCAGCTGATATACTCTTTTCCAGATATAAACATTCATGTGAACAGCAGAGCAAGGCTAAAAAACACATTCCATTCTGGTTACATACAGATAAGAAGATTCACACGGGGAGGTGTGTAATATGATTCACACGGGACTAAGCAACACCTCCATTCCGGTTAGATTCACACATGTATTGGGACATAATTTTTAACCGTTTCACCACATTCCACTGCTTGGCCCAATACATGTGTTACATTATGATTCACACATGTATTGGGACATAATTTTACACCACAGGAAGGGAAGTGAGGTTATTTGAAATTGGAGAACTCAATGTTGAGTCCTCCGAACCGTAGGCTGCACAGGTAGGAGATGAGGTGTTGTTCCTCCAAATTGTGGTTTGGTGTGGTGTGGTAACTGAGGAGGCCAAAGATGGTCATGTCAGGAATGGAGTGGGAAGGGGAATTAAAATGGATGGTGACTGGGAGGTCCGGTTGGCCTCTGTGGACCCAGCTGCGATGCTCGGCGAACCGTTCCCCAAGTTTATGCTCGGTCTCCCCGATGTAGAGAAGACCACAGTTGGCAAACACATGGCAAATGCAGTACCACAATGTGAAGTTAAGAGCCTTTCTGTGGAAATAAAAGCAGAAAGGAGATGTATTGTTTAAATAGTGATGGATTGGGATGTGGAGAAAGTGAGAACTGCAGATGGTGGAGATCAGAGTCAGTGTGGTACTGGAAAAGCACAGTAGGTCAGGTAGCATCCAAGGAGCGGCAGAGTCGACATTTCGGGCACGAGCCCTTTATTAGGAATGATGTGTGGACATCCCAAGGGGCCTCAGCATCCTCCTACACCAGTCGCTGCCAGTTGTCAGACAGGTGCAGCAAGCAATCAGCAAGGCAAGTGGTATATTAGCAAAAGGAATTGAGTTCAGAATTGAGAATATCTTTCTGCAGTTAGGGGATCATTGAATATATTCAAGGCTGAGTTCATCTGATTTTAGAACAACAAAGAAGTGGATGTTTATGGAGGAAGGCAAGAATATGATTTTAAGACCAGTACAGAACAGTTACAGGGTCATACAGCACAGAAACAGACCCTTCAGCCCAACTAGTCCATGCTGACTATATTGGGGGAGAAAGTGAGGTCTGCAGATGCTGGAGATCAGAGCTGAAAATGTGTTGCTGGAACAGCGCAGCAGGTCAGGCAGCATTCAGGGAACAGGAGAATCAACGTTTCGGGCACAAGCCCTTCTTTAGCCCATTCCTGAAGAAGGGCTTATGCCCGAAACGTCGATTCTCCTGTTCCCTGGATGCTGCCTGACCTGCTGCGCTGTTCCAGCAACACATTTTCAGCTCATGCTGACGAGATTCACAAACTAAACTAGTCCCACATAGATTGGCTCAATTCCCTCTGAACCTTTCCTATTCATGTACTTATCAAAATGTCTTTTAAATATTGTTATTGTACCTGCATCCACCACTTCCTTTGGACATTTATTCCACACACAAACTACTCTGTTGAAAAAAAGGTGCCCCTCCTGCCTTTTTGAAATCTTTCTCCTCTCACCTTCAAATTTGCTGCCTAATCTTGGACCACCCTCCCGAGGGAAACAATACCTGGCAGTCACCTCATCTATCCCCCTCATTATTTTATAAACCTCTGTACGATCACCTCTCAACCTCCTGTGGTCCATTGAACAAGTCCCAACCTATTCATCTAGATGTCGGCAGAATCCCAACCAATCTGTTGAATGTTGGTGCAGGTTTGTAAGACCAGATGGCCTACTCCTGCTTCCAATTCTCTCTCACTGTCCAAGACAACAAGAGAACATAAGACATCGGAGCAGAAATTTAGGCCATTCAGCCCATCAGGTCTGCTCCATCATTCAAACATGACTGATCAGTTTCTCAATCACATTCTCCCACTTTGTCTCCTGTAACCCTCCATCGCCTTGATACTCAAGAACGTCTCTATCTCAGTCTTAAATATCCTCAGTGACCTGGCCTGCCCAGCCTTCTGTGGCAGTGAATTCCATAGATTCACCACTCTCTGGCTGAAGAAGTTTCTCCTTACCTCCATTCTGAAAGGTCTTCCCTTTACTCTAAGGCTGTGCCCACTGGTTCTAATCCCTCCAACCAATGGAAACACCTTCCCAACTTTCACTCTGTCCAGGCTGTTCAAGATTCTGTATGTTTCAATTAGACCCTCCCCCCTCCTGAGTGTGGGCCTGTTAATCAGCATGAACCAGACCCTTCAGGATGAGGTACAGCAGGGATTAGGATCAGCAAAGTGAGAATGGACGGAGAGTGTGTGGGATGGAGATTTTCAACATCTAGGGAATAAGAGAGGAAAGAAAATTCACTCTAAATTAGAATTGACCGGATGGGCTGATGGGCCAAGGAGTGACAGATGGAGTTGAATTTGGAGAAATGTCAGGTCTGCATTTTGGTCAAGTAATCCAGGCAGGACTGACACAGTTAAGGGAAGTGTTGCAGAACAAAGAGACCTTGGAGTGCAGGTTCATAGTTCCTTGAGAGTGGAGTCACAGGTAGACAGGATAATGAAGAAGGCATTTAGGATACTTTCTTTTATTGGTCAAAGCATTGAGTAGATGAGTTGGGAGATCATGTTGCGACTGTATAGGGCATTGTTTGGACCATCTTTGGAATACTGCGTTCAGTTCTGGTCTCCCTGCTACAGGAAATGTGTTGTGAAACTTTGAAAGGGATCGGTAAAGATTTGCGAGGCTGTTGCCAGAGTAGGAGGGTTTGAGCTACAGGGAGAGTCTGAATAGACCAGGATATATTCTTGGCGCATCGGAGGCTGAGTGGTGATCTAACATGTTTATAAGGGGCATGCATAGGGTGAATACCCAAGGTCTTTTCCCCAGGGTATGGGAGTCCAGAACTAAGAGGGGCATAGGTTTAAGGTGAATGGGGAAAGGGAAGTGAGGGGCAACTTCTTCACACAGAAGGTGGTGAATGTATGGAACAAGCTGCCAGAGGATGTGGTGGAGGCTGGTGCAATGACATCATTTAAAAGGCACCTGGCTGGGTCCCTGAATAGGAAGGTTTTAGAGGGATGTGGGCCAAATGCTGGCAAATGGGACGCGATTAATTTAGGAATTCTGGTCAGCATAGACGAGTTGGGATGACTAGTCTGTTTCTGTGCTGTATGACTCTAATCGTCTTCGGTAAAAGCAGAAATGTGGTGGTGAAGACTGGACTTGCAGAGCAGCTTTAGGATATTTTGCCCTTAATGGGATCAGAAGAAGTTAAAAGGAAGCCTTTCATTTGTGAGCCAGCAACTGAGTGAGCGAGGACATCTGGGATTTTGTTGGAAAGTGGGAATTGATTACAATGCGGGGATGAAGCCCTACCCTATCCAGTCATTTCTGCTGGTGGGTGAGACTAGGCCTCAAGGTTAGGGGGAGTGGATTTCGGACAGAGATGAGGACAAATTGCTTATCCCGGAGAGTAGTGAATCTGTGGAATTCTCTGGTCAAGGAAGCAGTCGAGGCAGCTTCATTAAATACATTCAAGACACAGTTGGATGGGCTTTTGCATGGTACGGGAATGAAGGGGAGTTGGGATAATGCAGGGAGGAGGAGCTAAGACGATGGATAGATCAACCATGATCTTAATGAATGGCGGAGCAGGTTAGATGGGCCAAATGGCCTATTCCTGCTTCTATTACTATGAAACTATAACCCTGCATTTCCCATGGCTAACCCACCTAACCTGCACGTCCCTGGACGCTCTGGTCAATTTAGCATGGCCAATCCAAATCAGGCCTGGTGAGCGGTGAGGTGATGTGGAAAATGAATATCAATTTTGACCCCCCTTTTACACCTTCCGGAAGAGTAAAACATTGAGACCCAACCCACAATATCCCAGCCTGTCAACCATCCAGACACAGAGTGTAGTCATAGAAAGGAATCAAACAAGAAAAATGAAACCAAATTCAAAATAAATATGTGCTCGTGTTTAATGTTTGTTCATGAGGAAGTAAACCAGAAATAGGACTCTCCCAGGATTCTTATGGTGCCCTACTTGAGGAATTCTCTCTCCCTTCCATCTAATATTAGTACCCAGCTAAGATTTACAACAATATTTACATCAACAGAAATAAACCATCCGTTACAAAATAGTCATAGAAATATACAGCATGGAAATAGACTGTTTCTGTCTCTCATGTACACACGAGTCCATGGGGATGAGTTTGTATTTGCAGAATTATATTTGCAAATGCATTCTATTTTGCTCAAAAAATGCACAATCTGCAGGCAGTCAATCCATGTAATATTTCATAAATTCCTACTTTGGAAATAGAACCAGTCTGACTCAAGATTGGGATACAGACAGACCCTGACTTCACACCTTTAATGCATTGTCTGAGCGGAGATGTCACCTTTTGTTATAAAACTTTTAAGTTCTCTCAAGAAGGTGCCTTACAGGAAGTTTTGGGATTTGCATATTAATGATACCTGCAACCCATTCTGAAAGATGAAAACCTTAACAAGCCAGGTTATATCATTTCAGTGGCAGGACATTGTCATGTTTTTCCATAAATTCTGTGCGTTCTGATCTTATACTCTGCAACCACCTGATGTTGGGCTATAACCTGGTGTTATGTGGAGGTTAGGGTGGATTGGCCATGCTAAATTACCCATAGTGCCCAGGGATGTGCCAAGGAAGGTGGATTAGCCATGCTAAATTACCCATAGTGCCCAGGGACCTGCAGGGGAAGGTGGATTGGCCGTGCTAAATTACCCATAGTGCCCAGGGATGTGCAGGTTAGGGTGGATTGGCCATGCTAAATTACCCATAGAGCCCAGTGATGTACAGGTTAGGGTGGATTGGCCAAGGGAAATTACCCATAGTGCCCAGGGATGTACATGTTAGGGTGGATTGGCCATGGTAAATTACCCATAGTGCCCACGGATGTGCAGGTTAGGGTGGATTGGCCATGCTAAATTACCCATAGTGCCCAGGGATGTACAGGTTAGGGTGGATTGGCCATGGGAAATTACCCATAGTGCCCAGGGATGTGCAGGTTAGGGTGGATTGGCCATGGGAAATTACATAGTGCCCAGGGATGTACAGGTTACGGTGGATTGGCCATGGGAAATTACCCATAGTGCCCAGGGATGTGCAGGTTAGGTGGATTGGCCATGGGAAATTACCCATAGTGCCCAGGGATGTGCAGGTTAGGTGCATTACTCAGGGTTAAATGTAGAGCAATAGGGGAGGGGAATGGATGTGGGTGGGTTACCCTTCGGAGGGTCGGTGTGGACACGTTGGGCCGAGTGACCTGCTTCCACACTTTGGGGATTCTCTGAAGAGAAGGGGTTCGTCCAAACTGTGCAGTGAAGCGCAGGCGCAGCGTTGGGCGGGCCGGAGCAGGCGCAGTGTGGTGTGACCCGCTGTCGACTTCATCCCGCCCCCTTGACTCGCTCCGCCCCCTTGACTCGCTCCGCCCCCTCGTACGCCCCCTTGACTCGCTCCGCCCCCTCGTACGCCCCCTTGACTCGCTCCGCCCCCTCGTACGCCCCCTTGACTCGCTCCGCCCCCTCGTACGCCCCCTTGACTCGCTCCGCCCCCTCGTACGCCCCCTTGACTCGCTCCGCCCCCTCGTACGCCCCCTTGACTCGCTCCGCCCCCTCGTACGCCCCCTTGACTCGCTCCGCCCCCTCGTACGCCCCCTTGACTCGCTCCGCCCCCTCGTACGCCCCCTTGACTCGCTCCGCCCCCTCGTACGCCCCCTTGACTCGCTCCGCCCCCTCGTACGCTCCCTTGACTCGCTCCGCCCCCTCGTACGCCCCCTTGACTCGCTCCGCCCCCTCGTACGCCCCCTTGACTCGCTCCGCCCCCTCGTACGCCCCCTTGACTCGCTCCGCCCCCTCGTACGCCCCCTTGACTCGCTCCGCCCCCTCGTACGCCCCCTTGACTCGCTCCGCCCCCTCGTACGCCCCCTTGACTCGCTCCGCCCCCTCGTACGCCCCCTTGACTCGCTCCGCCCCCTCGTACGCCCCCTTGACTCGCTCCGCCCCCTCGTACGCCCCCTTGACTCGCTCCGCCCCCTCGTACGCCCCCTTGACTCGCTCCGCCCCCTCGTACGCCCCCTTGACTCGCTCCGCCCCCTCGTACTCTCCCTTGACTCGCTCCGCCCCCTCGTACGCCCCCTTGACTCGCTCCTCCCCCTTGACTCGCTCCGCCCCCTCGTACGCCCCCTTGACTCGCTCCGCCCCCTCGTACGCCCCCTTGACTCGCTCCGCCCCCTCGTACGCCCCCTTGACTCGCTCCGCCCCCTCGTACGCCCCCTTGACTCGCTCCGCCCCCTCGCACGCCCCCTTGACTCGCTCCGCCCCCTCGCACGCCCCCTTGACTCGCTCCGCCCCCTCGTACGCCCCCTTGACTCGCTCCTCCCCCTTGACTCGCGCCGCCCCCTCGTACGCCCCCTTGACTCGCTCCGCCCCCTCGTACGCCCCCTTGACTCGCTCCGCCCCCTCGTACGCCCCCTTGACTCGCTCCGCCCCCTCGCACGCCCCCTTGACTCGCTCCGCCCCCTCGCACGCCCCCTTGACTCGCTCCGCCCCCTCGTACGCCCCCTTGACTCGCTCCGCCCCCTCGCACGCCCCCTTGACTCGCTCCGCCCCCTCGCACGCCCCCTTGTCTCGCTCCGCCCCCTCGCACGCCCCCTTGACTCGCTCCGCCCCCTCGCACCTTTAACGTCATGAAGGGGAAGTGTCCCTGTCAGGTTTGAGTGGGACTCCCTCCCTCTGGGCAGCTCTTCACCCTGGCAGGGAGGGGAGGGGTGGGGGGGGAATCTGTTCACTTGTAGCAACTGGAGTGAATCCAGGGAGGGAGGAGACTCTGCAAACTCAGGTTTGTGTCTTAGTTACTCAGGTGGGGTTGGAGTGGAAAGATAGAGAGTGGGAAGTGGGGATAGATATCTTTTCTGTTTTACTTTTATCTTTTCTTTTCTACCCTGGACTGATAGTGGTGACCTTTTTAAAATCCCTTTTTACAGAGTATTTGAAGATCTGAAGTTGGGAGTTTCAAAATCAACAGATGAAGGGCTTATGCCCAAAATGTCGACTCTCCTGCTCCTTGGATGCTGCCTGACCTGCTGTGCTTTTCCATCACCGCACGTTTTGACTCTGACTCTCCAGCATCTGCAGTCCTCACTTTGTCGTCAATGTCTGACAGTCACTCAATCCATCGGGACCGCAACGGTTTCCAACTCTGATTCTGTGAGAAGGAGCAAAGCTTTTTGGTTCCTGTTTGAGGAGGTTTTCAGCATCAGTGGGACTGGATGAGAGACTCTACTGTTGCAGCACACTGAGTGTGGAACCTGAAACAGTTATACGGCCTGGAAAAAGAAATTCAGGGTGGGGTGGGGCTCCACACGTGTTTGTGTGTGGCTGAAGCTTCGACCATGAAGAAACCCGAGGAATCCCGCCCCGTAGAGAAACCATGGAAATGTGGCTTCTGTTTCCCATCTGCCCTAGAGTCTCATAGGCGCAGTCACACTGGGGCAAGGCTGTTCCCTTGTCCTGAATGCAGGAAGGGCTTCATCAATTCCTCCCACCTGCTGACACACCAGCAGGCTCACAATGGGGAGAGGCCATTCACCTGCCCCATATATGGTAAGCATTCAGTCAGGTGGGCAACTTGCGGAAACAAGAGCGGGTCCACATCAGAGAGAAGCCCTTCAGCTGCCCTGAGTGAGGGAAGAGCTTCACCTGCTCCTCCCACCTGCAGAGGCACCAGCGAGTTCACGTACCATCGCAGGGTGATTGAAGGAGCAACGGTTGAGTGCCATTATTGATTGGACTATCAACCCTGTTCCAGGGACTCTCGGGTTTGAATCCCACTGAGGCAGATGGTGGAATTGCAATTTGGTCAGAAATCTGGAGTTCAGAATCTAACGATGAAACCACTTTCGGGGGGTGGGGATGGAGAAACCCCCATCTGATAAACTCACGTCCTTTTTTTTGGGAAGGAAACTGTCATTGTGGGAAAGAATTCACTCAGTCGTCCCAGCTGCATCTTTTACCTGGTCTGGCCAACACATGACTCCAGACCCACAGCAGTCTGGTTGATTCAACACTGCCACCTCCTGGTGAATGAGTGGGGAGAAAATTACTTGGAAACAGGGTATGGGTTGAAATTGGTGAGTGAGACAACACTTCCCACAGGTTAAGGCTGTACCAAGGATCCAATTACAAAGGGACAACTTGGTGGTGACTAATAGTAAAGGCGTTGGGGGGAGTGTGTGCACTTTGAGCTTGAGCTGTTTAAAAAATATAACCTACTTTTTCTACACCTTTTTGTTGGGGGGATCTGAAGCTGTAACTTACCGCCGGGCTCAGACTCTTATTGAAAGCTTTGAGCTCCAAGAGGTTTTTGTTTTAAAGCTGCTCATTTCTTGTAGCCTCCTGCACTAAGTTTCCAGTGTAGTGTATCAGATGAAGCAGTGAATGAGAAGCTAGTATTGTTAGAAATGGTAAATTTTTTGTGAGTGCATCATTTCATTAGCATTGTAAAGTTTACTGGCAGCACCAGGAGGTGTGGTCTGTGTTCACTAGAAACGATGTGGAAGTGCTGGTGTTGGAGTGGGGTGGATAAAGTTTAAAAATCTCTCAACGCCAGATTATAGTCCAACAGGTTTGTTTGGAAGCACAAGCTTTCAGTGCTGCTCCTTCATTAGGTGGTTATGGAGAATAAGATCATGATCATAGAATTTATAGTCCAAGCAGTCGAGTGTCATGGAGATGTGATTCATTAAACAATTTTAGATTAAATATTTCATTGTTTAGAATTGGCTTCTGTTCTTTGGTGTGTTAATCCCAGAATGTAATTTAACTGCAGAGCTTTTCTCACAAGCATGTCAGTCTGACTCGACATTGGGACCCAGACAGAATTCACACCTATTGTCACACCTCTGCATTTAAATGACGTTCTGAAACGGCTGATCTTAAACATTGAGAATAGCTACAGTGATATATTCAGAAACATCGTTGAAGTTTGAAAGCATGTTCAATTTTTTTTTTACAAGAGCTGCTGAAATCTTTCCGAAACTTGCACTAAAAAATGTGCAGTGAGGCCACAGCTCAGGACAGGCTGGAAGGGGTGTATGGCTTATTCCTTGTTTTGTGAAATTGGTTCCAACTATGTAGAAATAGTCACAGAGCGGGAAATAAACCCTTCAGTCCATGCTGACCAGATATCCTAAATTAATGTAGTGACGCATTTGCCCCATACCCCATAAATTCTTCCTTTTTGTATACCCATCCCGATGCCTTTTAAATGTTGTAATTGTACCAGCCATCACCACTTCCTCTGGCAGCTCATTCCATACACGCGCCACCCTCTGTGTTAAAAGGTTGCCCCTGAGGTCCCTCCTAAATCTTTCTGGCCTCACCCTAAATCTATGCCCTCTAGTTCTGAACTCTCCCTACCGTGGGGAAAAGACATATAAAAGTTGAGTAGCCATTAAAATGCAAAAAGAATACAATGTTGAGCCACAGGGGGAATAAAAAATTGTGACTTTTGAACTCCTATTGGCATTTGGACACTTAAAAGCTGTCAGTAACACCAGCATCTCCACAGGGAATACTGCGCATGATCTTCGGTGTCAGCAAGTACTGCACGTGCTTCTCGCTGACCGCAGAAAGGGCGCGCGACCTTCTTTTGACGAACCAATAGGACGCCCTGGAGGACCGGAAGGGGACGAGTCCTCCTGCCAATCAGAGCCGCCGTATTGTCTGAATGCGGAAGTTGGACCTTGAGCTTCTGCTGCTGCTCCTCTCTCTCTCTGAATGAAGATTGAACTTTACTCCCAGACTGCAACTTTTTTCCTCCATACGATATCTGAGAGTATGGCCCTTTTTTCTCACCCATTTCTTTTTCATTCTGGGGTTCAATTGGTGACTTACAGCAACTGAAAGGAACGAGAGTGAATTCAGGGAGGGGACACTTGGGCAATGTTGGTCCAGGTCTGTGTCTCAATTGGCAACATATGGCAACTGCAGTACCACCGTGTGAAGTTATAGCCTTTGTTGTGATTAAAAAAATGCACAAAGGAGGTGCATTATTTAAATGGTGATACATTGGGATGTGGAGAAAGTGAGGACTGCAGATCAGTCGAAAAGAGTGGTTCTGGAAAAGCACAGCAAGTCAGGCAGCATCCAAGGAGCAAGAGAGTTGATCTTTCAGGTATGAGGCCTTCTTCAGGAATGATGTGTGGATGGACAAATGGGTCTCAGCGTCCTCCTACACCAGTCACTGCCAGTTGTCAGACATGTGCAGCCAGCAATCAGCAAGGCAAGTGGAATTGAGTTCAGAAGTGGGGATGCCTTCCTGCAGTTAGATTAGATTACTTACAATATGGAAACAGGCCCTTCAGCCCAATAAGTCCACACTGACCTGCTGAAGTGCAACCCAGCCAGACCCATTCCCCTACATTTACCCCTTCACCTAACACTACGGGCAATTTAGCATTGCAAATTCACCTAACCTGCACATTTTTGGACTGTGGGAGGAAACCCATGCAGACACTGGGAGGACGTGCAAACTCCACACAGTCACCTGTGGCGGGAGTTGAACCTGGGTCTCTGGCGCTGTGAGGCAGCAGTGCTAGCCACTATGCCGCCCACGTTTGGGGGTCATTGAATGTATTCAAGGCTGAGCTCATCTGATTTCTGAACAGCAATGAAGTGAATGGTTATGGGGGAAGGCAAGAAAATGATTTTAAGACGAGTACATAACTTCAAGTCAGACAGCACAGAAAAACGATTAGAGTGGTGCTGGAAAGCACAGCAGGTCAAGCAGCATCCGAGAAGCAGGAAAATCGACATTTTGGGCAGGAGTCCCTCCTGCCCGAAATGTTGATTTTCCTGCTCCTCGGATGCTGCCTGACCTGCTGTGCTTTTCCAGCACCACACTAATCGTGGCTCTGATCTCCAGCATCTGCAGTTCTCACTTTTGCCGAGCACAGAAACAGACCCTTCAGCCCAACTAGTCTATGCTGACTATATTTGCAAACTAAACTAGTCCTACCTGCCTGTGTTTGGCCCATATCCCTTCGAACCTTTCCTATTCATGTACATCTCCAAATGTATTTTAAATGTTCACCTCACCTATACCCCTCATGATTTTATAAACCTCTGTAAGGTCACCTGTGCTCCAGTGAAAGTAGTCCCAGCCTCTGCACCGCTCTGTAGGGAGATCCATATCCATTTGTGATCTGTTCAATGCTGGTGCAGGCTTGAAAGACCAAATAGCCTACTCCTGCTCCCAATTCTCACTCTGTGTCCAGAACAGCAAGAGACCATCAGACAGAGGAGCAGAAACACGACCTCGCAACTCCTGTACCCCTGGAGGGCAAAAAGAGGACGTAGCTTTGGCAAATATGGTGAAGGAGAATCCAAAGGGTTTTTACAAATACATTAAGGGCAAAAGGGTAACCAGGGAGAGAATAGGGCCCCTCCAAGATCAGCAAGGTGGCCTTTCTGTGGAGCCACAGGAGATGGGGGAGGGTGATACTAAATGAGTATTTTGCATCAGTGTTTACTGTGGAGAAGGACATAGAAGATATAGAATGTAGTCAAATAGATGGTGACATCTTGAAAAATGTTCATATTACAGAGGATGTGGTGCTGGATGTTTTGAAACGCATAAATCCCCAGGACCTGATCATGTGTACCCTAGAACTCTGTGGGAAGTGAGGGAAGTGGCTGAGATATTTGTATCATTGATAGTCACAGGTGAGGTGCCAGAAGACTGAGGTTGGCTAACGTGGTGCCACTGTTTAAGAAGGGCAGTAAGGACAAGCCAAGGAACTATAGACCAATAATCCTGATGTCGGTGGTGGGCAAGTTTTTGGAAGGAATCCTGAGGGACAGTATTTACACATTTGGAAAGGCAAGGACTGATTAGGGATAGTCAACATGGCTTTGCGCGTTGGAAATCATGTCTCACAAACTTGATTGAGTTTTTCTGAAGAAGTAACAAAGAGGATAGAGCGGTGGACGTGATCTATGTGGACTTCAGTAAGGTGTTCGAGGTTCGATCTCATGGAACACAAGGAGGACTTGCTCAAAGGTAGAAGACAGAGGGTGGTGGTGGAGGGTAGATTTTCAGACGTGAGGACTGTGACAGTGGAGTGCCACAAGGATCGGTGCTGGGTTCACTACTTTTCATAATTTACGTAAATTATTTTGATCTGAACATAGGAGGTATAGTTAGTGAGTTTGCAGATGACACCAAAATTGGAGGTGTAGTGGACAGCGAGCAAGGTTACCTCAGATTTACAACAGGATCTTGATCAGATGGGCCAATGGCTGAGGAGTGGCAGATGGAGTTCAATTTCGATAAATGTGAGGGGCTGCATTTTGGAAAAGCAAATCAGAGCAGGACTTATACATTTAATGGTAAGGTCCAGGGGACTGTTGCTGAACAAAGAGACCTTGGAGTGCGGGTTCACAGCTCCTTTTAAAAGTGGAGTTGCTGGTAGATAGGATAGTGAAGAAGATATGATTTCCTTTATTGGTCAGAGCGTTGAGTACAGAAATTGGGAGGTTATGTTTCAGCTGTATCACACCTCAGTTAGGTCACTTGTGGAATATTGCATGCAATTCTGGTCTCCTTCCTTTTGGAAAGGTGTTGTGAAACTTGAAAGGGTTCAGAAAAGATGAACAAGGATATTGCCAGAGTTGGAGGATTTGAGCTATAGGGAGAGGCTGAAGAGGATGGAGCTGTTTTCTCTGGAGCATCAGAGGCTAAGGGGTAACTGTGTAGAAGTTTATAAAATCATGGACAGGGTAAATTAGACAAAGTCTTTTCCTGGGGCGTGGGAGTTGAGAACTAGAGGACATTAGTTTAGTGTGAGGGGGCAAAGCTGTAAAGTCCCCCACCATAACCACCATATTATTCTTACTGATAACTGAAATCTCCTTACAAATCTGTTTCTCAATTTCCCGCTGACTCTTAGGGGGGTATATAATACCATCCCAATAAGGTGATTATCCCTCTCTTATTTCAGTTCCACCCAAATAACTTTCCTGGATGTATTCCCAAGAATATTCTGCTTAAATACAGCTGTAATACCAACCCTTATCAAAAACACCACTCCCCACCTCGCTTGCCCCCTTTTCTACCCTTCCTATAGCATTTGTATTGTGGAACATTAAGCTGCCAGTCCTGTCCATCCCTGAGCCACGTTTCATATCCCATGCCCTGACTTCAACTGCATTTCATGTTAGGCCTCTTGTATTGAAGTAAATTCAGTTTAATTTACCAATCCTAACTTGTTCTCCTCTTTGTCCCTGCCTACCATGACTGCTTGATTCACTCCTTTTCCCAATTGTACCAGTCTCAGATTGATCTCTTTCCTCACTATTCCCACCTTACTTGTTTAAAACCTACTGAGCAGCTCTTGCAAATCTCCCTGTCAGTATATTTGTCCTCTTCCAATTCAGGTGCAATTCGTCCTCCTTGTACAGATCACTTCTACCCCAGAAGAGATTCCAACAATCCAAAAATGTGAGCCCTTCTCCCCTGCACAAGCTCCTCAGTCATACATTCATCTTCTCTATCCTCCTATTCCTACCCTCACTAGCTCATAGCACCGAGAGTAACCCAGATATTACGACCCTTGAGAACCTTCTTATTTCAATTCCTGCCTAATTTTCTTTGACCCTTCAGAATCTCATCTTTTTCCCTTCCGATGTCGTCGGTTCCAGTGTGTACAATGACCACCTGCTTGTCCCTCTCCCCTTTCGGAACATTCTGCATCCTCTCTGAGACATCCTTGATCCTGGCATGAGGAAGGCAACACACCATTCTGATTATTCGCTGTTGGCTGCAGAAATGTCTGTCTGTGCATCTGACTAGAGGGTCCCCTGTCACAATCGAACACTTGGACACCAGCATACCCCTCATTACATTAGAGCCTGTCTCAATACCAGAAGCCTGGCTGTTCATGCTACGTTCCCATGGGAGTCCATCACCCCATACATTTTCCAAAACAGCATACTTGTTTGAAACGGGGATAGCCACAGAAGATTCTTGCACTACCTGTTTACCTCACCTACCTTTCCTGGTGTTGCTCCATCTATCTGACTATATATCTGCAACTTTTCTCCTTTCCTATAACTATCTATCAAACCCCCTAGCTCTTGTAAATTCCTCATTGCCTCGAACTGTCGCTCCAACAGATCCAGTCAATCTGATAGGATTCGTGACCAAAGACACTTGCTGCAGGCAATCCTCAGTAACGTGGAAACTCTCCCTAATCTCCCATTTCCGACAGGAAGGCCAGACCGCTATACTTTGCTCATCCAAAATCTACACACCCAGAAGATAACACTGTCTTTTTGCTCTTAAAAAAGAAGTGCTCCAGGCTAAGTTAGCACTTATCACTTATACTTTTAAAATTTAATCAGGAGACATTTTAATAAAACATTATAATCCAGAAAAGAACCCATTCTGCTCACTTCTGAACAGGCTGAAAATTGAATAAAAAAAACTACGTTCGAACCCAAAAGAAACCCAACCTTCAGGTGGCTGGGGGCGGGCACAACTATCGCCCCGCCCCCTATTGTATCCGAATTCTCGGAGGACTCCTCCAACCGCGCCCCACGAACTGACGATGACGTCACCCGTCAGGACCTCGCCCCTATACGATCTGGCGCATGCGCGGTGTAGCTCCCGCAGCGGGATGACGTCAGTGTTACTGATGGCGCCGGCGGCCGAAGGAACAAGGACAGAAACCGCTGGGAAAGGCTGAGCAGGTCCTTCTTTAGAACACGGACAGGTCTCAGAAACATCCCTCGGGAGGTCGCCAGGCCCCAGCGCCAAGACCTGGCTCCTGGGGAGAGGAGATGGTGAGACAGGGTAGGATTGGGAACCGCGGGAGGCTGGGGTGGGGGAGGGGAGTTTATAAACTCCTCGGGGGAGGCCTGAGGCCTCCAATAAAAGGCCCAGTGTTTATTTCACCGGCGAAGGACCCCACGGGTCGCCCGGGCAACCGGCGGCCATCTTTGTGAGGGTCAGGCGGAAGTTGCCTTTGCTCCTGGAGCGCCTGGCCGCCATCTTTGTGAAGTACAGGTCGGAGGTTGTCTTTGGGCTGGCATCGCGGGCGGCCATCTTGGTGAAGGCACCGTCCGCTGTCATTTCCGGGAGAGGATTCCAACCTCGGGGCAGCCTTTGTGTCAACTCGAATTTCCTCATTTCACTCTGGGAGGCTTGGCCCTGAGCTTGGTCTGTGTGCCCTTAAAACAGGAAAAGGAAGTGGGAGAGAGGTCCAGGGAAAAAACACTTAGATGGGCTGTGAATTTGAGGTGAATTAATGTGATAATCTGTGGCACTGGAACAGAATGTGGGTGCTTCCAAGATTGCAGTGACCAGGAGAGCATTGACGTGTTGATGTTAGTTTCAGTTTGTAGACAAGAGAAAAGGGCGAACAACAGGAATTCACTTTGGAATTAAATTGCCATTGTCCAACAGAACCACAGCCACTTCTACAATATTGTGTCTCCCTCCTATTGGAAGCATGTTGTAAACATGAAAGGGTTTGGAAAAGATTTGCTAGGATGTTGCCAGGGCTGGAGGATTTGTGCTACAGAAAGAGGCTGAACAGTCTGGAGCTGTTTTCACTGGAGCATCGGAGGCTGAAGTGTGACCTTTATAGAGGTTTATAAAATCATGAAGAGCATGGATAGGGTAAATAGGCAAGGTCTTTTCCCTGGGGTGGGGGAGTCCAGAATGGGTGGGTAATTGGTTCAGGGTGGGGGAGAGGGGCAGGTGTAAAACTGACCAAAAGGGCAATGTATTCACCCGGAGGATGGTACATGTAAGGAATTAGCTTCCAGAGGAAGTGGTGGAGGCTGGTACAATTACAACATTTAAAAAGGCATCTGAATGGGTATATGAATAGGAAGGGTTTAAAGGAATATGGGCTAATGCTGGCAAATGGGATTTGATTGATTTGGAATATAGACAATAGGTGCAGGAGTAGGCCATTCTGCCCTTCAAGCCTGCACCACCATTCAATATGATCATTGCTGATCATCCTTAATCAGTATCCTGTTCCTGCCTTATCTCCATAACCCTTGATTCCACTGTCCTTGAGAGCTCTATCCACCTCTTTCTTAAATGAATCCAGAGACTGGACCTCCACTGCCCTCTGGGGCAGAGCATTCCACACAGCCACCACTCTCTGGGTGAAGAAGTTTCTCTTCATCTCTGTCCTAAATGGTCTACCCTGTATTTTTAAGCTGTGTCCTCTGGTTCAGCACTCACCCATCAGCAGAAACATGTTTCCTGCCTCCAGATTGTCCAATCCTTTAATAATCTTATGTCTCAATCAGATCCCCTCTCAGTCTTCTAAACTCAAGGGTATACAAGCCCAGTTGCTCCAGTCTTTCAGCGTAAGGTAGTCCCGCCATTCCAGGAATTGACCTCGTGAACCTATGTTGCACTCCCTCAATAGCCAGAATGTCTTTCCTCAAATTTGGAGACCAGAACTGCACACAATACTCCAGGTGTGGTCTCACCAGGGCCCTGGACAGCTGCAGAAGAACCTCTTTGCTTCTATACTCAATCCCTCTTGTTATGAAGGCCAGCATGCTATTAGCCTTCTTCACTACCTGCTGTACCTGCATGCTTACCTTCATTGACTGGTGTACAAGAACACCCAGATCTCTTTGTACTGTTTGGTACAAGCGTGTTGGACCAAAGGATGTTTCTCTGCTGTATGTCTCTATGACCCTGGCTTTCCAACGATGTTTGCCACGTCTGTATGTTGAGTTTTTCTCTGGTGTCGGTGTTAATGCCTTGATGTCTCATTTTGCTCCCCCCTTCCCGGGGTCATTAACCATTTTGTGTCTGGTCCTTCCTCAAGAAGCTGCATTCCCGATTCACCCTGAATTGACACACTTTTCTTTGCTTCCCAAAATCAGACCTGCTCACTCTCAGCAGGATCCCAGTGTTGTGAAAGATATTCACTTCCAGGTGGAGGTATCCAAAATGCAGAGAGATGTCAGTCTTGAAGTTTTTGCTTTTCAGCCCCTGGCAGATCCTTCAGGAGAATTAGTTAGAGCGGAGTGAGATGTGTTTTCAGTTTTGTGGAATTAAAAAACGTATTCCGTAGAAAGTAGAATTGCTTGTTCAGAATTTCTACCCTGGACTGACAGTGATGACCTTTGTAATCTCTTTTTACAGAGTATTTGAAGATTTGATGACGGAAGTTTCAAGATCAACAGATGAAGGGCTTATGCCCGAAACGTTGACTTTCCTGCTCCTCGGATGCTGCCTGACCTGCTGTGCTTTTCCAGCGCTGCTCTTTTCGACTCTGACTCTCCAGTGTCTACAGTCTTCACTTTGATGTCAATGTCTGACAGTCACTCAGTCCATCAGGACCGCAACGGTTTACAACTGTGAGTCTGTGAGAAGGAGGAAAGCTTTTTGGTTCCCGTTTGAGTACGTTTTCAGCATCAGTGGGACTGGATGAGAGACCCAAATGTTGCAGCGCACAAATGAGCGTGTAGCAGCTATACAGCCTGGAAAGAGGAATTCACGACATGTTTGTGTGCGGCTGAAGCTTTGGCCATGGAGAAACCCGAGGAATCCCGACCCGTGGAGAAACCATGGAAGTGTGGTGACTGTGGGAAAGGCTTCCGTGCTCCGTCTGCCCTGGAGATTCATCGGCGCAGTCACACCGGGGAGAGGCCGTTCTCCTGCCGTGACTGCAGGAAGGCCTTCAGCAATTCCTCCGCCCTGCAGGCCCACCAGCAGGTCCACACGGGGGAGAGGCCGTTCCCCTGCACTGAGTGCGGGAAGATCTTTAGCAATTCCTCCATCCTGCTGAAGCACCTGCGGGTCCACACGGGGGAGAGGCCCTTCAGCTGCCCTGAGTGCGGAAAGACCTTTACGCAGGCGTCTATCCTGCTGACCCATCGGCGGATCCACACTGGGGAGAGGCCGTTCTCCTGCCCCGAGTGCGGGAAGGGATTCAGTCAGGTGGGCAACTTGCGTACGCACCAGCGGGTCCACACTGGGGAGAAGCCCTTCACCTGCCCTGAATGTGGGAAGGCCTTCAGCTATTCCTCGGACCTGCTGAAGCATCAGCGCGTCCACACCGGGGAGAGGCCCTTCAGTTGCCCCGAGTGCGGGAAGGGCTTCAGCGATTCCTCCGACCTGCTGAAGCACCAGCGCGTCCACACGGGGCAGAAGCCCTTCAGCTGCCCCGAGTGTGGGAAGGCCTTCAGTGATTCCTCTGCCCTGGTGAAGCACCGGCGAGTCCACACGGGGGAGAGGCCCTTCAGCTGCCCCGAGTGTGGGAAAAGCTTTGCCCGGGCCTCCAACCTGCTGACCCACCGGCGGATCCACACGGGGGAGAGGCCCTTCAGCTGCCCCGAATGCGGGAAGGGCTTCACCCGCTCCTCCCACCTCCGGAGCCACCAGCGAGTTCATGTGCCATCGCAGGGGGATTGAAGGAGTGACGGTCGAGTGCCATTATCCACTGGACTCTCAACCCAGTTCCAGGGATCCCGAGTTCGATTCCCACCGCGACAGATGGTGGAATTGGAATTTGGTCAGAAATCTGGAGTTCAGAATCTAACGGTGAAACCATTGTCGGTGGGGTGGGGGTGGAAGAAATCCCCCATCTCATTCACTCAGTTGTCCCAGCTGCACCCTTTACCCGGTCTGGCCTGTACGTGACTCCAGACCCACAGCAGTGCGGCTGATTTCCCCCCCCTCCCCCCTCAAAAAGCCCCTGGCAAATGAGCGGGGAGAAACACAGGGTATGGGTTGAAATTGCTGAGTGAGGCAATACTTCCTCCAGGTTACGGTTGTACCAAGGATCCGATTACAAAGAGACAACTCCATGCTGACCAATATTAAAGGGGGGGCGGGGGGTGTGATGTCTGTGTGCACTTTGATCTTGAGGTGTTTTTTAAAAAATCTGCTATGTTTTCTTTGCCTGTTTGCTGGGGAGAATCTGACGCTGTAACAAAGTTGGGTCACAATAAAAGGTACTTGGACTAACCACCGGGCTCAGACTCTCATTGAAAGCTTTGAGCTCCAAGAGGTTTTTGTTTTAAAGCTGCTCATTCCTTTCAGCCTCCTGCACTAAGTTTCCAATGTTGTGTATCAGATGGAGCAGTGAATGAGCAGCCAGTATTGTTAGAATTCTTTCAGGAGTGCAGAGTGCGCCATGTCATCGGCATTGTTAGGTTTCCTGGCAGCACCAGGAGCTGTGGGCTGTGTTCACTGGAAACGATGTGGAAGTGCTGGTGTTGGACTGGAGTGGATAAAGTGAAAAAATCACACAGCACCAGGTTATCATCCAACAGATTTATTTGGAAGCACTCGCTTTTGGAGTGCTGCTCCTTCATCGGGTAGCTATGGAGCAGGAACATCTAGCAACCGATCACAGTGTCATACTACTGATAGGATATATTGAACAAATCAAGATTGTGGTTTAGTCTTTCATCTTCTCGAATGGGTTGCGGGTTTTGGTTCATTAATATGTAAAGCTTAGAAGTACTTTTGAGTCACATTCTTGAGATGACTTAAGGTTTTATAAAAAATCAGTGATATCTCAGCTCAGTACATGAAGGATGTGAGGTTTGACTCTGTCTGTATCCCAATCTTGAATCAGACTGGTTCCATTTCCAAAGTAGGAATTTATAAGATATTACATGGATTGACTGCCTGCAGACTGTGTGCTTTTTTTGATCAAAATTGAATGTATCTGCAAATGCAAATTTACCCCATAGACCTGTGTGTGTCTGTGCATGCATCAGAGAGTGTGTGTATGCATGTGACTGTGTGTGAGAGTTTGCCCAAGAGTATATGTTTGCCTGTGTGCATGCTTGGTAATGTATGAGTGTGATGGAGTATAAGCCTGAGAGTGTTGGGTGGTGTGTGTCTGTGCCTGAGAGAGAGCGTGTGTATGAGAGAGGTATAGATAAAAGTGAGGAATTGCATTTTGCTTTAAAGAAAAGGGAAGGACTTGTAGCAGTTACTGGCGGGGCCCTGGGTTATGTTGTAGAACAGAGACGTGGGGCTGTGGTTCAGGTACATAGTTCTTTGAAAGTTGCATCACTGGTAGACAGAGTCGTTAAGAGTTGATTAGCCCACTTGCCTTCATTGTTCACACCGTTGAATATCGGAGTTGGGACATCATTTTGAAATTGTACAGGCTGTTGGTGAGGCCACTTTTAGAACACTGAGTACAGTTCTGGTCGCCCTGTTATAGGAAGAATACTATTAGAGAAGGTTCGGTAAAGATGTACCAGGATGTTGTTAGGACTGAAGGGTTTGAGTTATAAGGAGAGGCTGAGACTTTATTCACTGGAGTGGAGGAGGTTGAGGGGTGACCTTACTGAGATTTGTAAAATCATGAGGGGTGTCGGCAAGGTGAGTAGCAAAAATAGTGAGGAGCATGTTTGGTTATGTCGAGTCCTAAATAAATAAATATTGGCTCTTCCGTTTCTTTTTCTCCTATTGGCATTTGGACACTTAAATTTGTCAGTAATCGCAGCATTGCCACAGAGTGTACAGCGCATGCTCCTCGGTGTCAGCAAGAACGGCGCATGCTCCTAGCTGTCCGCTGCAACGGGGCGCGACCTTCTTTAGAAGCTAATGGGGAGCCTTGGAGGACCGGAAGTAGGGTAGTCCTCCTGCCAATGAGAACATCCACTATTGTCTGAATGCGGAAGTTGTCCCATGAGCTTCTGAAGCTGCTGCACCTCTCTCTCTGAAAGAAGATTGAGCTTCACTCCAGACTACAACTTCCTTCCTCTGTTTAACATTGTGAGTACCGCACTCTCTTTTCCATTTCTTTATTTCATTGTGGGCTTCGATTATTGACTCGCAGCAACTGGATGTAAAGACAGTGAATCCAGGGAGGAGCAGACTCAGGAAATGTTGATCCAGATCAGTGTCTCAGTTGGCAAAAACAGTCCCACAGTGTGAAGTTATAGCCTTTGCTGTGGGGGGAAAAAACAGCAGAAAGGAAGTGCATTGTTTAAATGGTGATATATTGGGATGTGGGGAAAGTGAGGACTGCAGGTGTTGAAGATCAGAGTCAAAAAGTGTGGCAGCTTCCAAGGAGCAGGAGAGTCAACGTTTCGGGCCCGAGCCCTTCATCGGGAATGCCGTGTGGATGTACAAAGGGGCCTCAGCGTCCTCCTACACCAGTCACTGCCTGTTGTGAGACAGGTGCAGCAAGCAATCAGCAAGGCAAGTGTTATATTAGCAAGAGGAATTGAGTTCAGAAGTGGGGATGCCTTCCTGTTGTTCGGGGGCGGGGGGGTGTCATTAAATATATTCAAGGCTGAACTCCTCTGATTTTTGAACAACAAAGAGGTGGATGTTTCTGGGGGAAGGCAAGAAAATGGTTTCAAGACCAGTATAGAACAGTTACAGAGTCAGACAGCACAGAAACAGACCCTTCAGCCCAAATAGTCTGTGCTGACTATGTTCACAAACTAAACTCGTTCCACCTGCCTGTGTTTGGCCCATATCCCTCTTACCTTTCCTATTCATGTCCTTATCCAAACATCTTATAAACGTTGTTACTGTACCTGCATCCACCATTTCCTCTGGACATTCATTCCACACACAAACCACTCTCTCAAAGGAAAAAGGTGCTCCTCATATCTATCTTAAAATCTTTCTCCTCGCACCTTAAAAATTTGCTCCTAATCTTGAAACAACACCTGCCATTTACCTCATCTATGGTTTTATAATTCTCTATAATGTTGCATCTCAACCTCCTGTATTCCACTGAAAACATCCCAGCCTATCCACCTAGATGTAGGTAGATTAATATCTAGTTATGATCTGTTCAAAGCTGGTGCAGGCTCGAAAGACCAACTGACCTACTCCTGCTCCCAACTCTCTCACTATGTCCAGGACAGTAAGGGACTATAAGACAGGAGCAGACATTTGGCCATTCACCACATCAGGTCTGCTCATACCATTCAATTGTGGCTGATCAGTTTGTCAACCCCATTCACCTGCTTTCTCCCAATACCTCTCGATCCCCTTGATACTCAAGAACCTATCTATTTCAGTTTTAAATATCCTCAGTGACCTGGCCTCCACAGCCTTCTGTGTCAAGGAATTCCATAGATTCACCACTCTCAGGCTGAAGTTTTTTCTTTTCTCCATTCTAAAAGGCCCTCTGGTCCTAGTCTCTCTTACCAATTGAAACATCTGTCCAATGTCCAGGTCGTTCAGTATTATGTATGTTTCAATTAGATCTCCCCCCCCCCCCTGGTGAGTGCAGGCCTGTTAATCAGCATGAACCAGACTCTTCAGGATGAGGTACAGCAGGGATTAGGTTCAGCAAACTGAGAATGGAGGGAGAGTGTGTGGGATGGAGATTTTCAGCCTCTCTGGAATAAGGGAGGAAAAAGCGATAAATCTGGGCTGATCGGCCAAAGAGTGGCAGGTGGAGTTTAATTTAGAGAAATGTGAGGTTTGCATTTTGGTCAAGCAATCCAGGCAAGACTTACACAGTTAAGGGGAGTGTTGCAGAACAAAGAGACCTTGGTATGTTTTCCTTTATTGGTCAGAGCATTGAGTACAGGATTTGGGAAGTCCTGTTGCTGTTGTGCAGGACATGTGGTTAGGCCACTTTTGGAATACTGCATTCAGTTCTGGTCTCCCTGCAATAGGAAAGATGTTGTGAAACTTTGAAAGGGGTGGGAAAACTTTTATAAGGCTTGTTGGCAGAGTTGGAACGTTTGAGGTACAGGGAGAGGCTGATAGGCCAGGGATATTTTCCCTGGAGCATCAGAGGTTGAGGGGTGACCTTATAAAAATATATAAGGGGCATGGATCAGGGCAAGGTCTTTTCCCCAGGATAGGGGAGTCCAGAACTAGAAGAACATCGGTTTAAGATGAATGGGGAAAGGGAAGTGAGTAGAAACTTTTTCACGCAGAGGGTGGTGGATGTATGGAACCTGCTGCCAGAGGAAGTCGTGGAGGCTGGCATAATGACACAATATAAAAGGCATCTGTCTATATGAATAGCAAGGGTTCAGAGGGATATGGGCCAAATGCTGGCAAATGGAACTACGTTAATTTAGGATGTCTGGCTGGCATCTGTCTAGGTTAGGGTGGATTAGCCATAGGATGTTCAGGTTATGTGCATTAGTAAGGGTTAAATGCAGAGCAATAGGGGTTTGGGAATGGGTGTGGGTGGGTTACCCTTCGGAGGGTCGGTGTGGACTCCCTGGGCCGAGTGGCCTGCTTCCACACGATGGAGCTTCTCGGAAGGGAAGATGTTTTGCAAACTGCGCAGGCGCACTGCGGACCAGACGGCCGCCGTCCGGAGCAGGGCTCAGAGGGATATGGGCCAAGTGCTGGCAAATGGGACTAGATTAATTTCGGATATCTGGTCAGCACCAAAGAGTTTGATCCAAGTGTCTGTTTCTATGCTGTATATCTGTGACTCTGGCTTTCCACAAACATTTGCCACATCTTTACGTTCAGTTTCTCTCTGGTGTCTATGTTAATACCTTGATGTCTCACTTTGCTCCCCCGCTTCCCGGGGACGTTAACCATTTTGTGTCTGGGTCTTCAAGAAGCTGCATTGCAGGTTCACCCTGAATTGACACTCTTCCCAACTGCCCCGAGTGTGGGAAAGCCTTCAGGAATTTCTCAAACCTGCTCAGGCACCAGCGGCTCCACACTGGGCAAAGGCCCTTCAGCTGCCCCGAGTGCAGGAAGGCCTTTGTCCGGGCCTCCCACCTCCTGACCCACCAGTGGTCCACACGGGGCAGAGGCCCTTCAGCTGTCCTGAGTATGGGAAGAGATTTACCCAGGCCTCCAACTTGCTGACCCACCAGCGGGTCCACACAGAGGAAAGGCCCTTCAGCTGCCCCGAGTGCTGGAAAGGCTTCACCTGCTCCTCCCACCTGCGGAGGCACCAGGTGGAGAGAAACTTACTTGGAGACAAGGTATGGGTTGAAATTGGTGAGTGAGGCAGTATTTCCTTTGGGTTACGGCTGTAGCAAGGAACCAATTACAAAGGGACAACTCTGTGCTGACCAATAGTAGAGGAAGAGAGGCGGAGGGGGGTGGCAGTGTGAGCGCTTTGACCTTGAGCTGCTTATTTAAAAAAAACAGCAACTTTTTCTATGTCTTTTTGGTGAGGGGGGTGCGGGGGTGGAATCTGAAGCTGTAACAAAGTTGGGTCACAATAAAGGTTACCTGAACTTACTTACTGCAAGACTCAGGCTCTCATTGAAAGTTTTGAGCTCCAAGAGGTTTCAGTTTTAAAGCTGCTCATCTTTTGCAACCTCCTGTACTGAGTTTCCAATGTTGTGTATCAGATGGAGCAGTGAATGAGGAGCTAGTATTGTTAGAAATTGTAAATTTTTTGTGAGTGCAGGTACTGCATCGTTTCATCGGCATTGTAAAGTTTCCTGGCAGCACCAGGAGGTGTGGGCTGTGTTCACTAGATACGCGTATCTTTACAATTAAGAATACCTAAAATGATATATTCAGAAACATAGCTGAAGTCTGAAAGCATGTTAAATTTTTTAAGAGCTGTTGAAACCTTTCTGAAACTTGCACTGAATTATATGCAGTTTAACCACAGCTCAGGACAGGTTGGAAGGGGTGAATGGCCTGTTCCTAGTCTTGTGATATTGGTTCTGACTATGTAGAAATAGAGTCATAGTGTTGTACAGCATGGAAACAAGCCCTTCAGTCCACGCCGACCAGATATTCTATCTTAACCTAGTGACCCATTTGCCAGAATTTGGCCAATGTCCCTCTAAACCCTTCCTATTCATATCCCCATCCAGATGCCTTTTTAAATGCTGTAATTATATCGGCCTTCACCACTTCCTCTGGCAGCTCATTCCATAAACGCACCACCCTCCGCGTGAAAAGGTTGCCCCTTAGGTCCCTCACAAATCTTCCACCCCCCCCCACCCTAAATCTATGCCCTCTAGTTCTGGACTCCCCCCTACCCCCAAACCTGGGGAAAAGAGATACAAAAGTTCATTTTCTCCCCCCACAGGATAAAGAGTTGCCCAGAGGCAGGGGGTTTCACTCTGAACCCCTCAAGACCAGTTCTGCGCAGTGACATCAACAATGGAACGAGGGGTGGGGTTAGGTGTCTGGGTAATGGGGTGGGGCCAAGCCGAAAGCAGTCCCTGCACCATTTGCAAAAATCCCAACCCGAGGAATCCACCCGAGGCAGATGGGAAACGGAAGCCTTTCCCACAGTTGCCACACTTCCACGGTTTCTCCACGGAGCGGGATTCCACGGGTTTCTCCATGGCTGAAGCTTCAGATGTACACAAACGCGTGTGGAGCCCTTTCCCAGGCCATATAACTGTTTCAGGCTCCACACTCAGTGCGCTGCAACAGTAGGGTCTCTCATCCAGTCCCACTGATGCTGAAAATCTACTCAAACAGGAATCAAAAAGCTTTGTTCCTTCTCACAGACTCATAGTTGAAAATTGTTGTGGTCCCGATGGATTGAGTGACTGTCGGGCATTGACGTCAAAATAAGGACTGCAGACGCTGGAGAGTCAGAGTCGAAAAGTGCAGCGCTGGAAAAGCACAGCAGGTCAGGCAGCCTCAGAGGAGCAGGAGAGTCAACATTTCAGGCATAAGGCCTTCATCTGTTGATTTTGAAACTTCTGTCTTCAGATCTTCAAATACTCCGTAAAGAGAGATTACAAAGCTCATCATTGTCAGTGCAGGGTAGAAATTCTGAACAAGCAATTCTACTTTCTATGGAATATTCTTGTGTTCTGTTATTCCACAAAATTGAAAGCACCATCCCACTCTCTCTCCCCCTCTGTTCTCACTCCGCTCTAGCTAATTCTCCTGAAGGTGCTGATTCAGGATCTTACAGGGGCAGAAAAGCAAAAACATCAAGACTGACTTCTCTCTGCATTTTGGATAATTCCACCTGAAAGTTAATATCTTTCACAACACTGGGATACCGCTGAGAGTGAGCAGGTCTGATTTTGGGAAGCAAAGAAAAGTGTGTCAATTCAGGGTGAGTCGGGAATGCAGCTTCTTGAGGAAGAGCCAGACACGAGATGGTTAACGTCCCCAGGAAGGTGGGAGCAAAATGAGATGTCAAGCCATTAACACCGACATTAGAGAGAAAGTGGACCTATTGACGTGGCAAATGTTAGTGGAAAGCCAGAGTCATAGAGATGTACAGCACAGAAACAGACCCTTTGGTCCAACTCATCAGTACCAACCAGGTATTCTAAATTAATCCAGTCCCATTTGTCAGCACTTGGCCTATGTTCTCTAAACCCTTCCTATTCATATACCCATCCAGATGCCTTTTAAGTGCTGTAATTGTACCAGCCATCACCATTTCCTCTGGCAGCTCATTCCTTACATACAGCACCCTCTGAATATAGGAGTTGCCCCTTAGGTTCCTCTTAAATCTCACCCTCACCCTGAACCTATAACCCATCCAGGGAAAAGACCTTTTCTATTTACCCTTTCCATGCCTCTTATGATTTTATAAACGGTTGTAGGATCACCCTCAGCCTTTGAAAACTCAACAGAAAACAGCTCCACCCTGTTCAGCTCAAACCCTGACAACATCCTTGTCAATCTTATCTGAATCCTTTCAGGTTTCACAACATCCTTCCTCTAGCAGAGAGACCAGAACTGCACACAATACTCCAAAAGTAGCCAAACAAATGTCCTGGAGAGTGCACAACGTAATCTCCCAACTCCAATCCTCAGAGGACTGGGAAAGTTTTCAAAACCCACAAAAGACAACCGGGAAAGAATGGAGGGACAAACAGATCTTTTGCGGGTCAGCATGGAACATCAGGGCGGGGGGAAATGGGAATGAGGGAAAGAAGCTGAATGTGCTGGAGCAAGGTGGAGGAAGAACAGACGATGCAAAACCGGTTTGAAGCTGCAATGAGGAATATTGCATGTGCTGTACTTGTACCTGTTGCAGTTACTGGTGGGAATCGGGTGCATTTTAAACATCAAAACAGAACAGCTATCTACTCCTCCCGCCTTCCCAACGTCGATCCCTCTGTCCCTCCTCACCCGGGTAACTAAGACACATACCTGAGTTTGTGGAGTCTCCTCCCTCCCTGCATTCACTCCAGTTGCTACAAGTGAATAGATTTCCCCTCCCCCCATCTCTGTCTCCCTCCCAGGATGAAGAGTTGCCCAGACAGAGTGAGATTCACTCACGGACAGGGCCACTTCCCTGCTGTGACATCAACATATCAAGAGGTGAGTCACAGTTTGCAAAACCCCTTCCCTTCAGAGAACCCTCAGTGTGGAAGCAGGCCACTGGGCCTAAAGTCTCCATACTGACCCTCTGAAGGTTAACCCACCCACACCCATTCCCCTACACCTGTTGCTCGCCATTTACCCCGTCTAACCTGCACATCCCTGGGCACTAAATAATTCAGCATGGCCAATCCACCCTAACCTGCACGTGCCTGGGCACTATGGGTAATTTGGCATAGCCAATTCCCCCCCCCCCCCCCCCCCCCCCCCCAACCTGCACATCCCTGGGCACTATGGGTAATTTGGTATAGCCAATCCCCCCGAACCTGCACATACAAATTCACCCCCATGGACGTGTGTGTGTGTTTGCACGAAAGAGAAACAAAAATCTACATCAGTATATCTCTGCCTATTTGAGAACAGGTGCCTTACTTCTGTTGTAAATATTGTTGTAAATCATAGCTGGGTGCTAATAGTTAGATGGAAGGGAGACAAAATTCCCCAAGTAGGGCACCATGAGAATCCTGGGAGAGCCCTAATTTCTGGTTTACTTCTGAATGAACAAACATTAAGCATAAGCACCTATTTATTTTTAATTTTGTTTCATTTTTCTTGTTTAATTCCCTGTTATGACTACACTCTGTGCCTGGATGGTTGACAGGCTGGGAGATTGTGGGTTGGGGCATGATTACTGAATGTTTTATTGATCCAGAAGGGGTAATAGGGTACAGGGAGATCAACAGAGGACAGAGAAATCAGGACCTGAAATCCGAGGTGACACCAGACTACCCTGTGATCAGTGCTTTGATTAGCAGTGCCAACCCTCTACCTTTACCGAGCTTCCCATCTGACTATCCCCTTGATATTCAGGATCCAATCCTTGCCATCCTGAAGCCATGTCTCTGTAAGGAGTCTCGGATCATAATTATTCTCTTCAATGTGTGCAGTCAACTCATTCACTTTTGTTACAATGCAGCACACATTCAGACACACTGTTTTTAGTTTCAATTTTTGTGACCTTTAAAATCCAGTTTTGATTGCTGGTACATTTACTCCCCTTGTCCCTTTCTATCACTCTCTGATGTTCATTTTCCACATCACTATACTGCTGACTGGCCTTGATTTGGATTGGCCATGCTAAATTGCCCAGAATGTCCAGGGACGTGTAGGTTAGGTGGGTTAGCCATGGGAAATGCAGGGTTACAGTTTCATAGTAATAGAAGCAGGAGTGGGCCATTTGGCCCATCCAGCCTGCTCCACCATTCATTAAAATCATGGCTGATCTATCCATCAACTCAGCTCCTCCTCCCTGCATTGTCCCAACTACCCTTCATTCCCCTACCATTGCAAATACCCATTCAACTGTGTATTGAGTTTAGAGTCATAGCGATGTACAGCATGGAAACAGACCCTTTGGTCCAACCCGTCCCATGCCGACCAGATATCCCAACCCAATCTTGTCCCACCTGCCAGCACCCAAACAATATCTCTCCAAACCCTTCCTATTCATATACCCATCCGAATGCCTCTTAAATGTTGCAATTGCACCAGTCTCCACAACTTCCTCTGGCAGGTCATTCCATACACACACCAGCCTCTGTGTGAAAAAGTTGCCCCTTCTCATATCTTTCCCTTCTCACATCTTTCCCTTCTCACCCTAAACCTATGCCCTCTAGTTCTGGACTGCCCACCCCAGGGAAAAGATTTTGTCTATTTATCCTATCCATGCCCCTTTATGATTTTATAAACCTCAGTACGGTCACCCTTCAGCCTCTGACGCTCCAGGGAAAACAGTCCCAGCCTATTCAGTCTCTCCCTGTAGCTCAGATCCTCCAACCCTGGCAACATCCTTGTACATCATTTCTGAACCCTTTCAAGTTTCATAACATCTTTCCGATATGAAGGAGACCAGAATTGCACGCAATATTCCAACAGTGGCCTAACCAATGTCCTGTCCAGTCACAACATGACCTCTTGACTCCTGTACTCAATACTCTGACCAATAAAAGAAAGCATACCAAACGCCATCTTCACTATCCTATCGACCTGTGATTCCACTTTCAAGGAGCTATGAATCTGCCCTCAAAGGTCTCTCTTAGTTAAAATGCCTCTACTGCTTCCATGGGCAGAGAATTCCATAGATTCACTACTCTCTGGGAAAAGCAGTTCCTCCTCATCTCGGTCCTAAATCTGCTTCTCCTAATCTTGAGGCCTGGTCTCATCCAGCAACAGAAATGACTCGATAGGGTAGGGCTTCATCCCCACAGTGCAACAAATTCCCACCTTCCATCAAAATCCCGGATGGACTTAACTTACTCACTCAGTTGCTGTCTCACAAATGCAAGATTTCATTGTAACTTCTGCTCCCATTAAGGGCAAAACATCTCTGAAAGCTGCTCTTAAACTTCAGCCTTCACAATCACACCTCTGCTTTCACCAAAGAAGATTAGAGTCATACAGCACGGGAACAGCCCATTTGGTACAACTCGTCCATGCCGACCAGATATCCAAAATTCATCTTGTCCCATTTGCTAGCATTTGGCCCACATCCCTCTGCATCTGGATGGGTACATGAATAGGAAGGGTTTTGAGGAATATGGGCCACATACTGGCAAATGGAATAGATTGATTCTGGATATATGGTTGGCATAGACGAGTTGGGCTGAAGGATCTGTTTGTGTGGTGTATGACTCCAACTGAAGAAGGGCTAATGCCCGAAACGTCGATTCTCCTGTTCCCTAGATGCTGCCTGACCTGCTGCGCTTCTCCAGCAACACATTTCCATGTATGACTCCAACTGTCTTCGGTGAAAGCAGAAGTGTGGTTGTGAAGACAGGGCTTTCAGAGCAGCTTTCAAAGATGCTTTGCCCTTCCTGGGACCGGAAGAAGTTACAATGAAATCTTTCATTTGTGAGACAGCAAGCAACTAAGTGAGTACATCCGGGATTTTGGTGGAAAGTGGGAATTCATTGCACTGAGAGGATGAAGCCCTACCCTATCCAGTCACTTCTGGTGGCTGAGACTAGGCCCCAAGCTTTGGGGGAGTAGGTTTAGGACAGAGATGAGGAGGAGGAAGTGAGGGCTGCTGCTTTTCCCAGAGAGTAGTGTATCTGCAGAACTCTCTGCCCGAGGAAGCAGGCTCCAATATTCCCCGGTCCTAATTCTTCAGCTTGACGTACCCGTGACTGTAAACTTTGAAGTGCTTTGGTTAACTGCAAATATTTCCCACTTGTCCAACAATCCAGTGTCAGCTGTTTCAGTCATTGGGATGGTTTTGATTCAGCTACTAAATACATCTACTCTTATTAGACAATGTTCATAACAATGTAAGCGAGGTGATTCTATACAAGCAAGTTGTAGACAATTTAAAAAGGCCGACCAAGCAAGGAGGTGGTTAACAAACACAGGGCATCCCTCTTCGAGTATGCACCTTGTTTGTTTACAAATTAAACATGCTTCAGATCTTTTCCTAGCTGCTTTCCGAAAATCTGGGTGCCACCAGGTTTGTGAGTGTTAACAATAATGTACATCATCAACTGAAATATGCAGCAGCAAAGAATGAACACAAACCAGTCCAGCAGGGGGCACCCATGTTTTGGTTTGAGTATTGAGGGAGTACCCTTTTTGAGACCCCTGTGATATCAGTACCATACCCAGGCTAATGTGCATTGAAACCAGATTATGAAGTGTTAACTTTCCTGCAAACGTCTGCCTGTGTGTGTCTCTCTGTAACATTTTCTAACTTGCTTCATATCAGTTTGTCAGCTTTTCTTTATTCCTTCCTTCCTTCCAAGGCTAATGAGGCACTCCCATTCCAGAGCAGCCCAAGTTAGGGAGTTGAGCCTCACAAATCCTGGCTGTGACACATTGCTGCTTAACCAAGTGTGCAAACTCTATATACCTCTCCTTTGTTCCATTTGCAAATCGAACACTTTTCAATACAAGTTGTTTGTGTCTCTGCATGAGTCCATAACCCAGGGAAATACAACAGAGTCTTTAATAGTTGCCCAATGTGTCCTGTATGCCAAATTCATTCAAATAGGGTTTCACCTCTCGTAACCCTGGGGTAAGCAAATTCATTATTACTAACTTTCAGCAGTATTACGTCCAGACGCTAGGACCCTGTTGAGTTCTCTCACTGGTATCTTGTGGCTGAGTAGGGAGAATTGTATCAACATTTCGAACAGCACTTTTGTCCCTGGCCAGCTTTCCTCTTTATTTTGGACACAACAAAAGCAGCAATCACCCTCTATATTTCATCTCTCAAAGGATATCGACCGGTGACCTGGCAGGACCAGGGTATCTCCTGCCTGACTCGCCAACTGTGGGGGATGGAAATAAAGCCCCATGTCAGGAAAGAATTTGTTTATCAGGAAGCAGCACAGCTGCAAGGCCAACCGTCTCCGCTGAGCCTGGGAAACACAAACTTGAACAAGCAGGCACTAAGCTGAGATTCAAAATGGTTTCCAGGCTTTAATATGTGACCAAATGGCTGACCCAAATCTAATAATTCTCCCACATCATCGCAGGGAATTAAACAAGAAAAATGAAACAAAATGAGAAATAAATAGGTGATCGTGCTTAATGTTTGTTCATTATGAAGTAAACAGGAAATAGCAGTCTCCCAGGATTCTTATGGTGCCCTACTTGAGAAATTCTGTCCAACAAGTTTAATTGGAAGCACTAACTTTCGGAGTGCAGCTCCTTCATCAGGGGATTGTGGAATATAAGATTGTAAGACAGAATTTATTACAACAGTTTATAGTGTGATGTAACTGAAATTATATATTAAAAAAGACCCGGATATATTATTTTAAGTCTCTCATCTGTTCGAATGTCCATGATAGTTTCAGTTCTTTCAAATGTAAATCGCAAAACTTTTTGAAATAGTTAAATCCTCAAGTGAACTTTACCAATTGGTGTCGCGTCAGCCCAGATAATGTATTGAAGGTGTGAGCTCCCCTGTGTGAGACTGTCTGTGCCACTGACTTACAGAATCTTACATGGATTCATGCAGTTTTTGAGCAAAGTAAGACATAATTCTGCAAGTACAAATTCACCCAACAAACTTGTGCGTGTGTGTTTGTGTCTGTGTGTGTGTGTGTGTGGGGGGGGGGGGGGGGGGGGAGAGATGTATATTTGCAGATACATTCTATGTGCATTTTTTAAAGGAAAACTCTGCAGGCAGTCAATACATGTAATAGTTTGTAAATTCGACTTGAAACAGAACCAGTCTGACTCAAGATTGGGATACAGGCAGACTCTGACCTCACACCTTTAATGCATTGTCTGAGCTGAGATAAGACCATAAGACATAGGAGCAGAAGTAAGGCCATTCAGCCCATCGAGTCCACTCCGCCATTTAATCATGGCTTGAGCTTTTGCTATAAAACCTTGTTATCTTGAGAAGGTGACAACAAGATGTTCTGTGATTTACATTGTAATGAGACCTGTAACCTATTTGAAAAGGTGGAAGACTGAACAATCCAGGTTTGTTCAATATACCATTTCAGTGGCAGGACACTGGACTGTTTTGCTCTAAATTGTGTCTTAGGATCTTATCCTCCACAACCACCTGATGAAGAGGCAGCACTCCAAAAGTTGCTGCTTCCAAAGAAGCCTGTTGGACTCCAACCTGGAGTTGTGTGATTCTAGAATCTGGTTTCTAGTATCTGCAGTCCTTGTTTTTACCTAGTTGATTTTAACCCTACAGTGAATCCTCTTGCAAGGATGCCTGCCTTGAAGAAGTTTTCCTCCTCTCTCTACAAGAATCTCAAGGAATCCCTCTCCCACTGCAACTCCCAACACGTTTCCTCTGCCCTGAGGCTCTTTGACCATGTCCTCAAACAGACTCGCTACCACAGCCACGTTTGTTTCCTTGGTGCCTGCCTCTGTAACCAACTCATCCTACACAGACTCCGGACTACCTTTAAACCAGCAGAGTTCGGATCTGAACCCTGCAGGCACTCTGCCTCTATTCCTCATGAAGGGCTTTTGCCCGAAACAAAGATTTTCCTGCTCCTCGGATGCTGCCTGAATTGCTGAGCTTTTCCACCACCACTCTAATCAAAAGTGGATTGGCCATGTTGAATTAGGGTGGATTGGCTGTGCTAAATTACCCATAGTGCCCAGGGATGTGCAGGTGAGGGTGGATTGGCCATGCTAAATTACCCATAGTGCCCAGGGATGTGCAGGTTAGATTGGATTGGCTGTGCTAAATTACCCATAGTGCCCAGGGTTGTGCAGGTTAGGGTGGATTGGCCGTGCTAAATTACCCATAGTGCCCAGGGATGTGCAGGTTAGATTGGATTGGCTGTGCTAAATTACCCATAGTGCCCAGGGTTGTGCAGGTTAGGGTGGATTGGCCGTGCTAAATTACCCATAGTGCCCAGGGTTGTGCAGGTTAGGGTGGATTGGCTCTGCTTTATTCCTGATGAAGGGCTTTTGCCCGAAATGTCGATTTTGCTGATCCTCGGATGCTGCCTGAACTGCTGTGCGTTTCCAGCACCACTAATCCAAAATCCGGTTTCCAGCATCTGCAGTCATTGTTTTTCCCCATGCTAAATTAGGTTTAATATGCAGGTAAGGTGCATGACTCAGGGATAAATGAAGAGCAATGGGGATAGGGGAATGGGTGTGGGTGGGTGACCCTTGGGAGGGTCGGTGAGGCCGAGTGGCCTGCTTCCACACTGTGGGGATTCTCTGAAGGGAGGGGTTTTTTTGGAAAGTGTGTCGTCCTCCCCGTGTGCTGCAGCGCATGCGCAGTGCGGCGTCCCGCTGTTAGCCATGCCCCGCCCCCTAAACCGTCACTATTCCTCGCCCCGCCCCTAGTTTCTTTGTGACGTCACAAGCCGGAAGTGGCCCTGTCAGTTTCAAAGTGAATCTCCCGCCCTCTGGCCGACTCTTCATCCTGGGAGGGAGGCAGAGATGGGAGGAGGGGAAATTGGTCACTTGTAGCAACTGGAGTGAATGCAGGGAGGGAGCAGCCTCCGGAAACTCAGGTATGTGTCTTAGTTACCCGGGTGAGGAGGGACTGAAGGATAGAGATTGGGAAGGGGGAGGGCTGGATATCTCCTGTTTTGATGTTTAAAATGCAACCGATTCCCACCAGTAACTGCAACAGGTACAAGTACAGCACATGCAATATTCCTCATTGCAGCTTCAAGCCGGTTTTACATCCTCTGTTCTTCTACCACCTTGCTCCAGTACATTCAGCTTCTTTCCCTCATTCACATTCCTCCTCCACCCCCTCCCGATGTTCCAAGCTGATCCTCAAAAGATCGGTTTGTCTCTCCATTCTTTCGCGGTGGCGCCCATTACTCTTGTCTATTTCTTGCCTTATCCGGCCTTGTGCGTGAACAAAGTGTTAGCGTATATCCTCTTTCACTGCCAGCTGCTTCCTTGTTTGCGAAAGCAACATTTCCTCCCATTTTTCGCCGACACTGAGCCTTCTGACCTCCTTGATTGTGTTTTTTTTTTGTTTTTGCAGAAGCAGGAAACAGATGCTTATAACTGTTTGTACGAGCATGTCTAGCTTAACCTACATCCCCTCCCCTCAAAGCACCTTATCTGTTTGCCTGTAACATCCATCATTGTTTGCAGGCACACTTCATGTATGCACATTTTAGCTAATACTAAAGCAATTATATATTTCCTTCACATAGTTTTCATCCTTGTTAACTCCACTCTTGGCTGAAACAATTATACACTGGCGTTAGTTCATTTACCTCGCAGAAGCAATTATGGTTGCAGAAGTAACACTGCTTTAACTATATCTCACAGGGGTGACCCTACAACCTTGTATAAAATAATGTGGGGGCTGGCGAGGGTAAATAGACAAGATCTTTGATCTGGGATTGCTCATAGGTTTAGGGTGAGATTTAAAAGAAACCTAAGGGGCAACTCCTATACACAGAGGGTGGTGTGTGTAAAGAATGAGCTGCCAGAGGAAGAGGTGGCTGCTGGTACAATTACAACCTTTTAAAAGGTATCTGGATGGGTATATGTTGGGAAACATTTAGAGGGACATGGGCCAAGTGCTTGCAAATGGGACAAGATTGATTTAGGATATCTGGTCAGCATGGACTGAAGGGACTGTTTCTGTGCTGTACATCTGTGATTCTGGCTTGCTACGAATGTTTGTCACATCTGTATGTTCAGTTTTTCCCTGGTGTTGGTGTTAACGCCTTGGTGTCTTATTTTGCTCCCCACATCCTGGGGACATTAACCATTTCCTATCTGGTTGTTCTGATCTGGACTGCTGTCTGGATCTTTGGATTTCTTGGATTGGTCAATAAACACACCTGGAAGTGACTTTGTCAATCATACAAGCAATAGTTTATTCTTTGATATGGCCCGGATGGTAGACTCTGATCAGCCCAGAAGGATGAGATTAGATTAGATTCCCAACAATGTGGAAACAGGCCCTTTGGCCCAACCAGTCCACACCGATCCTCTGAAGAGTAGCCCACCTAGACCCATCTCCCTCTGACTAATGCACCGAACATTATGGGCAGTTTAGCATGGCCAATTCACCACATCTGCACATCTTTGGATTGTGGGAGGAAACCCACGCAGACATGGGGAGAATGTGCAAACTCCACACAGCCAGCCCCCCAAGGCTGGAATCGAACCTGGGACCCTGGTGCTGTGAGGCAGCAGTGCTAACCTCTGGGCCACCGATGAGTACTCCTCGAGTGCCAAAATAATCCGCCGACTTTTAGAGTTTGGATAGAACTTATGTCCATTGTTTAAAGTCAGACATTGAGCATGATCACATAGTAACAACCAATCAGATCCCGCAAGGTCCTCATACATTTTTGACTTAGACTAGGGTGGCACGGTGGCTCAGTGGTTAGCACTGCTGCCTCACAGCACCAGGGTCCCAGGTTCGATTCCAGCCTTGGGTGACCTTGGGCAGGTTGGGCCAAAGGGTCTGTTTCTGTGCTGTGTGACTCTAATTGTCTTCAGTGAAAGCAGAAGTGTGGTTGTGAAGGTTGGACTTTCAGAGCATGTTTTGCCCTGACTGGGAAGCAGAATAGTTTGACTGAAGTGTTTTGGTGTTAATGCCTTGATGTCTCATTTTGCTCCCACCTTCTCGGGGTCGTTAACCATTTTGTGTCTGGTCCTTCCTCAAGAAGCTGCATTGCAGGTTCACCCTGAATTGACACTTTTTTTTTTTGCTTCCCAAAATCAGACCTGCTCACTCTCAGCAGGATCCCAATGTTGTGAAAGATATTAACTTTCAGGTGGAGGTATCCAAAATTCAGAGAGATGTCAGTCTTGATGTTTTTGCTTTTTCTGCCCCTGTAAGATCCTGAATCAGCACCTTCAGGGGAATTAGTTAGAGCGGAGTGAGAACAGAGGGGGAGAGAGAGTGGGATGGTGCTTTCAATTTTGTGGAACAACAAAAGAATATTCCACAGAAAGTAGAATTGCTTGTTCTGAATTTCTACCCTGCACTGATAGTGATGACTTTTGTAATCTCTTTTTGCAGAGTATTTGAAGACTGAAGTTTCAAAATCAACAGATGAAGGGCTTATGCCCGAAACATTGACTCTCCTGCTCCTCGGATGCTGCCTGACCTGGTGTACTTTTTCAGCGCCACGTTTTTCGACTGACTCTTCAGCGTCTGCAGTCCTCACTTTGATGTCAATGTCTGACAGTCACTCAATCCATCGGGACCACAACGGTTTTTGACTGTGATTTCTGTGAGAGGGATCAACGCTTTTTGGTTCCTGTTTGAGGACGTTTTCAGCATCAGTGGGACTGGACGAGAGACCCCACTGTTGCAGTGCACTGTGCGTGGAGCCTGAAACAGTTATCCGGCCTGGAAAGGGGATTTCACGGCAGGGAGGGCTCTACACGTGTCTGTGTACAGCTGAAGCTGTGGCCATGGAGAAACCTGAGGAATCCCGCCCTGTGGAGGAACCGTGGAAGTGTGGCGACAGTGGGAAAGGCTTCCATGTCCCGTCTGTCCTGGAGACCCATCGGCGCAGTCACACCGTGGAGAGGCCATTCCCCTGCACCGACTGCGGGAAGGCCTTCAGATATTCCTCCCACCTGTTGGCCCACCAGCGGGTCCACACCGGGGAGAGGCCGTTCACCTGCTCTCAGTGCGGGAAGGGCTTCACCTCCTCCTCCAAACTGCGGAAGCACCAGCGTATCCACACCAGGGAGAGGCCCTTCAGCTGCACTGAGTGCGGGAAGGCCTTCAGCACATCTTCCTCCCTGCTGACCCACCAGCGTATCCACACCGGGGAGAGGCCGTTCACCTGCTCTCAGTGTGGGAAGGGCTTCACCTGCTCCTCCTACCTGCGGAGCCACCAGCGGATCCACACGGGGGAGAGGCCCTTCAGCTGCCCCGATTGCGGGAAAGCCTTCAGCACATCTTCCTCCTTGCTGACCCACCAGCATGTCCACATGGGAGAGAGGCCGTTCACCTGCTCTCAGTGCGGGAAGGGCTTCACCTGCTCCTCCAACCTGCGGAGCCACCAGTGGATCCACACGGGGGAGAGGCCCTTCAGCTGCCCCGAGTGCGGGAAGGCCTTCAGCACATCCTCCATCCTGCTGACCCACCGGCGTGTCCACACCGGGGAGAGGCCGTTCACCTGCTCTCAGTGCGGGAAGGGCTTCACCTCCTCCTCCAAACTGCGGAAGCACCAACGGGTCCACACAGGGGAGAGGCCCTTCAGCTGCCCCGAGTGCGGGAAGGCCTTCAGCACATCTTCCTCCCTGCTGACCCACCAGCGTGTCCACACCGGAGAGAGGCCCTTCACCTGCTCTCAGTGTGGGAAGGGCTTCACCTGCTCCTCCAACCTGCAGAGCCACCAGCGGATCCACACGGGGGAGAGGCCCTTCAGCTGCCCAGAGTGCGGGAAGCGCTTCACCTGCTCCTCCCACCTCCAGACCCACCAGCGGGTCCACACGGGAGAGAGGCCCTTCAGCTGCCCCGTGTGCAGGAAGGCCTTTACCCAGGTCTCCACCCTGCTGACCCACCAGCTTGTCCACACGGGGGAGAGGCCCTTCAGCTGCCCAGAGTGTGGGAAGGGCTTCATCTGCTCCTCCACCCTCCAGACCCACCGGCGTGTCCACACTGGGGAGAGGCCGTTCACCTGCTCTCAGTGCGGGAAGGGCTTCACCTGCTCCTCCACCCTGCGGAGCCACTGGCGTGTCCACACGGGGGAGAGGCCCTTCAGCTGCCCTGTGTGTGGGAAGGGCTTCACCCGCTCCTCCACCCTCCAGACCCACCAGCGTGTCCACACGGGGGAGAGGCCGTTCACCTGCTCTCAGTGCGGGAAGGGCTTCACTCACTCCTTCAACCTCCAGACCCACCAGCGGATCCACTCGGGGGAGAGGCCTTTCAGCTGCCCTGAGTGCGGGAAGGGCTTTACCCAGGCCTCCAACCTGCTGAGGCACCAGCGGATCCACACCGGGGAGAGGCCATTCACCTGCTCTCAGTGCGGGAAGGGCTTCACCTACTCCTCCCACCTGCGGAAGCACCAGCGAGTTCACGTGCCATCGCAGGGAGATTGAAGGAGTGACGGCTAAGGGCCATTATCGATTGGACTATCAACCCGGTTCCGGGGACTCCCGGGTTCGAATCCCGCCACGACAGATGGCAGAATTGGTATTCGGTCAGAAATGTGGAGTTCGGAATCTAACGATGAGACCGTTTCAGGGAGGGGGTTGGGGGAGGGGGTGTGGAGAAAGCCCCCATCTCTCTCCCTTGTTAAGGAAGGGAACCGCAATTGTGGGAAAGGATTCACTCAGTCATTCCAGCTGCACCCTTTACCTGGTCTGGCCTACACGTGACTCCAGACCCACAGCAGTCTGGTTGACTCTACACTGCCCCTTCCTGGCAAATGAGCGGGGAGAAACTGACTTGGACACAGGGTATGGGTTGAAATTGCTGAGTGAGGCAATACTTCCCCCGGGTTACGGCTGTACCAAGGATCCGATTACAAAGGGACAACTTGGTGCTGGCCAATAGTAAAGAGAGCGTGGTGAGGAGGGGAAGTGTGGTGGCGGGGAGGGGAGGTGTGGTGTGTGTACTTTGACCTTGAGCTGTTTAAAAAGCAACTGCTTTTTCTCTGCCTCTTTGCTGGGGGGAACTGAAGCTGTAACAAAGTTGGGTTGCAATAAAGGTTACCTGAACTTACCACCGGGCTCAGACTCTCATTGAAAGCTTTGAGCTCCAAGAGGTTTTTGTTTTAAAGCTGCTCATTTCGTTCAGCCTCCTGCACTAAGTTTAGAACATAGAACAATACAGTGCAGAACAGGCCCTTCGGCCCTCGATGTTGCGTCGAGCTGTGAACCATTCTCAGTTCGTTCCCCGACAGTATCGCAAAATCATCCATGCACTTATCTAAGGATTGTTTAAATCTTCCTAATGTGGCTGAGTTGACTACCTTCGCAGGTAGGGCATTCCACGCCCTTACCACTCTCTGCATAAAGAACTTGTCTCTGACATCTGTCTTAAATCTATCACCCCTCAATTTGTACAGGTTGCAGGGGGACTTGGATAAACTGCAGAATTGGACTGAGAGGTGGCAAATGGAGTTCAATGCAGCTAAATGTGAGGTGATTCACTTTGGGAAGCTGATGTCACTATCCTCGGAAAAAGTCTTTCACTGTCTCCCCTATCTAATCCTCTGATCATCTTATATATCTCTATCAAATCCCCCCCTTAGCTGCCTTATTTCCAATGAGAACAGACCCAAGTCTATCAGCCTTTCCTCATAACACCCTCCCTCCCGACCAGGCAACAACCTGGTCCTCTGCACCTTTTCCAATGCTTCCCACATCCTTCCTGAAATATGGGGACCAGAACTATACACAATGTTCCAAGTGTGGCTGCTCCAGCGTTTTGTATAGTTCCAGTGTGATATTGCAGTTCCGGAACTCAATCCCTCCACCCAATGAAACCTAACACACCGTATGCCTTCTTAACAGCACTATCCACCTGAGTGGCAACTTTCGGGGATCTATGCACATGGACTCCAAGATCACTGCCTTCCTGTTATTCATCCCAAAGTGAATCACCTCACATTTAGCTGCATTGAACTCCATTTGCCACCTCTCAGCCCAATTCTGCAGTTTATCCAAGTCCCTCTGCAACCTGTAACATTCTTCCAAACTGTCCAGTACTCCACCGACTTTCGTTTTGTCTGCAAATTTACTAATCCATCCACCTATGCCTGTGTCTGAGCCATTTAAAAAAACGACAAACCGCAGTGGTCCCAAAACAGATCCTTGTGGCACACCACTAGTAACCGGACTCCAGGCTGAATATTTTCCATAAACCACCACTCGCTAACTACTTTCAGAAAGCCCAGTTTGTAATCCAAACTGTTAAATCACCCTCAATCCTATGCCTCTGCATTTCCTCCAACAGCATACCATGTGGAACTTTATCAAAGGCTTTACAGAGGTCCATGTACACCACGTCAACTGCCCTACCTTCATCTACATGCTTGGTCACTTTCTCAAAAAACGCAATGAGGTTTGTGAGACACGATCTGCTCTTGATGAAACCATGTTGACTATCTGAAAACAAATTGTTGGTTGCTAGATGATTATAAATCCTATCTCTAAGATTCTTTTCCAAAAGCTTTCCTTCAACAGAAGTAAGGCTCACTGGTCTATAATTACCTGGGTCATCTCTGCTGCCCTTCTTGAACAAGGGTACAACATTTGCAATTCTCCACTCTGGTACTAAACCTGTAGACAATGACAACTCAAATATCAAAACCAAAGGTTCTGCTATCTCCTCCCTCGCTTCCCAGAGAATCCTCGGATAAATCCCATCCTGCCCAGGGCACTTGTCTATTTTCACTCCTTCTAGAATTGATAACACCTGTGTGCAACTAACCTCGATCCTTTCGAGTCTAATATCTCGTACCTCATTCTTCTCCTCGACAATATTCTCCTTTTCCTGAGTGAAGACCGATGAGAGATATTCATTAACACCTCTCCAATCTCCACAGGGCCCACACTCAACTTCCTACTTCTGTCTTTTATTGGCCCTCTTCCTACCCTAATCATCCTGTTATTCCTCACATACCTATAGAAAGCTTTAGGGTTCGCCTTTATTCTATGTGTTAAAGACTGCTCATGTCCTCTCTTTGCTCTTAACTGTCTCTTTAAATCCTTCCTAGCTGATCTGTAACTCTCCATCGCCTCATCTGAACCATCGCCTCATCTGAACCTCATCAACACATAAGCCTCCTCCTTCTTTGTAAAGCGATGCAATTTCTGTTGTAAACCACGGTTCCCTTACCTTATCACTCCCTGCCTGACAGGGACATACCTATCAAGGGCACACAATATCTGTTCCTTAAACCAGCTCCACATTTCAATTGTTCCCATCCCCTGCATTTTGCTACCCTATTCTCTGCATCTTAAGTCTTGCCTAATTGCATTATAATTTCCCTTGTCCCATCGATAACCCTTGACCTGTGGCATGTTCCTATCCCTTTAAATGAAACCCAACTGAATTATGGTCACTCTCTCCAAAGTGCTCACCTTCCACTAAATCAAACATCTGGCCTGGTTCATTACCAAGCACCAGATCCAGTGTGACCACCCCTCTTGTCGGTCCTTCGACATGCTGTGTCAGAAAGCCCTCCTGCACACACACTGGACAAAAACTGATCCATACGACATACTAGAGTGAAAGCATTTCCAGTCAATGTTGGGGAAGTTAAAGTCCCCCATAATGACCACCCTGTTCCTTTCACTACTACCCAGAATAATTTTGCTAATCCCCTCTTCCCCCTCCCTCGAACTCTGCAGAGGCCTATGAAAGAACTCCAAGTAGTGTAACATTATACAAACGGAAGTGGAATTCTTGTAGCATGTGGCATACTTAAGGCTAAGACTTTAATGAATATAGAGAGTCTTTTAAAGAAAGTAGTTTTATGCGAGGAAATAACTTTAAAGTGTTGTAGTTGACCACAAAAAGAAGCAACAGTAGCATTTCACAATAAAGCTTATCGTAAGATTAGAGAAAGTGGACAAAAGAACAAGCTGTAACAAACAAGGAACAAAGAATGCAGACAAGGACAGCGGGATGGCCAGATAAGAAAATAACTGACAAGTGAGGTAATCGGCTTATGATAGGATGGGAAAAGGGAGGCGTGATTCCACAACTTGTAAACTGAACAAGAAAGCTAACAGGCTCTGTTTTGGCGCACATTTCTGCTTGGTTGCAGGAGCGTCCGGTACTTGCAAGACTGTAATAAATTGTTCTTGTTTCCAACGCTTTGTCTCAGGCTGATTGATTTGTGAGTGAGTTCTGTTTCTCACATTTCTACCTATGTTGTTCGTACCTACATGGACCATGACTTGGGGTTGGAAACCCTATCCCTTCAGGACCCCAAAGATACGATCCGAGACTTCACGCACCCTGGCACCTGGGAGGCAACACACTAACCGCGAGTCTTGTTCGTTCCCAACACACCTTCTATCTGACCCTCTAACTATTGAGTCCCCAATGACTAACACTCTCCTCCTTTCCCTCCTTCCCTTCTGGTGCAACAGGGACAGGCTCTCTGCCAGAGACCTGGGCTCCAGTGCATACGCCTGGTAGGTCGTTTTCCCCCCTCAACAGTACCCACTGACTGATACAGCAGGAAGGAAATAAAAATAAGTCATCCCTCCTTTCCCAGGAACCTCTGCTCTCCGACTTCAAATTTAAAACCTCAAATCAGTGACTCTCCACTCCTGGGCTGCAGCTGCCACTGAAAAACAGAAAATGTCACTTTTTTTGTGGTTACCACTGCTGCCTCACAGCGCCAGAGCCCCAGGTTAAATTCCCCCACCCCACACGTCTGCGAGGGTTTCCTCCCACAGTCCAAAGACGTGCGTGTTAGGGTGAATTGGCCAAGCTCAATTGCCCCGTAGTGTTAGGTGACAGGGAATGGGGCTGGGTGTTTTGCTTTTTGGCGGGTCGGTGTCAACTTGTTGGGCCGAAGGGCCTGTTTCTACACTGTAGGGAATCTGATCTAAAGTTCTGGAATTTATATATTGATGAACTGAAACCTGCAACCCATTCTAAAAGATGAAGGACTCAGCAGCGGTCCAGGTTTGTTCCAAATATTGCACCGGTTGCATGACACTGTGAACTGATCAGAGGGATCTGGGAGTGCTAGTTGAGGATTCTCTAAAGGTAAACATGCAGGTTGAGTCCGGAATTAAGAAGGCGAATGCAATGTTGTCAATTATCTCAAGAGGGTTGGAATATAAAAGCACTGTTGTGCTACTGAGACTTTATAAAGCTCTGGTTAGGCCCCATTTGGAGTACTGTGTCCAGTTTTGATCCCCACACCTCAGGAAGGACATACTGGCACTGGAGCGTGTCCAGCGGAGATTCAGACAGATGATCCCCGGAATGGTAGGTCTAATATATGAGGAACGGCTGAGGATCCTGGGTTTGTATTCATTGAAGTTTAGAAGATTAAGGGGAGATCTAATAGAAACTTACAAGATAATACATGGCTTGGAGAGGATGGACGCTAGAAATTGTTTCCGTTAGGCGAGGAGACTAGGACCCGTGGACACAGCCTTAGAATTAGAGGCGGTAAATTCAGAACACAAATGCGGAGACATTTCTTCAGCCAGAGTGGTGGGCCTGTGGAATACATTGCCACAGAGTGCAGTGGAGGCTGGGGCGCTAAATGTCTTCAAGGCAGAAATTGATAAATTCTTGATGTCACAAGGAATTAAGGGCTACGGGGAGAATGCGGGTAAGTGGAGTTGAAATGCCCATCAGCCATGATTGAATGCCGGAGTGGACTCGATGGGCCAAATGGCGTTACGTCCACCCCTATGTCTTATGGTCTCATGTTTTGCTATTAATTCTGTGTCTTATGATCCTGCAGCACAGCCACCGGCAGAAGGAGCAGCGCTGCAGAAGCTAGTGCTTCCAAATACACCTGGGTGGGCGGGGTTTAGATTGGAGGGCGGGTTTGGGGGGAGGGGGAAGTTCATGGGCGGGGCGTGTCTCGTGAGAGGGTCACGAGCTAGTAGGCGGGGCAAGGGTCAGCGGGCGGAGCGGCGCGTCCAACCTGGAGGCGCGTGGCTTTGTGAGCGGCAGCGCGTGTGGTGTCAGTGGGCGTGGTTTTGACTCGCGCGGGGACCGCGGCGAAAGGGCGGACTTGGGTGCTTGATGGGGAAGGAAGTTTGGGTCCAAGAGGCGGGGCTTTGTCTCGAAGGGGCGGGCATTACGAGCAGCGTTCAAAAGGACGGATTTAATGAGATGCGTATAGTAGGGGCGGGGTTAATGAGCAGAGATGGGAAGGGGCGGGGTTTACGTGTGGCATTGTTCGAGTAGGGGGCGGGACCAGTACCAGGGGGCGTGGCCATCCCGAAGCCGGAAGTGTGCCCGCGGGCTGTTTCCTCCGCTGCAGCAAATAAGGTAAAGCTTTATCAATATTTCCTTTTACAGAGTTTGTATTTAATAACCAGTAATGGCTACTCAATATCATCAGAAAGTCCCAAAATGCAATTCATTTCAATCCAGTGCAGATAAACACTGAGTTAATTTTCTACGGGATTCAACAGCCTCAGCACTAAAATGGTCTCACAAGGGAACGGCTGTGAATGTTATCACTTGGGATCCTGTTCACACAGATTCACCGATGCTGAGGCAAACGTTCTTAATTGCCTTACAGCATCCTGTTATCGCTTGGTGAGCCCAGGTGTCCCTATCTTTAAGTTCTCTCTTCTTTCTGAGTCTTCCTGCCTGTTTGTTTTCTAGTGCAGTAAATGTATTCAATAATTCAGCATTACATTTTAGTCTGAATGTTTAAAGGCAAGTTTTAAGGCTATAGACTTTATCACCCAGATGCCCACACACTCATTCCTCCCTTTAATTGCACTGCGATCACTGAAAGAGAAGGCTAGTCCAAACGAATGCCCTTCCTGTAGAGTGGCACCACCATCTTCGCAGCTCATCTGGTCATATTTATCATCGCCATCGACACGTGTGGGTGAGCTATCGGATCGGAAAAGGAGCATCTTCTGGGGCAAATCTATGTCACTAAGGGACCTCATAAGCCGAGCAATTAAATACCTAACAATACCAATATTGACAAACAGACATAGCTAAATTGATAAGCCAATTGTACCATCAGCCCGATCTGCAGTTTCCCCAACTGGTCCCTTCAGTCATTTTGTCAAGGAATACCTGAATCTCTTCTTGTATCTTAGTAATATTGCCAGTCAGATTGGGAATGCCCATAGTGCATTTATCTTGGACAATGGTGCAGACCTCACCCTCCTGGGGGAGTATATAGTCGAAGGCATACCGATTCTGCACAGAGTAAAGACACATGTCTGACAATCCCAGTTTACTCTGTTTCAGAGTCTCTTTAGTCTTATTTCCTCGAATGGTCAGGCCGCAAAAGAGGGAATTGCGATTCTGTTGACTTGACACCCCTGCCGATCCTTCCAACCTCAGGGTACTCTGGATTCCCCAGCCTATCGGGTGTCCTGTATTGTCACCCAGTCCCTTGGGATCCTTTCAGTTGGAGCAAGGTTGACCACTGCATCCCCCTCAGATGGAGGTTCCATCGACTTGTCCACTGGCCAGGACAAGGTACTGTTGTGGGAACAAGGTCTCTGATAGTGACCTTATGAGGGACATCTTTGCCATCCAGGACAAGGAAATTGGTAGCTTTACCTTAGCTGAAGAAATAATACTCTGGTTTGGTGTATATTACAGAGAGTTTGTCAAAATAGATTACTGAAATGTTACAGCAGGGGGTCTGGTCAGGTCAGGTCTAGAGGAGTAAAGGGTCGACATTTTGCAAGAGGAGTTGCTTGAGCGCTGTAAAAAATGGGCCAAGTGACTCGAGCACTCGCACTGTATGGGAGACAATGGTCCTCAGAATGCTATTCCCATTGGGCTCTCCCTGAGACCTATTGTACATAGTCTTGGTGACAGAATCAGGTTCTGAAAAGAGAAAAGGCCTATAAATGCACAAGGGAAGGGTTCCGTTCCAGGTCCATGTGCCGCATAAGGCCTGCTGTACCCCAGCCAGTGTTTCACCAGCTGTTTGTATACACAGACCGGAAGTATTGGAAAGTGATATTTCGCTTCGCAGGGTCGGCAGTAGGAAGTCTGACGAATAGATTGGAATCGGGGACTGGGGACGGGGCAAGTAAGTCATCTACCGATAGAGAGGAGTAACATACTACTGCCTCTGGGGTGAAGAGCGTATTGTGGGCCTGTACAAATAAGTTGTTTGTGGATTGAGGGGTTTCCCCTATCAGGCTTCCCTTTTCTCGAGTCAGCCTTCCTGCAAAAAGGGATGGTGTTCCTGGGCGTCCTTAAAATATTTACTATAATAACAGGGTTGATCATTTTTATCCGCACTCGGCTTGCGTCTGCAGGTAAAATCATAAAAACATGGTAATGACATGGTAACTCCCACTGATTTCTACTGTCCAGATGGTCCATCTGGTCTTTCTGATGTAAGAGTCCATTGCAATAATCAATCTTCATCACGTTCCACACGTCAAAGGCGTCTGGTCCGGTGCACTGGACAACATCATCTCAGCATGGGTGGTGGATAATCTCTGATCATTCCTGGTCGCATCCATACTTAGTGGCTTTCCCCATCAGGATGTTGTACGTGATCAGAAAGGTAAGGAGATAGGCGATCCCCCACAAGTCCCTCCTCTTAGTTCAAGTATCTGTCATAAGATTAACATGAGAATAACAGCAAGATTCAAAAACCCAACAGGACAGGGTCCACTCTTTTGTTGGGATTCCAGGATTCTCTCCTCCTCTTCCCCCCTTTTGATTGGTGCAGTCAATCAATTTACAATGGTGCAGGTGGACCCAAGCTGAGCGCCCAGCGACTGTGACCGCCAAGGGGGTGGGAAGTAAAACCTGGAAGGGGCCATCCCAACGAGGATGGAGACCTTTGCCAGTTCAGTTCCTGACGAGCACCAACGAACCAGGCTCTTCCCGTGACGAGGCTGAAAGGGAGGGAACATCGCTGTAGGCCGCAAGCTCCTGGGAGTGAAAGGCACGCATAACACTAGTTAGAGCAAGAACATAACCAATCATTGCTTCGGTCATGTGGTGGAAGTGGACTGAGAAGGGAGCCGAATCGTTCCAAGGGGTACGGAGGGGGTGACCAGAGAGACTCTCAGCTGGAGACAGTCCCGTCTTGCCCGCAGACATGGATCGCATCTGGAATAAGGCCACAGGGATTTGCATAACCAGGAGAGGCCAGGCTCTGCCACTAATTTGGCAAGTTTAGTCTTGAGTCTGGTTAAAACATTCAACAAGGCCGGCTGCCTGAGGATGATAAGCACCATGCAGTTGCCAACAAATACAAAGCTGGGAACAGAGTTCTCCGTTAATATTACCTACAAAGTGTGGTCCATTGTCCGAGCTAATGCACGCAGGTATACTGAAGCAGGGAATTATTTCCTTAAACAAAATCTTCACCACAGTCTCAGCAGTAGCGTTAGGAGGAGGGTAGGCTTCAAAGCACTTAGAAAAGACATCAGCAATAAGCAAAACATATTTATAGCAACTGAACTCATTTCTCCAACTCAATGAAGTCCAGTTGAAGTGTCTCCAAGGGACCCTCCAGCAAGGGAGTTCTCGTAGAGATACTTGAACTAAGAGGTGGGGGATCGCCTACCCACTGACCTGTTTAATCACATACAACATCCTGATCGGGAAAGCCACTGACTGAGTATCGATGCGATCTGGAATGATCTGAGATTATCCTGATGTCATCTGGTGCACCAGACCAGACGCTTTCAACGTGGAGTCGCTTGAGCGATGGCGTGAGCTGCCAGAGGAAGTGGGGGGTGCTGGTACGATGGCAAGTTAAAAGGCTCCTGGACAGGCATCTGAATATGAAGGGTTCAGATGGGTCAGGGCCAAGTGATGGCAAATGCAACTGGAGTCATAGAGATGTGCAGCACAGAAACAGACCCTTCGGTCTAACTCGTCCTTGCTGACAAGATAGCCAACCCAATTTAGTCCCAGCTGCCAGCACTCGGCCCTTATAGAGGCCAAGTGATGGCAAACGTGACTAGATTAATTTAGGATATCTGGGCAGGTTGGGCCAAAGGGTCTGTTTCTGCGCTGTGAGACTCTCATTGTCTTCAGTGGAAGCAGAAGTGTGGTTGTGAAGCCTGGACTTTCAGAGCATGTTTTGCCCTGACTGGGAGCAGATGAGTTTGACTGAAGTGTGTTGGTGTTAATGCCTTGATGTCTCATTTTGCTCCCACCTTCTCGGGGTCGATAACTATTTTGTGTCTGGTCCTTCCTCAAGAAACTGCATTGCAGGTTCACCCTGAATTGACACTTTTTATTTGCTTCCCAAAATCAGACCTGCTCACTCTCAGCAGGATCCCAGTGTTGTGAAAGATATTAACTTTCAGGTGGAGGTATCCAAAATTCAGAGAGATGTCAGTCTTGATGTTTTTGCTTTTTCTGCCCCTGTAAGATCCTGAATCAGCACCTTCAGGCGAATTAGTTAGAGCGGTGTGAGAACAGAGCGGGAGAGAGAGTGGGATGGTACTTTCAATTTTGTGGAACAACAAAAGAATATTCCACAGAAAGTAGAATTGCTTGTTCTGAATTTCTACCCTGCACTGATAGTGATGACTTTTGTAATCTCTTTTTGCAGAGTACTTGAAAATCTGAAGACTGAAGTTTCAAAATCAACAGATGAAGGGCTGACGCCCGAAATATTGACCCTCCTGCTCTTCGGATGATGCATGACCTGCTGTGCTTTTCCAGCGCCACATTGTTTGACTGACTGTCCAGCGACTGCAGTCCTCACTTTGATGTCAATGTCTGACAGTCACTAAATCCATCGGGACCGCAACAATTTTTAACTGTGATTTCTGTGAGAGGGATCAACGCTTTTTGGTTCCTGTTTGAGGACGTTTTCAGCATCAGTGGGACTGGACGAGAGACGCCACTGTTGCAGCGCACTGTGCGTGGAGCCTGAAACAGTCATACGGCCTGGAAAGGGGATTTCACGGCAGGGAGGGCTCTGCACGTGTTTGTGAGCAGCTGAAGCTGTGGCCATGGAGAAACCTGAGGAATCCCACCCTGTGGAGGAACCGTGGAATTGTGGTGACAGTGGGAAAGGCTTCCGTGTCCCGTCTGTCCTGGAGACTCATCTGCGCAGTCACACCGGGGAGAGGCCATTCCCCTGCACCGACTGCGGGAAGGCCTTCAAACATTCCTCCCACCTGCTGGCCCACAAGCGGGTCCACACAGGGGAGAGGCCCTTCAGCTGCCCCGAGTGCGGGAAGGCCTTGAGCACATCTTCCTCCCTGCTGACCCACCAGAGGATCCACACCGGGGAGAGGCCGTTCATCTGCTCTCAGTGCGGGAAGGGCTTCAGTAATTCCTCCACACTGCTGGCCCACCAGTATGTCCACACGGGGGTGAGGCCCTTCAGCTGCCCCGAGTGCGGGAAGGCCTATACCCAGGCCTCCACCCTGCTGAGGCACCGGCGGGTCCACATGGGGGAGAGGCCCTTCACCTGCTCTCAGTGCGGGAAGGGCTTCACCTGCTCCTTCAACCTGCGGAAGCACCAGCGGGTCCACACGGGGGAAAGGCCCTTCAGCTGCCCCGAGTGCGGGAAGGCCTTGAGCACATCTTCCTCCCTGTTGAGGCACCAGCATGTCCACACCGGGGAGAGGCCGTTCACCTGCTCTCAGTGCGGGAAAGGCTTCACCTGCTCCTCCAAGCTGCAGAGCCACCAGCGGATCCACACGGGGGAGAGGCCCTTCACCTGCTCTCAGTGCGGGAAAGGCTTCACCTGCTCCTCCAACCTGCAGAGCTACCAGCGGATCCACACGGGGGAGAGGCCCTTCACCTGCTCTCAGTGCGGGAAGGCCTTTACCCACGTCTCCTCCCTGATGACCCACCGGCGGGTCCACACGGGGGAGAGGCCGTTCACCTGCTCTCAGTGCGGTTAGGGCTTCACCTACTTCTCCCACCTGCTGAGGCACCAGCGGATCCACACCGGGGAGAGGCCCTTCAGCTGCTCTCAGTGCGGGAAGGCCTTTACGCACGTCTCCTCCCTGATGACCCACTGGCGGGTCCACACGGGGGAGAGGCCGTTCAACTGCTCTCAGTGCGGGAAGGGCTTCACATGCTCCTTCAACCTCCAGACCCACCAGCGGGTCCACACGGGAGAGAGGCCCTTCAGCTGCCCCGAGTGCGGGAAGGGCTTCACCTACTCCTCCCACCTGCTGAGGCACCAGTGGATCCACACCGGGGAGAGGCCGTTCACCTGCTCTCAGTGCGGGAAGGGCTTCACCTACTCCTCCCAACTGCTGACCCACCAGCGAGTTCACGTGCCATCGCAGGGGCATTGAAGGAGTGACGGCCGAGTGCCATTATCGATTGGACTATCAGTCCGGTTCCGGGGACTCCTGGATTCGAATCCCACCACGACAGATGGCAGAATTGGTATTCAGTCAGAAATGTGGAGTTCAGAATCTAACGATGAGACCGTTTCAGGGAGGGGGTGGTGCGGGGGAGAAAGCCCCCATCTGATTCCCTCTCTCCCTTGTTAGGGAAGGGAACCGCCATTGTGGGAAAGGATTCACTCAGTCGTTCCAGCTGCATCCTTTACCCGGTCTGGCCTACACGTGACTCCAGACCCACAGCAGTCTGGTTGACTCTACACTGCCCCTTCCTGGCAAATGAGCGGGGAGAAACTTACTTGGAGACAGGGTATGGGTTGAAATTGCTGAGTGAGGCAATACTTGCTCCAGGGTATGGCTGTACCAAGGATCCAATTACAAAGGGACAACTTGGTGCTGGCCAAGAGTAAAGACAGTGAGGGGGGTGGGACAAGGGGACATGTGGTGTGTGCACTTTCACCTTGAGTTGTTCAAAAAGCAACTGCTTTTTCTCTGCCTTTTTGCTGGGGGGATCTGAAGCTGTAACAAAGTTGGGTTGCAATAAAGGTTACCCTGAACTTACCACCGGGCTCAGACTCTCATTGAAAGCTTTGAGCTTCAAGAGGTTTTTGTTTTAAAGCTGCTCATTTCTTTCAGCCTCCTGCACTAAGTTTAGAACATAGAACAATCCAGCGCAGAACAGGCCCTTCGGCCCTTGATGTTGCGCCGACCTGTGAACTATTCTCAGTTCGTTCCCCAACACTATCCCAAAATCAACCATGCGCTTATCTAAGGATTGTTTAAATCTCCCGAATGTGACTGAGTTGACTACCTTAGCAGGTAGGGCATTCCACGCCCTTATCATTCTCTGCATAAAGAACTTGCCTCTAACATCTGTCTTAAATCTATCACCCCTCACTTTGAAGTTATGCCCCCTGACATCAGCATCCTAGGAAAGAGTCTTTCACTGTATCCCCTATCTAATCCTCTGATCATCTTGTATGTCTCGATCAAATCCCATCTTAGCCTTCTTCTTTGCAATGAGAACAGATCCAAGTCTCTCAGCCTTTCCTCATAAGACCCTCCCTCCAGACCAGGCAACAACCTGGTAAATCTCCTTTGCTCCTTTTCCAATGCTTCCCACATCCTTCCTGAAATATGGGGACCAGAACTATACACAATATTCCAAGTGTGGCTGCACCAGCGTTTTGTATAGTTGCACCGTGATATTGCAGTTCCAGAAATCAATCCCTCTACGAATGAAACCTAACACACCATGTGCCTTCTTAACAGCACTATCCACCTGCGTGGCAACTTTCAGGGATCTATGCACCTGGACTCCAAGATCACTGCCTTCCTGATATTCTTCCCAAAGTGAATCACCTCACATTTAGCTGCATTGAACTCCATTTGCCACCTCTCAGCCCAATTCTGCAGTTTATCCAAGTCCCCCTGCAACCTGTAACATTCTTCCAAACTGTCCAGTACTCCACCGACTTTAGTGTCAGCTGCAAATTTACTAATCCATCCACCTATGCCTGCGTCTAAGTCATTGATAAAAATGACAAACTGCAGTCGTCCCAAAACAGATCCTTGTGGCACACCACTAGTAACCGGACTCCAGGCTGAATATTTTCCATAAACCACCACTCGCTGCCTTCTTTCAGAAAGCCAAACTGCTAAATCACCCTCAATCCCATGCCTCTGCATTTTCTCCAACAGCCTACCATGTGGAACCTTTACTGAGGTCCATGTACACCATGTCAACTGCCCTACCCTCATCTCCATGCTTGGTCACCTTCTCAAAAAACCCAATGAGGTTTGTGAGACACAATCTGCCCTTGATGAAACCATGTTGACTATCTGAAGTCAAATTGTTGCTTGTTAGATGATTGTAAATCCTATCTCTAATATTCCTTTCCAAAAGCTTTCCTTCAACAGAAGTAAGGCTCACTGGTCTATAATTACCTGGGTCATCTCTGCTGCCCTTCTTGAACAAGGGCACAACATTTGCAATCCTCCAGTTCTCAAGTACTAAGCCTGTAGACAATGACGACTCAAATATCAAAGCCAAAGGCTCTGCTATCTCCTCCCTCGCTTCCCAGAGAATCCTCGGATAAATCCCATCCGGTCCAGGGCACTTGCCTATTTTCACTCCTTCTAGAAATGATAACATCTGTGTGCAACTAACCTCGATCCTTTCAAGTCTAATATCTCGTACCTCATTCTTCTCCTCTACAATATTCTCCTTTTCCTGAGTGAAGACCGATGAGAGATATTCATTAACACCTCTCCAATCTCCACAGGGCCCACATTCAACTTCCCCCTTCTATCTTTGACTGGCCCTATTCCTACCCTAATCATCCTTTTATTCCTCACATTCCTATAGAAAACTTTAGGTTCTCCTTTATTCTATTTGTTAAAGACTGTTCATGTCCTCTCTTTGCTCTTAACTGTCTGTTTAAATCCTTCCCAACTGATCTGTAACTCTCCATCGCTTCTGAACCATCTTGCCTCATCAACACATAAGCCTCCTCCTTCTTTGGAACAAGAGATGCAATTTCTGTTGTAAACCACGGTTCCCTTACCTTATCACTTCCTCCCTGCCTGACAGGAACATATCTATCAAGGACACACAATATCTGTTCCTTAAACCAGCTCCACACTTCAATTGTTCCCATCCCCTGCATTTTGCTACCCTATTCTATGCATTCTAAGTCTTGCCTAATTGCATTATAATTGCCCTTGCCCCATCGATAACTCTTGACCTGTGGCATGTTCCTATCCCTTTACATCGCTCAATGAAACCTAACTGAATTATGGTCATTCTCTCCAAAGTGCTCACCTTCCACTAAATCAAACACCTGGCCTGGTTCATTACCAAGCACCAGATCCAGTGTGACCTCCCCTCTTGTCGGCCCTTCAACATACTGTGTCAGAAAGCCTCCTGCACACACGGGACTAAAACTGATCCATCCGACGTACTAGAGTGAAAGCATTTCCAGTCAATGTTGGGGAAGTTAAAGTTCCCCATAATGACCACCCTGTTCCTTTCACTCCTACCCTAAAAAATTTTGCTAATCCCCTCTTCCAACTCCCTGGAACTCTGCGGAGGCCTATAAAAAAAATTCCAAGCAGTGTGACCTCTCCTCTCCTGTTTCTAACCTCAGCCCACATTACCTCAGTAGATGAGTCCTCTTCAAAAGTTCTGTCAGCCACCGTTATACTATCCTTGACTAACAAGGCCACGCCTCTCCCTCTTTTACTACCTTGGCTGTTCTTAATGAAAGATCAAAACCCTGGAACCTGCAACATCCATTCCTCACCCTGCTCTCTCCATGTCTCCGAAATGGCCACAACATCCAAATCCCAGGTACCTAGCCGTGTTGCAAGCTCCCCTACCTTATTGTGGATACTCTGGCGTTGAAGTAGAAACACTTCAAACCACTTTGTTGTCTGCCAGCACATTCCTGTGACCCTGAAATCATGTCCCTGTCCTTCCTACTCTCATCCTCCTGTGCACTACAGCTACACCCTCGGTTCCCACCCCCCCGCTGAGCTAGTTTAAACCCACTCGAATAGCACCAGCAAATTTCCCACCCAGGATATTAGTACCCCTCTGGTTAAAGTGAAGACTGTCCTGTTTGTACAAGTCCCACCTTCCCAGAATGAGTCCCAATTATCCTGAAAAAACCTGAAATCCTCCCTCCTGCACCATCCTTGTAGCCAGGTGTTCAGCTGATATCTCTCCCTATTCCTTGCCTTGCTATCACGTGGCACGGGTAACAAACCAGAGATAACCACTCTGTTTGTTCAAGCCCTCAGCTTCCACGCTAGCTCCCTGAAATCCTGCCTTACATCCCTATTCCTCTTTATTTTGTGGTTAGCACTGCTGCCTCACAGCACCAGAGCCCCCGGTTCAATCCACCCCCACCCCCCCCGCCGCGTCTGCGTGGGTTTCCTCCCACAGTCCAAAGACATGCGAGTTAGGGTGAATTGGCCAAGCTAAATTGCCCAGTAGTGTTTGGTGACAGGGAATGGGGCTGGGTGTTTTGCTCTTCGGCGGGTCGGTGTGGACTTGTTGGGCCGATGGGCCTGTTTCCACACTGTAGGGAATCTGATCTAAAGTTCTGGAATTTATATATTGATGAACTGAAACCTGCAACCCCTTCTAAAAGATGAAGGACTCAGCAGAGGTCCAGGTTTGTTCCAAATATTGCATCGGTTGCATGACACTGTGATGTTTTGCTATTAACTCTGTGTCTTATGATCCAGCAGCACAGCGACACGCAGAACGAACAGCGCTGCAGAAGCCAGTGCTTCCAAATACACCTGGGTGGGCGGGGTTTACACAGAGGGGTGTGGTTTACGATCTGCATTTGGAGGGGGCGGGGCTTACGCGTCACCTTGGAGGTGGAGGGGCGGGACCAGGGAGCGTGGCCATCCCGAGGCCGGAAGTATGCCCGCGGCCTGTTTCCTCCGCTGGAGCTTCGGCTGCAGCAAGTAAGGTAAAGCTTTATGAATATTTCCTTTTACAGAGTTTGTATTTAATAACCAGTAATGGCTACTCAATATCATCAGAAAGTCCCAAAATGCAATTCATTTCAATCCAGTGCAGATAAACACTAAGAGTTAATTTTCTACGGGAATCAACAGCCTCAGCACTAAAATGGTCTCACAAGGGAACGGCTGTGAATGTTATCCCTTGGTGTCCTGTTCACACAGATTCACCGATGCTGAGGCAAACGTTCTTAATTGCCTTACAGCATCCTGTTATCACTTGGTGAGCCCAGGTGTCCCTATCTTTAAGTTCTGCCCTCTTTCTGAGCCTTCCTGCCAGTTTATTTTCTCGTGCAGTAAATGTATTTCATAATTCAGCATTACATTTTAGTCTGAAAGTTTAAAGACAAGTTTTAAGGCTATAGACTTTATCACCCAGATGCCCACATCCTCATTCCTCCCTTTGATTGCACCACGATCACTGAAAGTGAAGGATACTCCAAACGAATGCCTTTCAAGGTGGTCCAGCCATCAACATCCTGTAGAGTGGCACCACCATCTTCGCAGCTCATCTGGTCATATTTATCATCGCCATCGACACGTGTGGGTGAGCCATCAGATCGCAAAAGGAGCATCTTCTGGGGCAAATCCATATCACTAAGGGACCTCATAAGCCTAGCAATTAAATACCTAACAATACCAATACCGACAAACAGACATAGCTAAATTGATAAGCCAATTGTACCATCAACCCGATCTGCAGTTTCCCCAACTGGTCCCTTCAGTCATTCTGTCAAGGAATACCTGGATCTCTTCTTGTATCTTAGTAATATTGCCAGTCAGATCGGGAATGCCCATAGTGCATTTATCTCGGACAATGGTGCAGACCTCACCCTCCTGGGCCTGTATATAGTCTAAGGCATACCGCTTTCAACATGGAGTCGCTTGAACGATGGCGTGAGCTGCCAGAGGAAGTGATGGGTGCTGATACGATGACAAGTTAAAAGGCTCCTGGACGGGCATCTGAAAATGAAGGGTTCAGATGGGTCAGGGCCAAGTGATGGCAAATGCAACTGGAGTCATAGAGATGTACAGCACAGAAACAGACCCTTCGGTCCAACGCATCCTTGCTGACAAGATAGCCAACACAATTTAGTCCCAGCTGCCAGCACCCAGCCCATATAGGGGCCAAGTGATGGCAAACGTGACTAGATTAATTTAGGATATCTGGGCAGGTTGGGCCAAAGGGTCTGTTTCTGCACTCTGTGACTCTAATTGTCTTCAGTGGAATCAGGAGTGTGGTTGTGAAGGCTGGTTTTTCAGAACATGTTTTGCCCTGACTGGGAGCAGAAGTGTTTGACTGAAGTGTGTTGGAGTTAATGCCTTGACGTCTCATTTTACTCCCACCTTCCCGGGGTCGATAATCATTTTGTGTCTGGTCCTTTCTCAAGAAACTGCATTGCAGGTTCACCCTGAATTGACACTTTTTTTTTTGCTTCCCAAAATCAGACCTGCTCACTCTCGGCAGGATCCCAATGTTGTGAAAGATATTAACTTTCAGGTGGAGGTATCCAAAATTCAGAGAGATGTCAGTCTTGACGTTTTTGCTTTTCTGCCCCTGTAAGATCCTGAATCAGCACCTCAGGAGAATTAGATAGAGCAGAGTGAGAACAGAGGGGGAAGAGGGTGTGTGAGTGCTTTCAATTTTGTGGAACAGCTAAAGAATAGAATATTCCACAGAAAGTAGAATTGCTTGTTCTGAATTTCTACCCTGCACTGATAGTGATGACTTTTGTAATCTGTTTTTAACAGTGTATTTGAAGATCTGAAGACTGAAGCTTCAAAATCAACAAATTTGAAGGGCTTATTCCTGAAACATTGACTCTCCTGCTCCTCTGATGCTGCCTGACCTGTTGTGCTTTTCCAGCGGCACACTTTTCGACACTGACTCTCCAGCGTCTGCAGTCCTCACTTTGACGTCAATGTCTGACAGTCACTCAATCCATCGGGACCGCAACAATTTTCAACTATGATTCTGTGAGAAGGAGCAAAGTTTTGGTTCCTGTTTGAGTACGTTTCCAGCATCCGTGGGACTGGATCATAGACCCTACTGTTGCAGTGCACTGAGTGTAGACCCTGAAACAGTTATACGGCCTGGGAAGAGGAATTCACTGTGGGGAGGGGCTCCACACGCATTTGTGTGTAACTGAAGCTTCGGCCATGGAGAAACCCGAGGAATCCAGCCCTGTGGAGAAACGATGGAAGTATGGCGACTGCAGGAAAAGCTTCTGTGTCCCGTCTGTCCTGGAGACTCATCGGCGCAGCCACACCAGGGAGAGCCCGTTCCCCTGTCCCGTCTGCGGGAAGGGCTTCAGCACTTCCTCCACCCTGCTAACCCACCAGCGGATCCACACTCTGGAGACGCCCTTCAGCTGCCCAGTGTGCAGGAAGGCCTTCAGCGATTCCTCCACCCTGCTGAGGCACCAGCGGGTCCACATGGGGGAGAGGCCCTTCAGTTGCCCCGGGTGCGGGAAGAGATTTACCCAGGCCTCCAGCCTGCTGACCCTCCAGCGGATCCACAAAGGAGAGAGGCACTTCAGCTGCCCCCTGTGCGGGAAGGGCTTCGCTAGCTCTACCAACCTCCGGAGGCACCAGGGAGTTCATGTACCATTGCAGGGGGATTGAAGGCGTGATGGCTGAGTGCCAGTATCGACTGGACTATCAACCAGGGGCTCCCGGGTTTGAATCCCACTGCAGCAGATGGTGCGATACAGGGTATGGGTTGAAATTGCTGAGTGAGGCAACACTTCCTCCAGGTTAAGGCTGTACCAAGGACCCAATTACAAAGGGACAACTTGGTGGTGACCAATAGTAAAGAAGTGAGGTGGGTTGTGGGGTGGTGGGGTAGCGTGTGCGCTTTGACCTTGAACGGTTTAAAAAGCAGCTACTTTTTCTCTGCCTTTTTGCTGAGGGGGTTTGAAGCTGTAACAAAGTTGGATCTCAATAAAAGTTACCTGAATTTACCCCCGGCTCAGACTCTCATTGAAAGCTTTGAGCTCCAAGGTTTTTGTTTTAAAGCTGCTCATTTCTTTCAGCTTTCTGCACTAAGCTTCCAATGTCGCGTATCAGATGGATCAGTAAATGAGCAGCCAGTTTCAGTTTCGTTCGAAAGTGAATTTTTCAGGAGTGCAGAGTGTGTCATTTCATCGGCATTGTAAAGTTTACTGGCAGCATTGGGAGGTGTGGATTGTGCTCACTAGAAATTATGTGGAGGAGCCATGGTGGTGGACTCGCCTGAACGAAGTTAAAAATCACACAACACCAGGTTATAGTCCAACAGGTTTATTTGGAAGTGTGAGCTTTTGGAACACTGCTGTGGAGCAGGATCATAAGACACAGATTTTATAGCAAAAGATCAGTGTCATGCAACTGATAGGATATATTAAACAAACCAAGATTGTTGTTAAGTCTTTCACCTTTTAGAATGCGTTGCAGGTTTCAGTTCATTAATATGTAAATCCCATAACATCTTTTGATTCACATTCTCAAGATGACTTCAGTTTTTTTTAAAAAAAAGTCACAACTCAGCCCAGATAAAGGTGTGAGGTTCGAGTCTGCCAATGTCCCAATTTTGAATCAGACTGGTTCTATTTCCAAAGCAAGAATTCATAAAATATTACATGGATTGACTGCCTGCAGACTGTGCACTTTTTGAGCAAAATTGAATGTATCTGCAAACATAATTCTGCCAATACAAATTTGCCCAAAAAGTGATGTGAGTTTATGCATGAGTGCACATAAGAGTATATGCCTGAGAGTGTGTTGGGGGTGTATGTGTGCGTGTCTGAGAGAGCACATGTGTATGAGTGAGGTATGAATAAAAGCAAGGGCTTGCGTTTTGCTAAAGCAAGGACGGTCAGGACTTGTACAGTTAATGGTAGGGCCCTGTGTCATGCTGTAAGAGAGACACATGGTGGGGTTCAGGTACACAGTTCTTTCAAAGTTGCTTCGCTGCGAGACAGGGTGGTTAAGAAGGCGTTTAGCACACTTGCCTTCATTGTTCACCCCATTGAGTATAGGAGTTGGGACATCATGTTGAGGTTGTACAGGATGTTGGTGAGGCCACTTTCAGAGTACTGAGTATGGTTCTCGTGTCCCTGTAATAGGAAGAATACTATTAGAGAGGGTTCGGTAAAGATTTACCAGGATGTTGCCAGGACTGGAGGGTTTGAGTTATAATGACAGGCTGGGACTTTTTTCACTGGAGCACAGGAGGTTGGGGGGTGACATCATGGAGATTGATAAAATCACGAGGAGTGGAGGTAAGGTGAATAGCAAAGGGCTCTTCCTGAGCGTTGGGGAGCTCAAGACTAGGGGGCATATTTCTTTAAAGTGACAGGAGAGAGATTTAAAAGGAACCTGAGGGGCAAAGTTTTGACAGAGGGCGGTTTACACGTGGAATGAACTTGCTGAGGATGTGGACAATGCAGGTACGTTTACAAAGTCTAAACGACATTTGGATGGGTACATGAATAGAAAGGTTTAGAGGGATTTGGGCCAAACGCAGGCAAGTGAGGCTAGTTTAGTTTGGGAACCCTGGTCGCCATGGATGAGTTGGACCAAAGGGTCTATTTCTGTGCTGTCTACCTCTCTGAACCAGAAGTGATCTTATTGAAACCAGTAGAATTCTGAAAGGGGCTTGACAGGATTGATGCCAATAAAATGCTCCTTTGTGATGGGAGTCATAGAATCCCAACAATGTGGAAACAGGTCATTCAGCCCATCTATTTCACACTGGCCCTCTGAACAGCATCCCACACATACCCACCCCTTTATTCAGTATTTCCCATGGCCAATCCACCCTAAGTTTCACATCCTTGGTCACTATGGGTAATTTAGCACAGCCTATCCACCCTAACCTCTACACCCTAATCTGAAAATTACCTTCTCAAAAATGTAATTTAAATGTAGAAAAATGTTAGTCTGACTCAACATTCAGACGCAGACAGAATTCACACTTATTGTTAGAAAAGCTCTGCATTTGAATGACATTCTTGAGAAGGTAACAAAAAACAAGTTCTGGGATTAACAAACCAAAGAGCAGAAACCTATTCTAAAAGATGAAGGATTTCATCTAAAATTGTTTGATGTGTCACATTTCCATGACGCTAGACTCCTTTGGATATAAATTGTGATCATGATCTCATTCTCCAAAACTACCTGATGAAGGAGCGGCGCTCCGAAAGCTAGTGCTTCCAAACCAACCTGTTGGATTATAACCTGGTGTTGAGTGATTTTTAACTTTGTCCGTGGGAAACACACGAGTTGTGGGAGTGGTAACAGTTCTTATTTTGTGATCTATTCCAAGTGCAATTTCTCCTCTGCACAGGCACGGGTAAACAGTTTGTTTTTGTGCTTTGTGCGAGATCAGGCTAGCAGCTTTTAAATCCTTATGTTAAGCAACAGAAGTAAACTGTCAATCAGCAATTGTATTCCGAGAGTGGTACTTCCAGCTCTGGTAATCCTGTTGCATCAACAGAGAGAGGGTGAGGATGTCACATCTCAAGAGCAGACAGAAAAGTTATTTCGCTTGTTGAGTCGGTTCCTCACTCAGATGAGACTGGATGTTGCTTTTAATGGATCATAATTAAATGCTACAATGGAACACCTTAAATTCAAGGAATTTTGAAAGTGCAAACGAACAGTAACTTTGAACAGAGATGTTCTTCCATTTCTAACCTTGGTTGACCCATATGAAGCATTTTTACTGATAGCTCCATAATCATGTTCCTGCTGGATTTTTTTCAGAGCAAACAATTTCTGGTGGGAGAAATTCTGCATCCTGGGAAGGCGGGGAAATGAGAAAAAAAGCTGTTAAAAGCATTTGAACTGTGGGCCCACGAGCTCTCGTGGGAGCAGTGCATTTGCCAAAAACATTTCTGAGGAATTCTGTGTAACTGTTGGACTGAAAATAGTTTCCCCACTGAACGTTAAACAGGTATTGAGAACGTTGCGCATTATAGATTGCCTTCCTGAGGACCGGAGGAGGATTGAATTTGCCAACTTGAACCACACTTTGCAGAGAGAGGAATTTTCTCCGGATGGAATAGGTTGATGGAAGTCAACAATTGTCAGATTATTTCATGAAAATAACAGCTGTTATGGGGATCCCAGAAGAGGGGCGTCTGTAATGAGCACACAGAAACAAACCCTTCAGTCCAGGCCGAAACTTCCTGAAGAAGGGCATGTGCCCGAAACGTCGAATCTTCTGTTCCCTAGATGCTGCCTGACCTGCTGTGCTGTTCCAGCAATAAAGTTTCAGCTTTGATCTCCAGCGTCTGCAGACCTCACTTTCTCCTTCAGTCCAGGCCAACCAGATATCCTAAATTAATCTAGTGACCCATTTGCCAGCATTTGGCCCATATCCCTCTGAATTCTTCCTATTCATGTCCCTATCCAGATGCATTTTTTTCTTCGGAGAATACTTGGGTGAGAGCCAAGATATGCAATATCTCAATGTATTATAATGAAGCTCATTTATTCTGAAATTATTTCAATTAGTTGGTCAATTGGCAAATAATAGCTGCATAACTGTTGTCAATATTGATATTCAGGAAAGCTATTTTGTTTAATATATTTCCTTTGTAAAGATCTTATCCAAATTATAAAATGAATGTATTTTCATACGAAATAAAATTTGCAGTGTTTTATTAAATGGTTGAAAGTAACTTTTGCACTTAATTGCTCCGTTTGGGATTAAACATTGTGACTTAGATAAAAGTGATCTTTCATAATTTATGGTGAGTCTATTAACAAACGAATGTTGCCATTTGCTCTCAAGTTCGCTCAGATTCAATTTGAAATTCTTAAATGAGTTGAATAAGGGGTAAAAAGAAATATTTATTGCCCTTTACTGAAATTCTCTGCTCTGCCATTGTATTTGGTTCAACAAAATATGTATCTCTCTTCATAACTTTGATATCACCACAAATCCTAGGAACCCCATCCAGAACAAACATATAAATACAAAGTAGGAGACAACAGCTTCGCTTCACTTGGAGGTCACCACTGATGATGTTACCAAGCCAGGTAATGAAACGTCTAGATATCAAACCTACAGCTCAGCGAGCAAACCTGCACCCTAAACATTCTACTTTGCTGAAAGACTGCACAATCTACAGGCAGTCAATACATGTAATATATTGTCAATTCCACTTGGAAAATAGATAATGGGCCCACTTCTTTTTGGATGTGAGCATAAGTGGTATAGTAAGTAAGTTTGCTGATGACACCAAAATTGGAGGTGTAGTGGACAGCGAAGGAGGTTACCTCAGATTACAATGGGATCTTGATCAGATGGGCCAATGGGCTGAGAAGTGGCAAATGGAGTTTAATTTAGATAAATGTGAGGTGCTGCATTTTGGGAAAGCAAATCTTAGCAGGACTTATACACTTAATGGTAAGGTCCTCGGGGGTGTTGCTGAACAAAGAGACCTTGGAGTGCAAGTTCATAGCTCCTTGAAAGTGGAGTCGCAGGTTGATAGGATAGTGAAGATGGTGTTTTGTATGCTTTCCTTTATTTGGTCAGAATATTGTCTACAGGAGTTGGGAGGTCATGTTACTGCTGTACAGTTGGAATATTGCATGCAATTCTGGTTTCCTTCCTATCAGAAAGATATTGTGAAACTTAAGGGTTCAGAAAAGATTTACAAGGATGTTGCCAAGACTGGAAGATTTGAGCTATAGGGAGAGACAGAACAGACTGGGGCTGTTTTCCCTGGAACGTCAGAGGCTGAGGGGTGACCTTATAGAAGGTTATGAAATCATGAGGGACATGGATAGGATAGAGAGACAAAGTCTTTTCCCTGAGGTGGGAGAGTCCAGAAATAGAGGGCATAGGTTTACAGTGAGAGGAGAAAGATATGAAAGAGACTTAAGAGGCAACCTTTTCATTTAGAGGGTGGTAGTGTATGGAATAAGCTGCCAGAGGAAGTGGTGGAGGCTGGTACAATTACAACACTTAAAAAGCAACTGGAGGGATATGGGCCCCATGCTGGCAGGCGGGACGAGATTGGGTTGGGATATCATGCACAGGGATGTGCAGGTTAGGTGCATTAGTCCCGGGTAAATGTTGAGCAATAGGGGTAGGGGAATTGCGTCGGTGGGTTACCCTCCGGAGGATCAGTGTGTAGTCTTTGGGCCGAGTGGCCTGCTCCCACATTGTTTGGAGTCTCTGAAGGGGAAGGGATTTTTGTAAAGTGTGCAAGGCAATGCAGGCGTCGTGCGGGGGCCTGCTGAAGGCCTTGCTCCGCCCCTTGCTCCTCCCCCTGTTGTTGAGCTGTCTAACAAACATCTACTCTTTCTCTGCCTTTTTGCTGGGGGCAACTGAAGCTGTAACAATGTTGGGACACAATAAAGGTTACCTGAACATTCTGCCAGACTCAGACTCTCATTGAAAGCTTAGAGCTCCAAGCGGTTTTTGTTTTAAAGCTGCTCATTTCTTGCAGCCCCCTGCATTAAGTTTCCAATGTTGTATATCAGATAGAGCAGTGACTGAGCAGCTGGTTCCGTTAGAAGTTTACATTTTTCGGGAGTGCAGGCACTGCATTGTTTCAGCGGCAGTTTACTGGCAGCACTGGGAAGTGTGGGCTGTGTTCATTAGAAAGGAGGTGGAGGTGCTGCTGTTGGACTAGGTGGGACACGGTTTAAAAATCACAACACCGGGTTATAGTCCAACAGGTTTATTTGGAAGCACTAGCTTTCGGAGCGCTGCTCCTTCATCGGGTAGCTGTGGAGCAGGATCATAAGACACAGAGTTACGAGCAAAAGGTCACAGTGTCATGCAACTGATATGATATATTGACAAATGTAGATTGCTGTTAAGTCTTTCATCTTTTAGAATGGGTTGCAGGTTTTATTTCATTAATGTGTACATAGCAGTACTACTATTCAGTCATATTCTCAAGATCACAAGGGTTTTTTTAAACTGGTGACATCTCAGCCCAGACAATGCATGAAAGGTGTGTCAGTATCCCAATCTTAAATCAGACTGGTACTATTTCCAAACTAGGAATTTATAAAATATTACATGGATTGACTACCTGCATGTTATGCGCTTTTTGTGCAAAGTTGAATATATCTGTAAATATAATTCTGCAAATGCACCCCATCATTGTGTGTGCACATGCTTTGTAAAGGGAGAGTGATGGAGGAGAAGCCTGTAAGAGGGTGTGTATACATCTGAGAGAGAACGTGTTATGAGAGAGGTAGAGATAAAAGTGAGGGATTGCATTTTCCTAAAATAAGGGCAGGACTTGTACAGAGGGATATGGGGGGGGGGGGGTTCAGGTACATACTTCATTGAAAGTTGCATCACTGGTTGGAAGGGTGCTTCAGAAGGCATTCAGCACACTTACCTTATTTGTTCACACCATTGAATAAAGGAGTTGGGACATCATTTAGAAGTTGTACAGGATGTTGGTGAAGCCACTTGTAGAGTACTGAGAACGCTTCTGGTGGCCCTGTAATAGGAAGAATACTATTACAGAGGGTTCAGTAAAGATTCACCAGGATATTACCAAGACTGGAGGGTTTGAGTTATAAGGAGAGGCTGTGAATCTCTTCACTGGAGCACAGGAGGTTGAGGGGTGACCTCATTGAGATTGATATAATCATGACGGTTCTAGGTAACATGAACATCAAAAATAGCGAGGAGCCTGCACGGTGATGTCAAGTGACTGGTGGGGGGTAGAAATTGTGGCAGTTGGACACTTTAAATCCATCAGGAACAGCATCTCCATACAGCATACTGTGCATGTCAGGTGAGATGCCAGAAGACTAGAGGTTGGCTAACATGGTGCCACTGTTTAAGAAGGGTGGTAAGGACAAGCCAGGGAACTATAGACCAGTGAGGCCAACGTCAATGGTGGGCACATTGTTGGAGGGAATCCTGAGGGAGAGGATGTACATGTATTTGAAAAGACAAGGACTGATTAGGGATAGTCAACATGGTTTTGTGTGGGAAATCATGTCTCACAAACTTGATTGAGTTTTTTGAGGAAGTAACAAAGAGGATTGAGGAAGGCAGAGCAGTAATGTGATCTATATGGACTTCAGTAAGGCGTTTGACAAGGTTCCACATGGGAAACTGATTAGCAAGGTGAGATCTCAAGGAATACAGAGAGAACTAGCCATTTGGATACAGAACTGGCTCAAAGGTAGAAGGCAGAGGGTGGTGGTGGAGGGTTGTTTTTCAGACTGGAGGCCTGCGACCAGTAGAGTGCCACAAGGATCGCTGCTCGGTCCTCTACTTTTTGTCACTTATATAAATGATTTGGATGCGAGCATAAGAGGTACAGTTAGAGGGAGAGGCTGAACTGGCTGGGGCTGTTTTCCCTGGAGTGTCAGAGGCTGAGGGGTGACCTTATAAAGGTTTAAAAAGGTATGAGGGGCATGGACAAGATAAATAGACAAAGTTTTTTCCCTTGGGTTGGGGAGTCCAGAACTAGAGGGCATAGATTTCAGGTGAGAGGGGAAAAATGTAAAAGAGACCTACGGGGCAATTTTTTCACACAAGCATAGTACGTGTATGCAATGAGCTGCCAGAGGGACTGGTGGAGGCTGGTACAAATGTAACAATTAAGAGGCATTTGAATGGGTATATAAATAGGACAGGTTTGGAAGGATGTGGGCCAGGTGTTGAGGAGCGGGACTAGATTGGGTTGGGATATCTGGTCGGCATGGACCGAAGGGTCTGTTTCCATGCTGTACACTTCTGACTCTATGCTGTTTCAGCAAAAGCCGCGCATGCTCTGTCTGCAGAAACAGTGCTAACCCTTCTTCAAATGGACCAATGAGAAGCCAGACAAGGAGCCTGGGCCTCCTGCCAATCAGAGCTCCCCAACTGTCGGAATGCGGAAGATGGACCATCAGGTTCTGAAGCTGTTGTCCTCTCCAAATGAAGATCGAGCTTCACCTCAGACTGCAACTTCCTTCCTCTCTCCACCATCTGTGGGTACGGCACTGTCTTTACCATTTCATTTTTTCATTCTGGGGTTAAATTGTTGACTTGCAGCAACTGAAAAGAAAGTGAGTGAATCCAGGGAAGGGACAGAGTCGGGAAACGTTGGTCCAGGTTAGTGTCTCAATTGGCAAACGCACGGCAAATGCAGTCCCACAGTGTGAAGTGATAGCCTCAGTTATGAAAAAATAACTGCTGTAAGGAGGTACGTTGTTTAAATGGTGACATATTGGGATGTGGAGAAAGTGAGGACTGCAGATGCTGGAGATGAGAGTCGAAAAGTGTGGCACTGGAAAAGCACAGGAGGTCAGACAGCATCCGAGGAGCAGGAGAATTGACGTTTCAGGCACGAGCCCTTCCTCAGGAATGATGTGTGGATGTAAAACGTGGCCTCAGCGTCCTTCCACACCAGTCACTGCCAGTTGTCAGACGGATGCAGCAAGCAATCAGCAAGGCAACAGGTATATTACCGAGAGGAATTGATTTCAGAAGTTGGGATGTCTTCCTGCAGTTAAGGGGTCATTGAATATATTCAAGGCTGAGTTCATCTGATTTTAGAACAACCATGAAGTGGATGTTTATGGGGGAAGGCAAGTAAAATGGTTTTAAGACCAGTACAGAATAGTTAGAGTCATACAGCACAGAAACAGACCCTTCAGCCCAACTAGTCCATGCTGACTATATTCACAAACTAAACTAGTCCCACCTGCCTGTGTTTGCCCCATATCCCCCTGAACCTTTCCTATTCATGTACTTATCCAAATGTCTTTTAAACCTTGTTACTCAACCTGCATCCACCATTTCCTCTGGACATTCATTCCACACAAACCACTGTTTAAAAAAAAGGTGCTCCTCATGTGTTTTTTAAATCTTTTTCCTCTCACCTTAATTTGCTCCCTAATCTTGAAACGACACATGCCGTTCACCTTATCTTTGCCCCTCATGGTTTTGTAAACTTCTATAAAGAGAACAAAGAACATTACAGCACAGGAACAGGCCCTTCAGCCCTCCAAGGCTATGCTGATCGAGATACTCTATCTAAACCTGCCGCCTATTTTCAAAGGATCTGTATCCCTCTGCTCCTTGCCCATTCATGTCTCTGTCTAGATACATCTTAAATGACGCTATCGATCCCAACCCTACTACCTCCACTGGCGATGCATTCGAGGCGCCCACCACCCTCAGTGTAAAGAACTTTCTATGTACATCTCCCTCAAACCTTTCCCCTCTCACTTTGAACTCGTGACCCTGAGTAATTAAGTCTTCCCCTCTGGGAAAATAATTCTTACTATCCACCCCTGTTTACACCCCTCATGGTTTTTCAGCCTCAATCAGGACACCCACCCTCCAATGAAAATAGTCTTAATCTACTCAACCTCTCCTCATAGCTTGCGCTTTCCATAAAAGGCAACATCCTGGTGAACCTCCTCTGCACTCTCCCCAAATATATCCACATCCTTTTGGAAATCTGGCGATCCGGAATTGTACACAGTATTCCAAATGGACCAAACCAAAATCTTATATAACTTTAACATGAACTGCCAGCTCTTTTACTCAATCCGTCCGATGATGGAACGCGTGTTGTAAACTGCCTTGACCACTCTACTGACAGTCATTGCCACCTTCAGAGAACAATAGACCCGAACACCCAGATCTCTCTGTACATCAATTTCCCCCAGGACCTTTCCATTTACTGTATAGCTCGCTCTTGAATTGCATCTTCCAAAATGCATCACCTCGCATTTGTCTGGATTGAACTCCATCTGCCATTCCTCCTCCCAACTCTCCGATCTATATTCTGCTGTATCGTCTGACAGTCCCCTTCACTATCTGATATTCCATCAATCTGAATGCCCATCTGCAAACTTGCTAATGAGGCACCCGACACCTTCACCTTTCAACCTCCTGTGCTCCAGTGAAAAAAGTCCCAGCCTACCCACCAAAAGGTGTGAATTCTGTCTGGGTCCCAATGTCGAGTCAGCCTGACATTTTTGATATAAAAGCTCTGCATTTAAATTACGTTCTTGACAAAGTTACTGAAAACAGGTTCTGGGATTAACATACCAAAGAACAGAAACAGTTCAGCAGTTAGATCACACGTTCGAGTGAGAAGTGTGTATAACATGATCTCACAACTCCTATACTCAATGCTATGAGCAATGAAGGAAAGCAAACCAAACGCTGCCTTCACTATTCTATCCACCTGAGACTCCAGCACTCCAAGGTCTCTTTATTCTGCAACACTCCCCTTAACTGTGTCAGTCCTGCCTGGATTGCTTGACCAAAATGCAAACCTCTGATTTCTCTAAATTAAACTCCAACTGACACTCCTCGGCTCATCAACCGATCCCATAAATTCTAATTTATAGTGAACTCTTTCCTATATCATTCCTTGGAAGCTGAAAATCTCCATCCCACAATCAGTCCCTCCATTTTCACTATTTGGACTGAAGGGGCTGTTTCTGTGCTGCATGGCTCTGTAACTCGGCCCTGTACTAGTCTTAAAACCATTTTCTTGCATTCCCCATAAACATTCACATAAAAATCAGATGAACTCAGCCTTGAATATATTCAATGACCCCCTAACTGCAGGAAGACATCCCCACTTCTGAACTTAATTCCTCTTGCTAATACACCACTTACCTTGCTCATTGCCTGCTGCACCTGTCTGACAACTGGCACAGAAGGACACTGATGCCCCTCTGAACATCCACGCATCATTTCTGATGAAGGGCTCGTGCCCAAAACTTCGACTGTCCTACTGCTTGGATGCTGCTTGACCTGCTGTGCTTTGCCAATTGTGGTCTTCTCTACATTGGGGAAACCGAGCGTAAACTTGGGGAACGGTTTGCTGAGCATCACAGACGGGTCCGCAGAGGCTGAGCTGACTTCCCAGTCTCCACCCATTTTAATGCCCCTTCCCACTCCCCTTCTGACATGACTATTTTTGGCTTCCTCCATTACCACAACAAACCAAGCCACAAACTGGAGGAACAAAACCTCATCTTCTGTCTGAGCAGTCAACAGCCCAGAAGACACATTGAGTTCTCCAATTTCACATAATCTCCCATCCCATCCCCCAACACACTTCCCAGCCCCTTCCACTCTTCCCTGCCAACTAGATTCCTTCCTCCCATTCACCAACCAGGTCGTACCAGGTTATGGAGATAAGACAGGAACAGGATGCTGATTGAGAATGATCAGCCATGATCACAATAAATGGTGGTGCTGGCTCGAAGGGCAGAATAGCCTACTCCCGCACCTATTGTCTATTGTACCCTCTACCTGTTTCCACCTTTCCCCACTTCAATACCCTGACCCCAGCACACCCTTGTTCCACAGCTCTCCCTCTACCCACCCCCAGACCTGAACAAGGGTACACCAGATCCCTCGACTTCTCCACCTTCTGATACTGCCTAGCTTGCTGCGTTCTTTCAGTCTCCTGCCTGTCTATTTTGCTAATTGAGAACAAAGGCTTGGACTAACTTTTCCAGACTCTGTCCCCTCACCTGGATTCACTCCCATTTCTTTCAGTTGCTCCAAGTCAACAACTGAACCTCAGAATGAAACGTAAATGGAAATGGGGGTGAGAAAAGAGAGTGCCGTACTCTCAGATGTTGGACAGAGGAAAGAAGTTGCAGTCTGAGGAGAACCTCAATCTTCATTCAGAGAGAGGAGGAGCAGGAGCTTCAGAGCCTCATTGTCCAACTTCCACATTCACCAATAGGGGAGCTCCGAATGGCAGGAGGACAATTCTCCCTCTGGTCCTCCTTATTTGTCCATCAAACGTAGGTCTCATCCCTTTTCTGCCGACAGCGAGGAACATGCCCAATGTCTTGGTGACACCAGCAAACGTGTGCCCTGTTTGTTGACACTGAGGAGTGTACACAATATGCACTGTAGCAATGCTGGTGTCATTGACAGATTTTAAGTGTCCAAATTCCTTTGGAGAACAAAAAGGGTACAGCCATAATTTTTTTCCATGTGGCTCAATATTTGATTGCTTTTGCATTTGTCTGGCTGCTCAATGTTTAAGTCTTTTCCTCAGTGTTGGGCTGAGATTCACAACTAGAGGGCATAGGTTTAGCGTGAGACCACAAAAGTAACTGAGGGCCAACGTTTCCATGCAGAGGGTGGTGCATCTATGGAATGAGCTGCCAGAGGAAGTAGTGGAAGCCAGTATAATTACAGCATTTGAAAGGTATCTGGCTGGGTATCTGAATAGGAAGGGTTTAGAGGGATATGAGTCAAGTGCTGGCAAAGGGGTCTAGATTAATTTAGGATAGCATGTTGGCATGGACAGGTTGGACCGAATAGGTCTATTTCCGTGCTGTACATCTCTATGACTCTAAATAATAAAAAGTCGAATTTTCCAAATAACAAACTATATCCATGTTAACAAGGCTTAGTGTACCACATGCTTTACTAACTATTCTCAACAGGTCCTGCCCCTTCAATGACTGAGGAACATATACATGCTGGTGCATAATCTCCTTCACTAGTATTTACACACTACCCTCAGCAATTGCACAACTAACAGCAAAGGGTAAACAGCACAAGGATTAAAACACACAGTGAGGGGCAAACAGGACAAGGATTAAACACACAGTGAGGGGTAAACAGCACAAGGATTAAACACACAGTGAGGGGTAAACAGCACAAGGATTAAACACACAGTGAGGGGTAAACAGCACAAGGATTAAACACACAGTGAGGGGGTAAACAGCACAAGGATTAAACACACAGTGAGGGGGTAAACAGCACAAGGATTAAACACACAGTGAGGGGGTAAACAGCACAAGGATTAAACACAGTGAGGGGTAAATAGCACAAGGATTAAACACACAGTGAGGGGGTAAACAGCACAAGGATTAAACACACAGTGAGGGGCAAACAGCACAAGGATTAAACACACAGTGAGGGGCAAACAGCACAAGGATTAAACACACAGTGAGGGGGAAACAGCACAAGGATTAAACACACAGTGAGGGGCAAACAGCACAAGGATTAAACACACAGTGAGGGGCAAACAGCACAAGGATTAAACACACAGTGAGGGGCAAACAGCACAAGGATTAAACACACAGTGAGGGGTAAACAGCACAAGGATTAAACACACAGTGAGGGGCAAACAGCACAAGGATTAAACACACAGTGAGGGGCAAACAGCACAAGGATTAAACACACAGTGAGGGGCAAACAGCACAAGGATTAAACACACAGTGAGGGGCAAACAGCACAAGGATTAAACACACAGTGAGGGGCAAACAGCACAAGGATTAAACACACAGTGAGGGGCAAACAGCACAAGCGCCAGTAAAAGCCGATGGAAAGTGAGTGTAAAATGTCACTATGACAGGACAGGCCCCACATTCCTTCCCCTCCGTCCCCCCCACAACCTGCCTCACCTTTCACGTCCCGGGCCCAGTACATTCCAGGTGGCCCCATAGTTGACACAGGGGCCGCCCCACGACCAGTAGAACTCCACCACCCCGGCGGCCGACGAGTTCCCAAGCAGGCCCTTAACCCCATCCGCCTCCAGAATGCTCACCGGCTCCTGGCTGCTGTACAGCCGGCCGGTGTGGCCGTGACACAGCAGCTGCGCCAGGAAGGCGGCGGCGGCCAGTGACGGGTGTCTGCCCCGGGCCGCGCGGCGCCATTTTCCTAACGGCCGCCCTCCCGCCGCTTCCTCGCTCGAGCGACTTCTCCCAACCGCCTTCTGCCCCGCGAGACGTCTGCACGGGGATGGGCGGGGCCGGGCCGGGGAGCCTCACCGTCACCAAGCAACAGCCACCTCGCGCTACAACTGCTCATTCACAAAAACAAACTCTCCTGTCTCGCTCTGCAGCTGCAGGGGGGACACTGCCACGTTTCCAGGAGCCCTGTCTACATTGGGAAAGCTCACGGCTCAATTTAAACAGATATTCCCACATCTAACGGAACGGCGTCATATCGAAAGGGGGCAATCTGCATTTTAAAGGGACGCGGACATTTTAACGGGTATTTCTGCAAATAAAGAGGTTTAAATGGACAAGATTACATTTCAAAGGGATGTGGCACATTCAAAGGGATATCTTCATATGTAAAGTGACGCAGTTATATCTAAATGAACCTACATTTCGAAGAGACGTTGCCCTATTTATAAGTAGAGACAGTAGGTGTGAATTCTGTCTGTGTCCCAATGTTGAGTCATACTGACATTTTTCTGAGAAAAGCTCTGCATTTAAATTACATTCTTGAGAAGGTAATTTATAGATTCGGGTTGGCCGTGCTAAGTTACCCATAGTGACCAGGGATGTACAGGTTTGGCTGGATTGGCCATGGAAATATGGAGTAATAATTGGATATGGCTGGGATACTGTTCAGAGGGCCAGAAAGGAAGAGATGGGCTGAATGGCCTGCTTCCACATTGTTGGGATTGTATACCCTCCCCATAAAGGAGCATTTGATCGACATCTATCCTGTCAAGCCCCTTACTGAAACCAGTAGAATTCTGAAAAGGTATGCAGCACAGAAACAGACACTTTGGTCCAATTCGTCTGTGCCGACCAGGATTCCAAACTCAACCAGTCCCACTTGCCTACATTTGGCCCATAATCTTTCTATTCATCTACCCATCCAAATGCTGTTTAAACGTTGTAAATTAACCGGCAACTACCACATCCTCAGTAAGTTCATTCCACATACAAAGCCACCCTCTCTCAAAATGTTGCCCCTCCGGTTCCTTTTAAATCTCTCTCCTCACCTCAAGTAATATGGCCCCAAGTTTTGAGTTCCCCGACGCTAAGCAAGAGCCCTTTGGTATTCAGCTTACCTCCACTCCTCATGATTTTATCCATCTCAATGAAGTCACCCCCCAACCTCCTGTGCTCCAGTGAATAAAGTCCCAGCCTCTCCTTATAACTCAAACACTCCAGTCCTGGCAAATCTTTAACGAACCCTCTGTGATAAGAATACTTCCGATTCCAGGGCCATCAGAACTGTACTCGGTACTCTGAAAGTGGCCTCACCAACATCCTGTACAACCTCAACATGATGTCCCAACCCCTGTACTCAATGGTGTGAACAATGAATGCTATGCTGCTAAATGCCTTCTTAACTGCCCTGTCGACCAGTGATGCAACTTCCAAAGAACCACGTACCTGAACACCAACCCCCATGTCTGTCTGTTCTATAACATGATCCAGGGCCCTACCATTATCTGTACAAGTCCTGCCCTTTCTTGTTTTAACAAAATGCAACCCCTTGCTTGTATTAATACTTCTCACACACATGCTCCCCCTCAGACACACACACACACACACACACACACACACACACTTATACCCCCCAATACTCTCTCAGGCTTCTTCTCCATCACACTCACACTTTACCAAGCATGTACACACACTCACGCACAAACTCACATGCATCCACACACAATTCTATGAGGTGAATTTGTATTGGTAGAATTATATTTGCAGATGTATTCAATTTTGGTCAAAAAGCACACAATTTCCAGGCAGTCAATCCATGTAATATTTTATGAATTTGGAAATAGAACCAGTCTGACTCAAGATTGGAATAATGACAGACTCAATTCTCAGGAAGAAAGTGAGGACTGCAGATGCTGGAGATCAGAGCTGAAAAGGTGTTGCTGGAAAAGCGCAGTAGGTCAGGCAGCATCCAAGGAGCAGGAGAATCGACTTTCAGGCATGAGCCCTTCTTCAGCCCTTTCCTGAAGAAGGGCTCATGCCCGAAACGTCGATTCTCCTGCTCCTTGGATGCTGCCTGACATGCTGTGCTTTTCCAGCAACACATTTTCAGACTCCATTCTCACATCTTTAAATGCAATGTCTGAGCTGAGATGTCACCTTCTTTATAAAACCTTCAGTCATCTCAAGAATGAGACTTAAAAGGTGTTCTGGCAGTTACACGTTAATGAACCAATACGTACACCCATTCTCAGAGATGAAAGACTTGACAGCAATCTAGGTTTGTTCAATATATTCCATCAGTTGCAAGTCACTGATCTTTTGATATACGTTCTGTGTCTTACGTTCATCGGGTAGCTGTGGAGCAGCACTCAGAAAGCTAGTGCTTCCAAATAAACCTGTTGGACAATAACCTGGTATTGTATGATTTTTTTTTTTTAAACTTTATCAACCCAGTCTAATACCGACACCTCCACATCGTTTCTAGTGAACACAGCCCACACCTCCTGGTGCTGCCAGTAAACTTTACAATGCTGATGAAACAACGCAGTACCTGAAAGATTTACAATTTCTAACGATACCAGCTACTCATTCACTGCTCCATCTGATACACGACATTGGAAACTCAGTGCAGGAGGCTGAAAGAGAGGAGCAGCTTTAAACAAAAAACCTCTTGGAGCTCAAAGCTTTCAATGAGAGTCTGAGCCCGGCAGTAAGTTCAGGTAACCTTTATTGTGACTCTACTTTGTTACAGCTTCAGATTCCCCCCCAGCAAAAAGGCATAGACAAAGTAGCAGCTTTTTAAACAGCTCAAGATCAAAGCCCACACACACCCCACTGTCTTTACTATTGGGCAGCACCAGGTTGTAATTGGATCCTTATTACAGCCGTAACCCGGAGGAAGTATTGCCTCACTCAGCAACTTCACCCATACCCTGTATCCTGGTACGTTTCTCCCCGCTCATTTGCCAGTGGGGGGAGGGCAGTGTAGTGTCAACCAAACTGCTGTGGGTCTGGGGTCATGTGTAGGCCAGACCGGGTAAAGGATGCAGCTGGAACGACTGAGTGAATCCTTTCCCACAACGGCGGTTCCCTTCCCTAACAAGGGAGAGAGTGATACAGATGGGGGCTTTCTCCCCCGCACCACCCCCTCCCTGAAACGGTCTCATCGTTAGATTCCGAACTCCACATTTCTGACCGAATACCAATTCTGCCATCTGTCATGGGGGGATTCGAACCCGGGAGTCCCCGGAACCAGGTTGATAGTCCAATCGATATTGGCACTCGGCCGTCACTCCTTCAATCCCCTGGTGATGGCACGTGAACTCGCTGGTGCTTCTGCAGGTGGGAGGAGCGGGTGAAGCCCTTTCTGCACTGAGAGCAGGTGAACGGCCTCTCCCCGGTGTGGATCCACTGGTGCCTTAGCAGGGTGGAGACCTGGGTAAAGGCCTTCCCGCACTTGGGGCAGCTGAAGGGCCTCTCCCCCATGTGGATCCGCCGGTGGGTCTGGAGGTTGGAGTAATTGCTGAAGGCCTTCCCGCACTCAGAGCTGATGAAGGGCCTCTCTCCCATGTGGAACCGCCGGTGGGCCAACAGGGCAGAGAAAAACATGAAGGCCTTCCCACAATCGGGGCAGCTGATGTGCCTTTCCCCCGTGTGGTCCCGCTGGTGGGCCAGCAGGTGGGAGGAATGTCTGAAGGCCTTCCCGCAGTCGGTGCAGGGAAATGGCCTCTCCCTGGTGTCACTGCGCCGATGAGTCTCCACGGCTGACGGGAAACAGAAGCCTTTCCCACAGTCGCCACACTTCCATCGTTTGTCCACAGGGCGGGATTCCTCGGGTTTCCCCATGGATGAAGCTTCAGCCACACACAATCGAATTTCCAGCCCCTCCCTGTCGTGAATTCCTCTTTCCAGGTCGTATAACTGTTTCAGTCTCCATGCACAGTGCGCTGCAACAGTCGGGTCTCTCGTCCAGTCGCACTGATGTTGAAAACATACTCACTCAGTCAGGAACCAAAAAACTTTGATCCCTCTCACAGGAATCAGTCGAAAATCGTTGCAGTCCTGGTGGACTGAATGACTGTCAGACATTGACGGCAAAGTGAGGATGGCAAAAGCTGGAGAGTCAGTCGAAAAATGTGGCACTGGAAAAGCACAGGGATGTCAGACAGCATCTGAGGAGCAGGAGGGTTAATGTTTTGGGCATAAGCCCTTCATCTGTTGATTGAGAAACTTCCGCCATCAGATCTTCAAATACGCTGTAAAAAGAGATTACAAAAGTCATCACTGTCAGTGCAGGGTAGAAATTCAGAACAAGCAATTCTACTTTCTGTGGAATATTCTTTTCTTTTATTATTCCACAAAATTTAAAGTACCATCCCACTCTCTCTCCCCCTCTGTTCTCACTCCGCTCTAACTAATTCCCCTGAAGGTGCTGATTCAGGATCTTACAGGGACAGAAAAAGCACAAACATCAAGACTGACATCTCTCTGAATTTTGGATACCTCCACCTGAAAGTTAATATCTTTCACAACACTGGGATCCTGCTGAGAGTGAGCAGGTTTGATTTTGGGAAGTAAATAAAATGTGTGTCAATTCAGGATGAAGCTGCCACGCAGCTTCTTTAGGAACAACCAGACACAAAATGGTTAACGTCCCTGGGAAGGGGAAGCAAAATGACACCAGAAAGAAATTGAATACACTGACATGGCAAACATTAGTGGAAAGCCAGAGTCAGAGGTATACAGTACAGAAACAGACCCTTCGGTCCAACTCGTCTGTAGCGACCAGATATCGTAAATCAATCTGGAATCGTTTGCTCACACGTGGCCCATAGCTGGGGTCATCCCCACCCCCCTGTCCTGACACCTTGATGCCTCCAAGCTGACCTTCAAAGGTTCGGTTTTTCCCTCCATTCTTTCCCGGTTGTCTTTTGTAAGTTTTGAAAACTTTCCCAATCCTCTGAGTATAGGATTTGTGAAGTTATGTTGTCGCAGTACAGGTCATTGGTGAGGCCACATTTGGAACATTGCGCACAATTCTGGTTTCCTTCCTTGAAAGGGCTCAGAAACATTTACAAGGATATTGCCAGGGTTGGAGGATTTGAGCTAGAGGGAGGCTAGGGCTGTTTTCCCTGGAGCATTGGAGGCTAAGGGGTGACCTTATAGAGGTTTATAAAATCATGAAGGGCATGGAGAGGATAAATAGGCAAAATCTTTTCCCTGCGGTGGGGGGAGGGGGAGGTCCAGAACAAGAGGGCATAGGTTTAAGGTGAGGGGGGAAAGAAACAAAAGAGATCTGAGGGGCAACCTTTTCACACAGAGGGTAGTAAATGTATAGAATGAGCTGCAGGAGGAAGTGGTGGAGGCTGGTACAAATACAACATTTAAAAGGCAGCTGGATGGGTACGTGAATGGGTAGGATTTAGAGGGATATGGGCCAAGTGCTGGTAAATAGGATACATTAATTTCAGATATCTAGTCAGCATGGACGAGATGGACTGTTTCTGTACTGTACAGCTCTGTGGCCATCTTACTTCATTTTGAAATGTTTGCACTATCACTTGGAACACCCTGTTAGGGTTCAGAGTGTGCCAGGTCCTGACATCTCCTTCCTCATGTCTCCTGTGTATTTTAAATCAATAGTACTGTTTGTATGTTACTGGGTTAGTACTTTAAACACAAAGACACATACAATATAATCAGAATTTCTATTCGGTACAGACAGTGATGATTTGTTTCAACTTTGCTAACAGGGTATCAGAAGGGGAGGATCTGCAGACAGAAATCTTGGAAGAAATTCCATAACAAGATCTGACAGGGTCACTCATTATCATTGGGGGGGGGGGGGGGGGGGGGGGAGGTGAGTCTGGAAAGAGAAATCCATTCGACCTGCTTCAAACGGTACTGGACATCCGTGTGAGCAGAGGAGCACTCAGAGAGGAACTGAGCTTTAACTGGTTACACAGAATGAGTGTATGTGTGCCAATGAGCTGACTTTGGAAAAGACTGAGAGGCGGGCTGGGGCATTTATTTCACCCTGGAGCATCAGAGCCTGAGGAGTGACCTTAGAGAGGTTTATAAAATCGTGAGGGGCATACATAGTGCAAATAGCCTAAGTCTTTTCCCCTGAGGGGGGGGGGAAAGAGAGTCAAAAACTAGAAGGCAGAGGTTTAAGGTGAGAAGGGAAAGATTTAAAAGGGGCCTAAGGGACAACTTTTCATGCAGAGGGTTGTGCAGGTATGGAATGAACTGCCAGAGCAAGTGGTGGAGGTGGGTACAATTGCAATGTTTAAGAGGCATTTGGTTGGGTATATGAATAGGAAGGGTTTGGAGGGATATGGCCTGGGTGCTGCCAGGGGGGATTAGATTGGGTTGGAATATTGGGTCAGCATGGATGAGTTGGACTGAAGGGTCTGCTTCCGTGCTGTCCACCTTTATGACTCTATGACGAGCACTCGGAGCATGGCTCCTTCATCAGGTGATTGTGGAGTATAAAATCATAAGGCAGCCCATCTTTTAGTATGGGCTGCTCGTATCATTCATTTGTAAATCGCCAAATTTCCTGAAAGACATTTTCTTGAGATAACAAGGTTTTAGAACAAAATGTGACATCTCAGCTCTGACAATGCATTAAAGGTGTGAAGTCAGAATCTGTCTGTAACACAATCTTGAGTCAGACTGGTTCTATTTCCAAAGTGCAATTTACAAAATATTACATGGATTGAACAGTTGGTATATTGTGCATTTTTGAGAAAAATAGAATGTCTCAGCAAATATAATTCTGCAAATACAAATTCACCCCCATGGATGTGTGTGTGTGAATGAGACAGAGAAAAGTCTATTTTGTGCTGTCTTTCCTTATGTCTACTTGATAACAGATGCTTTATTGCTGTTGGTGTAAATATTGTTGTAAATCATAGCTGGGTATGAATAGTTAGATGTTAGGGAGAGAGAATGCCTCAAGAGGGGCACTATAAGAATCTTGGGAGAGCCCTATTTCTGGTTTACTTCCTCATGAACAAACATTAAGCACGAGCATTTATTTATTTCTAATTTTGTTGTTTTTCTTGATTGATTCCCAGCTAGGACTACACTCTGTGTCTGGATGGTTGACAGGCTGAGAGATTGTGGCTTGAGTCTTGAATAACTGAATGTTTTATTGTTCCAGAAGGTGTGGGGGTGGGGGTCAAGGCTTCAGCAGAAATCTAGCAGAGCAGAGAACAGACCAATAGCTTACTCTGTGGGAAAATGAAATCCGAGCTGATCGTGGCTGATATATCCATTGGCTCAGCTCTTCTTCCCTGCATTATCCCAACTACCCTTAACTCCCTGACCATGAAAACCCATCCAATTGTGTCTTGAATATACTTAATGAAGATGCCTCTACTGCTTCCTTGGGCAGAGAATTCCATAGATTGACTACTCTCCAGGAAAAGCATTTCCTCCTCATCGGTCCTAAATGGCATGGTGGCACAGTGAGTAGCACTGCTGCCTCACAGCGCCAGAGACCGGGGTTCAATTCCTGCCGCGGGCAACTGTCTGTGTGGGTTTCCTCCGGGTGCTCTGGTTTCCTCCCACAGTCCAAAGACGTGCGGGTTAGGTGAATTGGCCATGCTAAATTGCCTGTCGTGTCAGGTGAAGGGGTAAATGTAGGGGAGTGGGTCTGGGTGGGTTGCTCTTCAGGGGGTTGGGGAGGTCTTGTTGGGGTGAAGGGCCTGTTCCCACACTAAGTAATCTAATATAATCTAAAATCTACTCCCCTCAACTTGAGACCTGGTCTCATCCACCAGCAGAAATGACTGGATAGGGTAGGGGTAAAAATAATGACTGCAGATGCTGGAAACCAGATTCTGACTTAGTGGTGCTGGAAGAGCACAGCAGCTCAGGCAGCATCCAAGGAGCAGTGAAATAGACGTTTCAGGCAAAAGTCATTCATCAGGAATAAAAGCAGAGAGCCTGAAGCGTGGAGAGATAAGCTAGAGGAGAGTGGGGGTGGGGAGAAAGTAGCATAGAGTACAATAGGTGAGTGGGGGAGGGGATGAAGGTGAAAAGGTCAGGGAGGAGAGGGTGGAGTGGATAGGTGGAAAAGGAGATAGGCAGGTAGGACAAGTCATGGGGACAGTGCTGAGTTGGAAGTTTGGAACTTGGGTGAGGTGGGGGAAGGGGAAATGAGGAAACTATTGAAGTCCACATTGATGCCTGGGCTGAGTTCGTTTGATTTTTGAACAACAAAGTGTGGATATTTATGTTGTGTGGTTGAGGTGGTTTTTTTGAGTGCTTTGTGTGTTGGATGCAGGTACAGTAACCACGTTTAAAATGGAATGCAAGACAATGGTTTTAAGACCACAACAGAACAGTTACGTTAGACAGCACAGAAACGGACCCTTCAGCCCAACTATTCCATGCTGACTATGTTCTCACACTAAACTAGCGCCACTTGCCAGTGTTTAGCCCATATCCCTCCGCACCGTGCCCATTCAGGTATTTATCCAAATGTCTGTTAAACGTTGCATCTGTACGTGCACCCACCACTACCTCTGGACATTCATTCCATACATGAACCACTCTCTGTTCATGAAAACCTTTTCCAGAATCGGTCCACGCCGTGCATTCATTTGCAGCAACCGAAAGGAAAGGGAAGTCAAAGATTGAATCCAAGAATGAAAAAAAAGGAAAAGGAGTTGGGAAGAGAGTGCCGTACTCACAGATGGTTGACAGAGTGGGGAGGTTGCAGTCTGGAACAAACTCACTCTTCATTCAGAAACAGAGCAGCAGCAGCTTCCGAAGCTCGTGCTGCAACTTCTGCATTCAGACAATAGGAAGGCTCTGATTGGCAGGAGGACCCGTCACCTTCCGGTCCTCCAAGGCTTCCGATTGGCCCACCAGAAGAAAGTCGCGACGCGTGCTTTGCGTGCAGTGAGGAGCATGCGCAGTTTCATCCTTGTACCGGCGAGCACGCGCAGTCTGCTCTCTGGCGATGCTGCTGTTACTGACAGAATTTAAGTGTCTGAATGCCAAGAGAAGTTAAAAAGGGGAGAGCCACCCTTTCTTCCCCCTGTGATATTTACCTTTCCTACACGCCCCATGACTTTATACATCGAAATAAGGTCACCCGACAACTTGTGGTCGTCAACAGGGCGACCAGAACTGTACTCAGTCCTCTCCACGTGGTCTCCCCAATATCCTGTACAACCACAACGTGATGTCCCAACTCCTACACTGAACGGGGTGAACAATGAAGGAAAGTGTGCTAAACGCCTCCTTCACAACCCTGTCTACCAATGATGCAACTTCCAAAGAACTATGTCCCCGATTTGGAGATGCCGGTGTTGGACTGGGGTGTACGAAGTTAAAATTCACACCACACCAGGTGATACTCCAACAGGCTCATTTGCAAGCATTAGCTTTTGGAGCGCTGCTCCTTCATCAGATGTTTGTGTCTTATGATCCTGTTCCACAAGCATCCCATGAAGGAGCAGCACTCCGAAAGCTTGTGCTTCCAAATAAACCAGTTGGACGATGACCTGGTGTTGAGAGATTTTTAACTTTATATACCTGAACCACTCCACCCCGCCCCCATGAGTCTGTTCTGCAAGACGATGCAGGGCCCTACCATTAATGGTACAAGTCCTGCCCTTCCTTGTTTTAGCAAAATGCAATCCCTTGCCTTTATCTCTTGCTCTGTCAGAGACACACACACCCTAACACTCTCACCATCTCACAGGCTTATATTCCATCTCACACACATTTCATTCGCATGTATGCGCAAACTCGCATGTGCACGCACATACACTCCTGCAAATACAGTCACACATAAGTCAATGGAGTGAACTTTCATTTGCAGAATTATATTTGCAGATATATTCAATTTTGCTCAAAAATCATACAAACTGCAGACAGTCAATCCATGTAATATTTATAAATTCCTACTTTGGTTAGTAGAACCAGTCTGATTCAAGATTGGGATACAGACACTTTTGTGCAGTATCTGAGCTGCGATGTCACCTATTTTTATAAAACCTTAAATCATCTCAAGAAGGTGAATTAAAAATAGTTTGGGGGATTACATATTAATGAACTGAAATGTGCAACCCATACTAAAAGATGAAAGATTAATCTGCAATCTAGATTTGTTTAATATGTCCTATCTGTTGCATGACACTGTGATCTTTTGCTATAAATTCTGTGTCTTATGACCCTGCTCCACAGCTACCTGATTAAGCGCTCTGAAAGCTCATGCTTACAAATAAACCTGTTGGACTATTAGCTGGTGTTGTGTGATTTTTAACTTTATCCACCCCAGTCCAACACCAGCACCTCCACATAGTTTCCAGTGGACACAGCCCGCAACTCCCAGTGCTGCCAGGAAACTGTGCAATGCCGATGACATGATGTAGTACCTGCACTCTTGAAAAATTTACAATTTCTAACAATACTGGCTACTCATTCACTGCTGCAACCGATACACAACATTGGAAACATAGAACAGGAGGCTGTAAGAAATGGGCACAGCAGGTCAGGCAGCATCAGAGAAACAGGAAAATCAATGTTGCTCGAAAAATGTCGATTTTCCTGCTCCTTGGATGCTGCCTGACCTGCTGTGCTTTGCCAGCACCACTCTAATCTTGACTCTGATCTCCAGCATCAGCAGTTCTCACTTTCACCTGTAAGAAATGAGCAGTTTAAAAACAAAAATCAGTTGCAGTTCAAAGCTCTCAACGAGAGTCTGAGCTCGGCGTGAAGCTCAGGCAATCTTTATGGCGTCCCAACTTTGTTACAGCTTCAGAATCTCTCAGCAGAAAGGTGTAGAAAAAGTAGAAATTTTTTAAAAACACCTCAAGGCCAAAAAGCACACACCCCCTCCAACCCCTCACTTGCTTCATTATTGGTCACTACCCAGTTGACCCTTTGTAATTAGATCCTTGGTACAGCCTTAACCCGGAGAAAGTATTGCCTCACTCAGCAATTTCAACCCGGATCCTGTATCCAAGTAAGTTGGATGGGCAGTGTAGAGTCAACCAGATTGCTGTGGGTCTGGAGTCACGTGTAGGCCAGACCAAGTCAAGGATGCAGCTGGGACAACTGAGTCAATCCTCTCCCACAACGACAGTTTCGTTCCCTAAAAAGGAACTGAGTGAATGAGATGGGGGATTTCTTCCACCCCAACCCCACCAACATTGGTTTCACTGTTAAATTCTGAACTCCAGATTTCTGACCAAATTCCAATTCCACCATCTGTCGCAGTGGGAATTGAACCCGGGATCCCTGGAACTGGGTCGATAGTTCAGTCGATAATGGCACTCGGCCATCATTCCTTCAATCACCCTGCAACAGCACGTGAACTCGCTGGTGGCTCCGCAGGTTGGAGGCCTGGGTAAAGGCCTTTCTGCATGCGAGGCAGCTGAAGGGCCTCTCCCCGTTGTGGACCCGCTGGTGGGTCTGGAGGTTGGAGGACTTGCTGAACGCCTTCCCGCACTTGGGACAGATGGAGACACTCTCCCCCGTTTGGACCGGCCGGTAGGTCAGCAGGGTATATACCTGCATAAAGGCCTTCCCAAGAGGTGTGGGAAGGTGAAGGGCCTCTCCCCCTTCTTTGGTGCCTCAGCAGCGTGGATGAATTAGTGAAGGCCTTCCCGCAGTCAGGGCAGCTAAAGGGCCTCTCCCCTGTGTGGACCTGCCAGTGCTACAGCAGGGTGGAGGGCAGAGGTGTGGGTAAAGACCTTCCCACATTCGGGGCAGCTGAATTGCCTCTCCCCTGTGTGGACCTGCCAGTGCTACAGCAGGGTGGAGGCCTGGGTAAAGGCCTTCCCGCACTCGGGGCAGGGGAATGGCCTCTCCCCCTTGTGGACCCGCTGGTGGGTCTGGAGATTGGAGGACTTGCTGAAGACCTTCCCACAGACAGGGCAGGGGAATGGCCTCTCCCTGGTGCGACTGCGCCGATGAATCTCCGGGAAAGGCGGGGCACGAAAGCCATTCCCGCAGTCGCCACACTTCCACGGTTTCTCCACGGGGTGGGATTCCTCAGGTTTCTCCATGGCCAAAGCTTCAGCCACACACAAATGCGTATGGAGCCCCTCCCCACCGTGAGTTCCTCTTCCCAGGTTCTGCACTCAGGGCCTGCAACAGTAGAGTATCTCATCCAGTCGGAGCTGGAAATGTGTTGCTGGAAAAGCGCAGCAGGTCAGGCAGCATCCAGGGAACAGGAGAATCGACATTTCGGGCATAAGCCCTTCTTCAGGAATGAGGAAAGTTTGTCCAGCAGGCTAAGATAAAAGGTAGGGAGGAGGGACTTGGGGGAGGGGTGTCGGAAATGTGATAGGTGGAAAGAGGTCAAGGTGAGTGTGATAGGTTAGACTGGGGTGGGGGCGGAGAGGTCGGGAAGAAGATTGCAGGTTAGGAAGGCGGTGCTGAATTCGATGGATTTGACTGAGACAGGGTGGGGAGAGGGGAAATGAGGAAACTGGTGAAATCCGAGTTCATCCTTTGTGGTTGGAGGGTTCCTAGGCGGAAGATGAGGCGTTCGTCCTCTAACCGTTGTTTTGTTGTGGTCTGACGATGGAGGAGTCCAAAGACCTGCATATCCTTGGTGGAGTGGGAGGGGGAGTTGAAATGTTGAGCTACAGGGTGGTTGGGTTGGTTGGTCCGGGTGTCCCAGAGGTGTTCTCTGAAACGCTCCGCAAGTAGCCAGCCTGTCTCCCCAATATAGAGGAGGCCACATCGGGTGCAGAGGATGCAATAGATGATGTGTGTGGAGGTGCAGGTGAATCTGTGGCGGATATGGAAGTTTCCTTTGGGGCCTTGGAGGGAGGTGAGGGGGGAGGTGTGGGCGCAAGTCTTGCACCTCCTGCGGTTGCAGGGGAAGGTGCCGGGAGTGGAGGTTGGGTTGGTGGGGGGTGTGGATCTGACAAGGGAGTCACGGAGGGAGTCGTCTTTACGGAATGCTGATAGGGGAGGGGAGGGAAATATATCCTTGGAGGTGGGGTCCGTTTGGAGGTAGCGGAAATGACGGCGGATGATGCGCTGTACATGGAGATTGGTGGGGTGGTAGGTGAGGACCAGTGGGGTTCTGTCCTGGTGGCGGTTGGAGGGGCGGGGCTCAAGGGCGGAGGAGCGGGAAGTGGAAGAGATGCGGTGGAGGGCATCGTCGACCACGTCGGGGGGGGGGGAAATTGCGGTCCTTGAAGAAAGAGGCCATCTGGGTTGTACGGTTTTGGAACTGGTCCTCCTGGGAGCAGATGCGGCGGAGTCGAAGGAATTGGGAGAATGGGATGGCGTTTTTACAGGGGGCAGGATGGGAGGAGGTGTAGTCCAGGTAGCTGTGGGAGTCGGTCGGTTTGTAGTAGTTTGTAGTAGTTGTAGTAGTGGTTTGTAGTCAGTTTGTAGTATCTCATCCAGTCCCACTGCTGCTGAAAACGTGCTCAAACAGGAACCAAACTGCTTTGCTCCTTCTCACAGAATCATAGTCAAAAATCATTATGTTCCTGATGGATTGACGTCAAAGTGAGGACAGCAGATGCTGGAGAGTCAGAGTCGAAAAGTGCACTGCTGGCAAAGCACAGGAGGTCAGACAGCATCCGAGGAGCAGGAGAATCGACGTTTCAGGCATGAGCCCTTCCTCAGGAATGATGTGTGGATGTAAAAAGTGGTCTCAGCGTCCTTCCACACCAGTCACTGCCAGTTGTCAGACGGATGCAGCAAGCAATCAGCAAGGCAAGAGGTATATTAGCAAGAGGAATTGAGTTCAGAAGTAGGGATGTCTTCCTGCAGTTAGGGGGTCATTGAATATATTCTGGATATGTGGTGCTGGAAGAGCACAGCAATTCAGGCAGCATCCGAGGACAGGCACATTGAATATATTCAAGGCTGAGTTCATCTGATTTTAGAACATCAATGAAGTGGATGTTTATGGGGGAAGGCAAGTAAAATGATTTTAAGACCAGTACAGAACAGTAACAGAGTTAGACAGCACAGAACAGACCCTTTAGCCCAACTAGTCCATGCTGACTATATTCACAAACTAAACTGCCTGTGTTTGCCCCATATCCCCCTGAACCTTTCCTATTCATGTACTTATGCAAATGTCTTTTAAACGTTGTTACTCAACCTGCATCCACCATTTCCTCTGGACATTCATTCCACACAAACCACTGTTTAAAAAAAAGGTGCTCCTCATGTGTTTTTTAAATCTTTCTCCTCTCACCTTAATTTGCTCCCTAATCTTGAAACGACACATGCCGTTCACCTTATCTTTGCCCCTCATGGTTTTGTAAACCTCTATAAAGAGAACAAAGAACCTTACAGCACAGGAACAGGCCCTTCAGCCCTCCAAGGCTATGCTGATCGAGATACTCTATCTAAACCTGCCACCTATTTTCTAAGGATCTGTATCCCTCTGCTCCTTGCCCATTCATGTCTCTGTCTAGATACATCTTAAATGACGCTATCGATCCCAACCCTACTACCTCCGCTGGCGATGCATTCGAGACACCCACCACCCTCTGTGTAAAGAACTTGCCATGTATATCTCCCTCAAACCTTACTCCTCTGACTTTGAACTCGTGACCCTGAGTAATTAAGTCTTCCCCTCTGGTAAAATAATTCTTCCTATCCACCCCTGTCTACACCCCTCATGGTTTTTATGCCTCAATCAGGACCCCCCCCCCCCAACCTCCTTATTTCCAATGAAAATAATCCTAATCTACTCAACCTCTCCTCATAGCTAGTGCTCTCCATAACAGGCAACATCCTGGTGAACCTCCTCTGCACTCTCTCCAAAAGTATCCACATCCTTTTGGAAATCTGGCGACCGGAATTGTACGCAGTATTCCAAATGCGCCAAACCAAAATCTTATATAACTTTAACATGACCTGCCAGCTCTTTTACTCAATCCGTCCGATGATGGAACGCGCGTTGTATGCTGCCTTGACCACTCTACTGACAGTCATTGTCACCTTCAGAGAACAATAGACCCGAACACCCAGATCTCTCTGTACATCAATTTCCCCCAGGACCTTTCCATTTACTGTATAGCTCGCTCTTGAATTGCATCTTCCAAAATGCATCACCTCGCATTTGTCTGGATTGAACTCCATCTGCCATTTCTCTTCCCAACTCTCCGATCTATATTCTGCTGTATCGACTGACAGTCCCCTTCACTATCTGATATTCCATCAATCTGAATGCCCATCTGCAAACTTGCTAATGAGGCACCCGATACCTTCACCTTTCAACCTCCTGTGCTCCAGTGAAAAAAGTCCCAGCCTACCCACCAATAGGTGTGAATTCTGTCTGGGTCCCAATGTCGAGTCAGCCTGACATTTTTGATAGAAAAGCTCTGCATTTAAATTACGTTCTTGAGAAAGTTACTGAAAACAGGTTCTGGGATTAACATACCAAAGAACAGAACTCCATTCTAAAAGATGGAAGATTTAATTTAAATTGTTTAATGTATCACATCTCCATGAACTGGACTCCGTTGGCTATAAATAGTCTAATCATGATCTTATTCTCCACAACCACCTGAAGCAGCAGCAGCACTTCAGAGCGCCAGAGATCCGGGTTCAATTCCCACCTCGGGCAACTGTCAGTTTGGAGTTTGCACATTCTCCCCGTGTCTGCTTGGGTTTCCTCCCACAGTCCAAAGATGTGCAGGTTAGGTGAAGTGGCCACGCTAATTTGCCTATAGTGTTAGGTGAAGGGGTAAATGTTGGGGAATGGGTCTGGGTGGGTTGCTCTTCGAAGGGTTGGTTTGGGCTGAAGGGCTTGTTTCCACACTAAGTAATAAAATCTAAAATAAATCTAATCACTCCGAAAGCTAGGGCTTCCAAACAAACCATGTTATGGCAGCAGTGGGAGGTGTGAATTATATTCACTAAAAACAGTTAAGCAGTTAGATAACACGTTCGAGTGGGAAGTGTGTATAACATGATCGCACAACTCCTATACTCAATACTATGAGCAATGAAGGAAAGCAAACCAAACGCTGCCTTCACTACTCTGTCCACCTGAGACTCCAGCACTCCAAGGTCTCTTTATTCTGCAACACTCCCCTAACTGTGTCAGTCCTGCCTGGATTGCTTGACCAAAATGCAAACCTCTGATTTCTCTAAATTAAACTCCAACTGACACTCCTCGGCTCATCAACCGATCCCATAAATTCTAATTTATAGTGAACTCTTTCCTCTCTTATTCCCTGGAAGCTGAAAATCTCCATCCCACACTCACTCCCTCCATTTTCACTTTGCTTATAGCGGAAGAATATAACTGAGAAACTTATCAGCCACGATAGAATGGAATGAGCAGACCTGGTGGCCTAATTTCTGCTCCTATGTCTTGTGGTCTCTTGCTGTCCTGGATACCGTGAGAGAGAATTGGGACCAGCATTGAACCAATCATGACTGGATATGGATCTACCTGCATCTAGGTGGATGGGCTGGGACTGTTTCACTGGCGCATAGGAGGTGGAGATGTGACCTTATCAAGGTTTACAAAATCATGAGGGGAGAGATGAGGTGAACGACGGGTGTCCTTCCCCTAGCGTTGGGGTTTCAAGATTAGGGAGCAAATTTTGATGGTGACAGGAGAAAGAGATTTTAAAAAGAATTTAATACACACCGTGACATCGAACAATTCTTCCGTCGCCTCCGCCTCCGAGCTTACTTTCACAATCAGGACTCCCGCCCACCTTCCGAGGACCCCTTCGCCCACCTCCAACACACTGCATCCACCTGGACACCCCGCGCTGGCCTATTACCTGCCCTCGACCTCTTCATTTTCAACTGCCGCCGGGACATTAACCGCCTCAACCTGTCGACCCCCCTCCCCCACTCCAACCTCTCACCCTCACAACGCGCAGCCCTCCAATCCCTCTGCTCCAATCCTGACCTGACCATCAAGCCAGCGGACAAAGGGGGCGCAGTGGTAGTCTGGCGCACTGACCTCTACATCGCTGAAGCCAAACGCCAACTCGAGGACACCTCTTCCTACCGCCCCCTTGACCATGACCCCACCCCACATCACCAAACCATCATCTCCCAGACCATACAGAACCTCATCACCTCAGGAGATCTCCCACCCACAGCTTCCAACCTCATAGTCCGGGAACCCGCACTGCCCGGTTCTACCTCCTTCCCAAGATCCACAAGCCTGACCACCCTGGCCGACCCATTGTCTCAGCATGCTCCTGCCCCACTGAACTCATCTCTACCTACCTCGACACTGTCCTATCCCCCCTAGTCCAGGAACTCCCCACATACGTTCGAGACACCACCCACGCCCTCCACCTCCTCCAAGACTTCCGTTTCCCCGGCCCCCAATGCCTCATCTTCACCATGGATATTCAATCCCTCTACACCTCAATCCGCCATGACCAGGGCCTCCAAGCCTTCCGTTTTTTCCTCTCCAGACGTTCCCAACAGTACCCCTCCACCGACACACTCATTCGTTTGGCCGAACTGGTCCTCACCCTTAACAATTTCTCCTTTGAATCCTCCCACTTCCTCCAGACCAAAGGGGTAGCCATGGGCACACGTATGGGCCCCAGCTATGCCTGTCTCTTTGTTGGCTACGTAGAACAGTTGATCTTCCGTAATTACACCGGCACCACTCCCCACCTCTTCCTCCGCTACATTGATGACTGCATTGGCGCCACATCGTGCTCCCGCGAGGAGATTGAGCAATTCATCAACTTCACCAACACATTCCACCCTGACCTTAAATTTACCTGGACCATCTCTGACACCTCCCTCCCCTTCCTGGACCTCTCCCTCTCCATCAGTGATGACTGACTTGACACTGACATTTTCTACAAACCCACCGACTCCCACAGCTACCTGGATTACACCTCTTCCCACCCTACCTCTTGCAAAAATGCCATCCCGTATTCCCAATTCCTCCGCCTCCGCCGTATCTGCTCCCAGGAGGAGCGGTTCCACCATAGAACACACCAGATGGCCTCCTTCTTTAGAGACCGCAATTTCCCTTCCCACGTGGTTAAAGATGCCCTCAAACGCATCTCATCCACATCCCGCACCTCCGCCCTCAGACCCAACCCATCCAACCGCAACAAGGACAGAACACCCCTGGTGCTCACCTTCCACCCTACCAACCTTCGCATAAACCAAATCATCTGCCGACATTTCCGCCACCTCCAAACAGACCCCACCACCAGGGATATATTTCCCTCCCCACCCCTCTCCGCCTTCCGCAAAGACCGTTCCCTCCGTGACTACCTGGTCAGGTCCACGCCCCCCTACGACCCACCCTCCCATCCTGGCACTTTCCCCTGCCACCGCAGGAACTGTAAAACCTGTGCCCACACCTCCTCCCTCACCTCCATCCAAGGCCCTAAAGGAGCCTTCCACATCCATCAAAGTTTTACCTGCACATTCACCAATATCATCTATTGTATCCGTTGCTCCCGATGCGGTCTCCTCTACATTGGGGAGACTGGGCGCCTCCTAGCAGAGCGCTTTATGGAACATCTCCGAGACACCCGCACCAATCAACCAAACCGCCCCGTGGCTCAACATTTCAACTCCCCCTCCCACTCTGCCGAGCATATGGATGTGCTGGGCCTCCTCCACCGCCGCTCCCTCACCACCAGACGCCTGGAGGAAGAACGCCTCATCTTCCGCCTCGGAACACTTCAACCCCAGGGCATCAATGTGGATTTCAACAGTTTCCTCATTTCCCCTTCCCCCACCTCATCCTAGCTTCTAACCTCCAGCAACCCTGACTTGTCCGGACTTGTCCGACCTGCCCAGCTCCTTTTCCACCTATCCACTCCACCCTCTCCTCCCTGACCTATCACCTTCATCTCCTTCCCCACTGACCTATTGTACTCTATGCTACTCTCTCCCCACCCCCACCCTCCTCCAGCTTATCTCTCCACGCTTCAGGCTCTCTGCCTTTATTCCTGATGAAGGGCTTTTGCCCGAAACGTCGATTTTGCCTGTCCTCGGATGCTGCCTGAATTGCTGTGCTCTTCCAGCACCGCTGATCCAGAATCTGGTTTCCAGCATCTGCAGTCATTGTTTTTACCTCCTATTTCCCATGGCCAATCCACCCTAACCTGTACATCCCTGGTCACTACGGGTAACTTAGCACGGCCAATCCTCCCTAACCTACACCCGAATCTATAAATTACCTTCTCAATAATGTAATTTAAATGCAGAGCTTTTCTAAGAAAAATGTCAGTCTGACTCAACATTGGGACACAGACAGAATTCACACCTATTGTCTCTACTTATAAATAGGGCAACGTCTCTTCGAAATGTAGGTTCATTTAGATATAACTGCATCACTTTACATATGAAGATATCCCTTTGAATGTGCCCACATCCCTTTTGAAATGTAATCTCGTCCATTTAAACCTCTTTATTTGCAGAAATACCCGTTAAAATGTCCACGTCCCTTTAAAATGCAGATTGCCCCCTTTCGATATGACGCCGTTCCGTTAGATGTGGGAATATCTGTTTAAATTGAGCCGTGAGCTTTCCCAATGTAGACAGGGCTCCTGGAAACGTGGCAGTGTCCCCCCTGCAGCTGCAGAGCGAGACAGGAGAGTTTGTTTTTGTGAATGAGCAGTTGTAGCGCGAGGCGGCTGTTGCTTGGTGACGGTGAGGCTCCCCGGCCCGGCCCCGCCCCTCCCCCGCCCCGGCCCCGCCCCTCCCCCGCCCCGGCCCGGCCCGGCCCCGCCCATCGCCCGGCCCCGCCCAACCCCCGGCCCCGCCCCGCCCATCCCCCGTGCAGACGTCTCGCGGGGCCGATGGCGGTTGGGAGGAGAAGTCGCTCGAGCGAGGAAGCGGCCGTTAGGAAAATGGCGCCGCGCGGCCCGGGGCAGACACCCGTCACTGGCCGCCGCCGCCTTCCTGGCGCAGCTGCTGTGTCACGGCCACACCGGCCGGCTGTACAGCAGCCAGGAGCCGGTGAGCATTCTGGAGGCGGATGGGGTTAAGGGCCTGCTTGGGAACTCGTCGGCCGCCGGGGTGGTGGAGTTCTACTGGTCGTGGGGCGGCCCCTGTGTCAACTATGGGGCCACCTGGAAGGTACTGGGCCCGGGACGTGAAAGGTGAGGCAGGTTGTGGGGGGGGACGGAGGGGAAGGAATGTGGGGCCTGTCCTGTCATAGTGACATTTTACACTCACTTTCCATCGGCTTTTACTGGCGCTTGTGCTGTTTCCCCCTCACTGTGTGTTTAATCCTTGTGCTATTTGCCCCTCGCTGTGTGTTTAATCCTTGTGCTGTTTACCCCTCACTGTGTGTTTAATCCTTGTGCTGTTTGCCCCCTCACTGTGTGTTTAATCCTTGTGCTGTTTGCCCCCTCACTGTGTGTTTAATCCTTGTGCTGTTTGCCCCTCACTGTGTGTTTAATCCTTGTGCTGTTTACCCCTCAGTGTGTGTTTAATCCTTGTGCTGTTTACCCCTCACTGTGTGTTTAATCCTTGTGCTGTTTGCCCCTCACTGTTTAATCCTTGTGCTGTTTGCCCCTCACTGTGTTTAATCCTTGTGCTGTTTACCCCTCACTGTGTGTTTAATCCTTGTGCTGTTTACCCCTCACTGTGTGTTTAATCCTTGTGCTGTTTGCCCCTCACTGTGTGTTTAATCCTTGTGCTGTTTGCCCCTCACTGTTTAATCCTTGTGCTGTTTGCCCCTCACTGTGTTTAATCCTTGTGCTGTTTGCCCCCTCACTGTGTGTTTAATCCTTGTGCTGTTTGCCCCTCACTGTGTGTTTAATCCTTGTGCTGTTTGCCCCCTCACTGTGTGTTTAATCCTTGTGCTGTTTGCCCCCTCACTGTGTGTTTAATCCTTGTGCTGTTTGCCCCCACTGTGTGTTTAATCCTTGTGCTGTTTGCCCCCTCACTGTGTGTTTAATCCTTGTGCTGTTTGCCCCCTCACTGTGTGTTTTAATCCTTGTGCTGTTTACCCTTTGCTGTTACTTGTGCAATTGCTGAGGGTAGTGTGTAAATACTGGTGAAGGAGATTATGCACCAGCATGTATATGTTCCTCAGTCATTGAAGGGCAGGACCTGTTGCGAATAGTTAGTAAAACATGTGGTGCACTGAGCCTTGTTAACATGGATATAGTTTGTTATTAGGAAAAGTAGACTTTCTATTATTTTGAGTCATAGAGATGTATAGCACGGAAACAGACCCATTCGGTCCAACCTGTCCATGCCCACCCAATATCCTAAATTAATCTAGTCCCCTTTGCCAGCACTTGACTCATCCCTCTAAACCCTTCCTATTCAGATACCCAGCCAGATACCTTTCAAATGCTGTAATTATACCGGCTTCCACTACTTCCTCTGGCAGCTCATTCCATAGATGCACCATCCTCTGCATGGAACCGTTGCCCCTCAGTTACCTTTGTGGTCTCACCCTAAACCTATGCCCTCTAGTTGTGAATCTCACCCCAACACTGGGGAAAAGACATCAAAACATTGAGCAACCAGACAAATGCAAAAGCAATCAAATATTGAGCCACATGGAAAAAAAATTACGGCTGTACACTTTTTGTTCTCCCATAGGAATTTGGACACTTAAAATCTGTCAATAACACCAGCATTGCTACAGTGCATATTGTGTACACTCCTCAGTGTCAACAAGCAGGGCACACGTTTGCTGGTGTCACCAAAATATTGGGCGTTTTCCTTGCTGTCGGCAGAAAAGGGGCGAGACCTACGTTTGATGGACAAATAAGGAGGACCGGAGGGAGAATTGTCCTCCTGCCATTCGGAGCTCCCCTATTGGTGAATGTGGAAGTTGGACCATGAGGTTCTGAAGCTCCTGCTCCTCCTCTCTCTGAATGAAGATTGAGCTTCACCTCAGACTGCAACTTCTTTCCTCTGTCCAACATCTGAGAGTGCGGCACTCTCTTTTCTGACCCCCATTTCCGTTTACATTTCATTCTGAAGTTCAGTTGTTGACTTGGAGCAACTGAATGGAATGGGAGTGAATCCAGTGAGAGGAAAGAGTCTGGAAAAGTTAGTCCAGGCCTTTGTTCTCAATTAGCAAAATAGACAGGTAGGAGACTGAAAGAACGCAGCAAGCCAGGCAGTATCAGGAGGTGGAGAAGTCGAGGGATCTGGTGTACCCTTGTTCAGGTCTGGGGTGGGTAGAGGGAGAGCTGTGGAACAAGGGTGTGCTGGGGTCAGGGTATTGAAGTGGGGATAGGTGGAGACAGGTAGAGGGTACATTAGGTGCAGGAGTAGGCTATTCTGCCCTTCGAGCCAGCACTACCATTCATTGTGATAATGGCTGATCATCCTCAATCAGTATCCTGTTCCTGCTTTATCCCCAAAACCTGGTACGACCTGGTTGGTGAATGGGAGGAAGGAATCTAGTTGGCAGGGAAGAGTGGAAGGGGATGGGATGGGAGATTATTTGAAATTGGAGAACTCAATGTTGAGTCCTCCGGGATGTTGACTGCTCAGACAGAAGATGAGGTTTTGTTCCTCCAATTTGTGGTTTGGTTTGTTGTGGTAATGGAGGAAGCCAAAAATAGTCATGTCAGAAGGGGAGTGGGAAGGGGCATTAAAATGGGTAGAGACTGGGAAGTCAGCTCAGCCTCTGCGGACCCGGCTGTGATGCTCAGCAAACCGTTCCCCAAGTTTACGCTCGATTTCCCGATGTAGAGCAGACCACAGATCAAATGGTGTAGCCTAGAAACAAAATGTGTCCCGCAGTCTGAGTCTTTAGATTCCATCATGCCATATCTCGGGATTATGTTCTCGAACAATAGACAGACCACGGTTGGTGCATCGGCTTTGGCGGTTGGGAAAGCCTCTACCCAGTGAGTGAAATGGTCTATTATTACTAGCAGATACTTCCATCTCTGTACTGGGGGTAAGTCTGTAAAGTCAATTTGGATCCTCTGGAATGGCCTAATTGCGAGGGGCTGACCACCAGCTGGCATAGAATGCATGGCTTTCTTGTTAATTCGCTGGCAAGTGGGGCATCCGACTACTTCTTGTTGGGCTAACGTGTATATCCCCCTACATACATAGTCTCTCAGGATCGTGTCACACATGGCTTGCACCCCCCAGTGGGTCTGATGGTGTAATCGGTGCAGAATACTCCGGGTGATCTGTTTGTTTAGTACTTGTCTCCCATCGGGAACCGTCCACTTCCCGTTAGTTTCTAGCCGGGCACCCAATTGATCCATTTTATCAATCTCCCCCTGGGTGAAGACGGGTTGTTTAGCGAGCCCTTCCCTCAACGGTATTAATGTTAATAATTGGACGGATTTTTCGACCGCTGCCCGCTTGTAGCGGGGGCACTCTCGCTTAAAATGTCCCTCTTCATTACAGTAGTAACATCTGAGTATCCTCCTCGTTTCCCTGTCGCGGCCTCGAGTTCCTCCACCCTTCCTTTGTTCCAGCCCCGGTCCTCTTTTCCTCTGCTCTTGCCACGACTCTCCCCTTTCCTGTTCCTGCCACGGCTCCCCCTTTTCCCTCCTTCCAGCTGTCACTTGTTGCACCGTCTGCATCATTATCTTTGTCGCCTTCTTTTGCTTCTCATTGTCCCTTCTCACAAACACCTTTTGCGCCTCCCGTAGTAGTTCACTCAGAGGTTTACTATCCCAATCATCCATTTTCTCTAACTTCTTTCGTATGTCCGGCCAGGCTTTTGACACAAACTCTACCCGTATGAGTTGCTGTCCCACTTCCGTCTCAGGGTCCACCCCAGCGAACTGCTGCAAGTTCTTCCTAATCCTGTCTAGGAAGTCTGTCGGGGTTTCTTCCGGGTTTTGATGATTCCCAAAGGTTCACATATCCCGTCCCTCCTTCCGCGCCTCCCATGGGCACTTCCCGGAGTGGATTCATTCTTGCAATCGGGACAGAGTTCCGTCTGTGACTCTTTTCAGCTTGAGATCTAGTCTGTACTCCTGAGGCACCTGGTGGTTCCTCCCCGCTTTCTTCCCCTTCCCCTGAATCGTCGCCACCCGAAGGACCATTTTGCGGGGCCGACGGGGTCACGTAGGGCGGCGGTAAGTGATCTAAAGGTTCCCATTCTTTCTGCCCTGTCGAGTCTTCATTGGTTACCTTCATTTTGCAAGATAGTGTGACTGGCAGCCAACAAAGGGCGTAATCACTTTCCCCCCGAGTAACATTAGGTTTCGAATTGACATATAAAATTAGAGCTTGCCGGACCCAGTCTTCATCAGTGCCGAATTTAGGCCACCACACTGAGTCTCCCTGAATAGGTGTTTGGGACCACGTTTGACAGTATCTCACCATCTTCTTTCTAGATTTTCCTTTTCTCCTCCCCTGATCCCAATTATTTAACATTATTCCTAACGGACTATCGTCAGGTACCCCGGGGTATTTTTCATTGTCTACGCTCAAGCCTACCTTTCCCTTATTCGCCTTGGATCCCTTATTTCCCATTGCCGAGGACTTTGTAAAATCGGAGATTCCTGTATTATCCCGTGATAATCTATCACTATTTAGCCAATTCCCAGACCTTCAGTCCCGTGATCGCCCAGGTCCCTTTGCAGGCACCCCCGGTCTTTGGATTCCTGTGTCCTACGTCTCTGTGAAACAGATCACAGGCACCCCGTAAGTCCACGTTCCTCCGCAAACACGGTCTCTGCAAACTCCCGCACAGACGAGCCCCGGTCTCTAGATTCCTGAGTCCCACGTCTCTGTAGAAAAATCTACAGGCACTCCGCAGGTCCCCAGTCCTCCGGAAAGACGGTTCCCGCAAGTCTGTTCTTACCTGGGTTCGGTGCACCGAAATTACACGATCGTTAACCGTCCCCACTGCCTCGGCCACACCCCTCCTTTGTTCTCCTGAGCCTTCCGGATATCACTCGCTCAAGCCGCGCGGGGCGACAAGCAAGGAATCAGGGACTGCCGAACTCGGCAGGGTGCACCTTCTCCGATGTCCTTCCTCAGCCCCCCCTCGTGGCCGGAGTGTTGATCGGACGAGCCCCCAAGTTTGTTAGAAACGAAAATCGCTTCTCGATAATCGCTCTAGACAAATTCAGGAAAACAAAGTTTTATTAACAAGTCTGCAGAGTTGGGCACCCTTGAAAAAAAAGGCGCCCCGAGGCTAACAATGTTTCTGATTAAATACAGTTCAAGCTCCTCCCTTCTATAGCTCTAAAGAGTCACGAGGTTCACATTCTGAACATTTATTATTTTTCCATTCTGGACCCTTATCACAAAATCTGCAGTATATGTCTCCCTAGTTGTTTTTCTAGCCTGCAGTCTTATCAGTCAAGGACTTATTCTTCTCTGTCAGAGTTAGTGGTCTTATCAATCAAGGACTTGTTTTTCTACTCTGTCTCGTCCTTTATTATAGAGAAGCATGTTTTACCCTACCCCCACGGCTCTATTCCCCTTAGACTCTGAGGTCATGCACATCTTAACTATTTGTACCGAAATCGTGTCTCTCAATTTCTCACAGCACTTTTGTCCCTGGCCAGCTTTCCTCTTTATTTTGGACACAACAAAAGCAGCAACTACCCTCTATATTTCATCTCTCAAAGGATATCGGCCGGTGACCTGGCAGGACTCGCCAACTGTGGGGGATGGAAATAAAGCCCCATGTCAGGAAAGAATTTGTTTATCAGGAAGCAGTACAGCTGCAAGGCCAACCGTCTCCGCTGAGCCTGGGAAACACAAGCTTTAGCAAGCAGGCACTAAGCTGACATTCAAAATGGTTTCTAGGCTTTAATATGTGACCAAATGGCTGACCCAAATCTAACAATTCTCCCACATCATCGAAGGGAATTAAACAAGAAAAATGAAACAAAATTAGAAATAAATTGGCGATGTATATTTGCAGATACATTCTATGTGCATTTTTTTTTTAAGGAAAAATCTGCAGGCAGTCAATACATGTAATAGTTTGTAAATTCGACTTTGGAAACAGAACCAGTCTGACTCAAGATTGGGATACAGGCAGACTCTGACCTCACACCTTTAATGCATTGTCTGAGCTGAGATGTGAGCTTTTGCTATAAAACCTTGTTATCTCAAGGTGACAACAAGATGTTCTGTGATTGACATTGTAATGAGACCTGTAACCTATTTGAAAAGGTGGAAGACTTAACAATCCAGGTTTGTTCAATATACCATTTCAGTGGCAGGACACTGGACTGTTTTGCTCTAAATTGTGTCTTAGGATCTTATCCTCCACAACCACCTGATGAAGAGGCAGCACTCCAAAGGTTACTGCTTCCAAAGAAGCCTGTTGGACTACAACCTGGAGTTGTGTGATTCTAGAATCTGGTTTCTAGCATCTGCAGTCCTTGTTTTTACCTAGTTGATTTTAACCCTACTGTGAATCCTCTTGCAAGAATGCCTGCCTTGAAGAAGTTTTCCTCCTCTCTCTACAAGAATCTCAAGGAATCCCTCTCCCACTGCATTTCCTCTGCCCTGAAGCTCTTCAACCATGTCCTGAAACAGACTCGCTACCACAGCCACGTTTGTTTCCTTGGTGCCTGCCTCCGTAACCAACTCATCCTACACGGATTCCGGATCACCTTCATCCCCACCCCTATTCACCCATTGTACTCTTTGCTACCTTCCCCCACCCTCCTTCCTGACCTATCCCCTCAATCCCCACCCCCATTCACCTATTGTATTCTATGGTACTTTCTCCCCACACCCACCATCACCACCCCCACCTATTGTATTCTATGGTACTTTCTCCCCACCCTCACCACCCCCACCTATTGTATTCTATAGTACTTTCCCCTCACCCCCACCCTCACATTCCACCCTCACCCTCCACCCTCACCCTCCACCCTCACCCTCCTCCCTCCACCCTCACCCTCCTCTCATTTATCTCTCCACCCTGCAGGCTCTATTCCTGATGAAGGGCTTTTGCCTGAAACGTCGATTTTCCTGCTCCTCGGATGCTGTCTGAACTGCTGTGCTTTTCCAGCACCACTCTAACAAAAGTGGATTGGCCATGTTGAATTACCCATAGTGCCCAGGGATGTGCAGGTTGTGGTGGATTGGCCATGTTGAATTACCCATAGTGCTGTGAGAAACGAACCCCACTTAATCAATAATTTTCAGTCCGAGTCAGAGTTCTGAAGCAGCACATTTATTCAAACATCTTGCAAGATGGGTGGCTGCATGAAGAGAGACATACCCGACAGTAAAATACAGAGCTTTTTATACTTTTGAGGGCTCTCTCGACACCCCTACACTGAGCAATAAACCTATTATGATTGTCTATTTCATTCTATCCCTTTATTTGGTTATTACTTGCACCCGTTATTCCTTCATTTGGTAATTCCCTGCACCCAAGCCTAAGCCTATCATACTTATTAATTACCGCGCTTGTTTTTCTTTAAATCTGCCTTATTTGGCTGTCCTTGTTCGTTACAGCCTTCCTGTTACTTTGTCCAGTTCCCCTTATCTTATCGAACCGTCTGACTTCTGAGATCATCCTTTACTATCTTGATAGTCCAAAAAGCAGACCTACAAACTGAGCTTATTGCGAAATGCCCCTGCTGCCCTTTTTTTGTGGTCAGCTACAAGTAATTTCTCAGCTTCAAAGTATTCATTAAAATCAATATACAACTGACAACCTGAAATTTATCTCTATCAATCCCCACCCCCACTCCCGCGCCCCTCTCATTTATCTCTCCACCCTGCAGGCACTCTGCCTCTATTCCCAAGGGCTTTTGTGCAAAACGTCAATTTTCCTGCTCCTCGGATGCTGCCTGAACTGCTGTGCTTTTACAGTACCACTCTAATCTAAAGTGGATTGGCCATGCTGTAATACCCATAGTACCCAGGGATGTGCAGTTTAGGGTGGATTGGCCATGCTAAATTAGGCATAATGTGCAGGTAAGGTGCATTACTCAGGGTTAAATGTAGGGGAATGGGTGCGGGTGGGTGACCCTTGAGGGTCGGTGAGGCCGAGTGGCCTGCTTCCACACTGTGGGGATTCTCTGAAGGGAGGGGTTTTTTTGGAAAGTGTGTTCCGGTCCTGGTCTGCTGCAGGCGCAGCGCATGCGCCCGCTGTTGGCCATGGCCCCGCCCCCTCAACCGTCACTTTTCCCCGCCCCGCCCCTAGTTCCGTTGTGACGTCACAAGGCGGAAGTGGCCCTGTCAGTTTCAAAGTGAATCTCCCGCCCTCTGGCCGACTCTTCATCCTGGGAGGGAGGCAGAGATGGGAGGAGGGGAAATTGGTCACTTGTAGCAACTGGAGTGAATGCAGGGAGGGAGCAGCCTCCGCAAACTCAGGTATGTGTCTTAGTTACCCGGGTGAGGAGGGACTGAAGGATAGAGATTGGGAAGGGGGAGGGCTGGATATCTCCTGTTTTGATGTTTAAAATGCAACCGATTCCCACCAGTAACTGCCACAGGTACAAGTACAGCACATGCAATATTCCTCATTGCAGCTTCAAGCCGGTTTTACATCCTCTGTTCTTCCTCCACTTTGGCTCCAGCACATTCAGCTTCTTTCCCTCATTCACATTCCTCCCCCTGCCCCCCCCCCCCCCCCCCCGATGTTCCAAGCTTATCCTCAAAAGATCGGTTTGTCCCTCCATTCTTTCCCGGTGGCGTCCATTACTCTTGTCTATTTCTTGCCTTATTCAGCCTTGTGCGTGAACAAAGTGTTAGCGTATATCCTCTTTCACCGCCAGCTGCTTCCTCGTTTGCGAAAGCAACGTTTCCTCACATTTTTCGCCGACACTGAGCCTTCTGACCTCCCTGATTGTGTTTTTTTTGTTTTTGCAGAAGCAGGAAACAGATGCTTATAACTGTTTATACGAGCATATCTAGCTTAATCTACACCCCCTCCCCTCACAGCACCTTATCTGTTTGTCTGTAACATTTTTCATTGTTTGCAGGACCATTTCATGTATGCACATTTTAGCTAATACAAACGCAATGATATATTTCCTTCACATTGCTTTCATTCTTGTTAACTCCACTCTTGGCTGAAACAATTATACCCTGGCGTTAGTTCATTTACCTCGCAGAAGCAATTATGGTTGCAGAAGTAACACTGCTTTACCTGTATCCCACAGGGGTGACCCTACAACCTTGTATTAATAATGTGGGGCATGGCGAGGGTCAGTAGACAAGATCTTTGATCTGGGATTGCTCATAGGTTTAGGGTGAGATTTAAAAGAAACCTAAGGGGCAACTCCTGTACACAGAGGGTGGTGTGTGTAAAGAATGAGCTGCCAGAGGAAGTAGTGGCTCCTGGTACAATTACAACCTTTAAAAGATATCTGGATGGGTATATGTTGGGAAACATTTAGAGGGACATGGACCAAGTGCTGGCAAATGGGACTAGATTGATTTAGGATATCTGGTCAGCATGGACTGAAGGGACTGTTTCTGTGATTCTGGCTTGCCACGAATGTTTGTCACGTCTGTTCAGTTTTTCCCTGATGTTGGTGTTAACGCCTTGGTGTCTTATTTTGCTCCCCACATCCTGGGGACATTAACCATTTCCTATCTGGTTGTTCTGATCTGGACTGCTGTCTGGATCTTCGGATTTCTGGGATTGGTCAATAAACACACCTGGAAGTGACTTTGTCAATCATACAAGCAATAGTTTATTCTTTGATATGGCCCGGACGGTAGACTCTGATCAGCCCAGAAGGATTAGATTAGATTAGATTAGATTAGATTCCCAACAATGTGGAAACAGACCCTTCGGCCCAACCAGTCTACACCGACCCTCTGAAGAGTAGCCCACCCAGACCCAACTCCTTCTGACTAATGCACCTAACATTATGGGCAGTTTAGCATGGTCAATTCACCAAACCTGCACATCTTTGGATTGTGGGAGGAAACCCAAGCAGACATGGGGAGAATGTGCAAACTCCACACAGCCCCCCAAGGCTGGAATCGAACCTGGGACCGTGGTGCTGTGAGGCAGCAGTGCTAACCACTGGGCCACCGATGAGTACTTCTAGTGTGCCAAAAGAATCCACCAAATTATACAGAGTTTGGATAGAACTTATGTACATTGTTTAGAGTCAGACATTGAGCATGATCACATAGTAACAACCAGTCAGATCCCGCAAGGTCCTCATGCATTTTTGACTTAGCTTAGGGCGGCACGGTGGCTCAGTGGTTAGCACTGCTGCCTCTCAGCACCAGGGTCCCAGGTTCGATTCCAGCCTTGAGTGACCGTCTGTGTGGAGTTTGCACATTCTCCCCGTGTCTGCGTGGGTTTCCTCCGGGTGATCCGGTTTCCTCCCACAGTCCAAAGATGTGCAGGTCAGGTGGATTGGCCATGCTAAATTGCCCGTAGTGTTAGGTACATTAGTCAGAGGGAAAATGGTTCTGGGTGGGTTACTCTTCGGAGGGTCAGTGTGGACTGGTTGGGCCGAAGGGCCTGTTTCCAAACTGTAGGGAATCTAATTTAATCTATCATAATTTCTTGTAGACAACCTGTTCTTGGAATCATATTTGTCCTGTCTGGCGGTTAGGATTAAACCGTTACTTCTGCGATTGATGGTTAGGTTCACATTTGCAGTTTTTTTCACTGGATTGACATCAGTCTGTGGTTTCTTGTTTGTTCTGAGTCGTGGGTATCTGCCTGACTCAGTCCCACCGAGTTAGCCAAGCAGAAGCCATTTTGTCCTACCTCCCATGTTAAAGTGGAGATTGAGATGGCGCAGGGAATCCTTTGAGAACTCAGACCTGTAAAGCCTCTCTCTTGGTTTGTCCTGGAGATCATACTCTTTGGAAACCTGGAATAAAAATCTCTCATCATAAAGTCCCAAAATGCAATTCAATTCAATCCATAGCAGATAAGCACTAAGTTAATTCTCTATGGGATTCAACAGCCTCAGCAATAAAATGGTCTCTCTCTCTCTCTCTCGTGTCCTTTTGAAATCTCAAGACAGCAAAGAATTATTTTGTGAATGCCCCCTTGCAAGGGGTAGTAAGAATCCATTACAATGATTAGATTAGATTACTTACAGTGTGGAAACAGGCCCTTCGGCCCAACAAGTCCACACCGACCCGCCGAAGCGTAACCCACCCATACTCCTACATTTACCCCTTTACCTAACACTACAGGCAATTTAGCATGGCCAATTCACCTGACTTGCACATCTTTGGACTGTGGGAGGAAACCGGAGCCCCCGGAGGAAACCCACGCAGACACGGGGAGAACGTGCAAACTCCACACAGTCAGTCGCCTGAGTCGGGAATTGAACCCGGGTCTCTGGCGCTGCGAGGCAGCAGTGCTAACCACTGTGCCACCGTGCCGCCCACAATGGACAAGCTCCACCCATTAATTACAAAGCTATGGATAGTACCGAGTCTTGTTTCAGGGTCAGATTCAAAGACTATCATTCATTTCACAAGGGAACGGCTGTGAATGTTATCACTTGGGGTCTTGTTCACATAGATTCACCGATGCTGAGGCAAATGTTCATAATTGCCTTACAGCATCCTGTTATCACTTGGTGAGCCTAGGTGTCTCTATCTTTAAGTTCTCTCCTCTTTCTGAGCCTTCCTGCCTGTTTATTTTCTAGTGCAATAAATGTATTTAATAATTCAGCATTACATTTTAGTCTGAATGTTTAAAGACAAGTTTTAAGGCTATAGACTTTCTCACCCAGATGCCCACACCCTCATGCCTCCCTTTGATTGCACCACGATCACTGAAAGAAAAGGCCAGTCCAAACAAATGCCCTTCAAGGTGGTCCAGCCATCAACATCCTGTACAGCGGCACCACCATCTTCGCAGCTCATCTGGTCATATTTATCATCGCCATCAACACGTGTGGGTGAGCCATCAGATCCCAAAAGGAGCATCTTCTGGGGCAAATCTATATCACTAAGGGACCTCATAAGCCTAGCAATTAAATACCTAACAATACCAATACCGACAAACAGACATAGCTAAATTGATAAGCCAATTGTACCATCAGCCCCACCTGCAGTTTCCCCAACTGGTCCCTTCAGTCATTCTGTCAAGGAATGCCTGGATCTCTTCTTGTATCTTAGTAATATTGCCAGTCAGATTGGGAATGCCCATAGTGCATTTATCTTGGACAATGGTGCAGACCTCACCCTCCTGGGGGAGTATATAGTCTAAGGCATACCGATTCTGCACAGAGTAAAGACACAGGTCTGATAATCCCAGTTTACTCTGTTCCAGAGCCTCTTTAGTCTTATTTCCTCAAATGGTCAGGCCGCAAAAGAGAGAATTGCGGTTCTGTTGACTTGTCACCCCTGCCGATCCTTCCAACCCCAGGGTACTCTGGATTCCCCAGCCTATCGGGTGTCCTGTATTGTCACCCAGTCCCTTGGGATCCTTCCAGTTGGAGCAAGGTTGGCTGAGACCGACCGCTGCATCCTCCTCAGATGGAGGTTCCATCGACTTGTCCACTGGCCAGGACAAGGTACTGTTGTGGGATAGTGACCTTATGAGGGACATCTTTGCCATCCAGGACAAGGAAAGTGGTAGCTTTACCTTAGCTGAAGAAATAATAGTCTGGTTTGGTGTATATTAGGGAGAGTTTGACAAAATCGGTTACTGAAATGTTCCAGCAGGGGGTCTGGTCAGGTCTACAGGAGTAAAGGGTCAACGTTTTGCAAGAGGAGTTGCTTGAGCTCTGTAAAAAATGGGCCAAGTGACTCGAGCACTCGCACTGTATGGGAGACAATGGTCCTCAGAATGCTATTCCCATTGGGCTCTCCTTTAACTCTGTTGTACATGGTCTTGGTGACAGTATCAGGTTCTGAAAAGAGAAAAGGCCTGTAAATGCACAAGGGAAGGTTCCCTTCCAGGTCCATGTGCCGCATAAGGCCTGCTGTACCCCAGCCAGTGTTTGTATACACAGACCGGAGCTATTGGAAAGTGATATTTCCCTTCGCAGGGTCGGCAGTAGGAAGTCTGATGAATAGATTGGAATCGGGGACTGGGGATGGGGCAAGTAAGTCATCTCCCGATAGAGAGGAGTAACATACTACTGCCTCTGGGGTGAAGAGCGTTCTGTGGGCCTGTAAAAATAAGTTGTTTGTGGATTGAGAGTTTCCCCTATCAGGCTTCCCTTTTCCCGAGTCAGTCTGTCCTGCAAAAATGGATGGTGTTCCTGGGCGTCCTTAAAATATTTACCATAATAATGGGGTTGATCATTTTTATCCTCACTAGGCTTGCGTCTGCAGGTAAAATCAAACAGACATGGTAATGACATGGTAACTCCCACTGATTTCTCCTGTCCAGATGGACCATCTGGTCTTTCTGATGTAAGAGTCCATTGCAATAATCAATCTTCATCGCATTCCACACGTCAAAGGCGTCTGGTCCGGTGCACTGGACAACATCATCTCAGCATGGGTGGTGGATAATCTCTGATCATTCCTGGTCGCATCCATACTTAGTGGCCTACCCCATCAGGATGTTGTACGTGATCAGAAAGGTGAGGAGATAGGCGATCCCCCACAAGTCCCTCTTCTTGGTTCAAGTATCTGTAATAAGATTAACATTAGAACAACAGCAAGATTCAAAAACCCAAATGGACAGAGTCACTCCTTTTGTTGGGATTCAAGGATTCTCTCCTCTTCCCCACTTTTGATTGGTGCGGTCAATCAATTTACAATGGTGCAGTTGGACCCAAGCTGAGCGCCCAGCGACTGTGACCGCCGTCGGGATGGGAAGTAAAACCTGGAAGGGGCCATTCAAAGAGGTTGGAGACCTTTGCCAGTCCAGTTCTTGACGAGCACCAATGAACCAGGCTCTACCCGTGACGAGGCTGAAAGGGAGGGAACATCGCTGTAGGCCGCACGCTCCTGGGAGTGAAAGGCACGCATAACACTAGTTAGAGCAAGAACATAACCAATCATTGCTTCGGTCATGTGGTGGAAGTGGACTCAGAAGGGAGTCGAATCGTTCCAAGAGGTACGGAGGCGGTGACCAGAGAGACTGTCAGCTGGAGACAGTCGTGTCTTGCCCACAGACATGGATCGCATCTGGAATAAGGCCACAGGGATTAGCATAACCAGGAGAGGCCAGACCCGGCCATTAACTTGGCAAGATTAGTCTTGAGTCTGGTTAAAACATTGAATAAGGCCGGCCGCCTGAGGATGATAAGCACCGTGCAGTTGCCGACAAATACAAAGCTGGGAACACAGTTCTCCGTTAATATTACCTACAAAGTGTGGTCCATTGTCCGAGCTAAACAAAATCTTCACCACAGTCTCAGCAGTAGCGTTAGGAGGAGGGTAGGCTTCAATCCACTTCGAAAAGACATCAACAATAAGCTAAACATGTTTATAGCAACTCAACTCATTTCTCCAACTCAATGAAGTCCAGTTGAAGTGTCTCCAAGGGACCCTCCAGCAAGGGAGTTCTCGTAGAGATACTTGAACTAAGAGGTGGGGGATCGCTTACCCACTGACCTGTTTGATCACGTACAACATCCTGATCGGGAAAGCCACTGACTGAGTATCGATGCGATCTGGAATGATCTGAGATTATCCTGATGTCATCTGGTGCACCAGACCAGACGCTTTCAATGTGGAGTCGCTTGAGCGATGGCGTGAGCTGCCAGAGGAAGTGGTGGGTGCTGGTACGATGGCAAGTTAAAATGCTCCTGGACAGGCATCTGAATATGAAGGGTTCAGATGGGTCGAGGTCAAGTGATAGTAAACTGGAGTCATAGAGATGTATAGCACAGAAACGGACCCTTCGGTCCAACTCGTCCTTGCTGACAAGATAGCCAACCCAATTTAGTCCCAGCTGCCAGCACCCAGCCCATATAGTGGCCAAGTGATGGCACACGTGACTAGATTAATTTAGGATATCTGGGCAGGTTGGGCCAAAGGGTCTGTTTCCGTGCTGTGTGACTCTAATTGTCTTCAGTGGAAGCAGAAGTGTGGCTGTGAAGACTTGACTTTCAGAGCATGTTTTGCCCTGACTGGGAAGCAGAAGAGTTTGACTGAAGTGTGTCAGTGTTCATGCCTTGATGTCTCATTTTGCTCCCACCTTCCTGGGGTCATTAACCATTTTGTGTCTCGTCCTTCCTCAAGAAGCTGCATTGCAGGTTCACCCTGAATTGACTTTTTTTTTTTGCTTCCCAATATCAGACCTGCTCACTCTCAGCAGGATCCCAGTGTTGTGAAAGATATTAACTTTCAGGTGGAGGTATCCAAAATTCAGAGGGATGTCAGTCTTGATGTTTTTGCTTTTTCTGCCTCTGTAAGATCCTGAATCAGCACCTTCAGGAGAACAGAGCGGGAGAGAGAGTGGGATGGTGCTTTCAATTTTGTGGAACAACAAAAGAATATTCCACAGAAAGTAGAATTGCTTGTTCTGAATTTCTACCCTGCACTGATAGTGATGACTTTTGTAATCTCTTTTTGCAGAGTATTTGAAAATCTGAAGACTGAAGTTTCAAAATCAACAGATGAAGGGCTTATGCCCGAAACATTGACTCTCCTGCTCCTCGGATGATGCCTGACCTGCTGTGCTTTTCCAGCGCCACATTGTTTGACTGACTGTCCAGCGACTGCAGTCCTCACTTTGATGTCAATGTCTGACAGTCACTAAATCCATCGGGACCGCAACAATTTTTAACTGTGATTTCTGTGAGAGGGATCAACGCTTTTTGGTTCCTGTTTTCAGCATCAGTGGGACTGGACGAGAGACCCCACTGTTGCAGCGCACTGTGTGTGGAGCCTGAAACAGTTATACGGCCTGGAAAGGGGATTTAACTGCAGGGAGGGCTCTACACGTGTTTGTGTGCAGCTGAAGCTGTGGCCATGGAGAAACCTGAGAAATCCCGCCCTGTGGAGGAACCGTGGAAGTGTGGCGACTGTGGGAAAGGTTTCCATGTCCCGTCTGCCCTGGAGACCCATCGGCGCAGTCACACGGGGGAGAGGCCCTTCAGCTGCCCCGAGTGTGGGAAGGCCTTTACCCAGGCCTCCAACCTGCTGACCCACCAGCGGGTCCATACAGGGGAGAGGCCGTTCACCTGCTCTCAGTGCGGGAAGGGCTTCACCGACTCCTCCACCCTGCGGAGGCACCAGCGGATCCACACGGGGGAGAGACCCTTCAGCTGCCGCGAATGTGGGAAGGGCTTCACCTGCTCCTCCCACCTGCTGAGGCACCAGCGTGTCCACACGGGGAAGAGGCCGTTCATCTGCTCTCAGTGCGGGAAGGGCTTCACCTACTACACCAACCTGCTGACCCACCAGCGGATCCACATGGGGGAGAGGCCCTTCAGCTGCCCCGAGTGTGGGAAGGCCTTTACCCAGGCCTCCACCCTGCTGACCCACCAGCGGGTCCATACAGGGGAGAGGCCATTCAACTGCTCTCAGTGCGGGAAGGGCTTCACCGACTCCTCCACCCTGCGGAGGCACCAGCGGATCCACACGGGGGAGAGACCCTTCAGCTGCCCCGAATGTGGGAAGGGCTTCACCTGCTCCTCCCACCTGCTGAGGCACCAGCATGTCCACACAGGGGAGAGGCCGTTCACCTGCTCTCAGTGCAGGAAGGGCTTCACCCGCTCCTCCACCCTCCAGACCCACCAGCGAGTCCACACAGGCGAGAGGCCTTTCAGCTGCCGAGTGTGGGAAGGCCTTTACCCAGGCCTCCACCCTGCTGACCCACCAACGGATCCACACCGGGGAGAAGCCATTCAACTGCTCTGTGCGGGAAGGGCTTCACCGACTCCTCCAACCTTCGGAGGCACCAGCGAGTTCACGTGCCATCGCAGGAGGATTGAAGGAGTGACGGCCGAGTGCCAATATCGATTGGACTATCAACCCGGTTCCGGTGAGTCCCAGGTTTGAATCCCGACACGACAGATGTCAGAGGGAGGGGGTGGTGCAGGGGACAAAGCCCCCATCTGATTCCCTCTCTCCCTTGTTAGGGAAGGGAACCGCCATTGTGGGAAAGGATTCACTCAGTCGTTCCAGCTGCATCCTTTACCCGGTCTGGCCTACACGTGACTCCAGGCCCACAGCAGTCTGGTTGACTCTACACTGCCCCTTCCTGGCAAATGAGAGGGGAGAAACTTACTTGGAGACAGGGTATGGGTTGAAATTGCTGAGTGAGGCAATACTTCCTCTGGGTTACGGCTGTACCAAGGATCCGATTACAAAGGGACAACTTGGTGCTGGCCAATAGTAAAGACAGCGAGGGGAGTGGGACAAGGGGACGTGTGGTGTGTGCACTTTGACCTTGAGCTGTTCAAAAAGCAACTACTTTTTTCTCTGCCTTTTTGCTGGGGGGATCTGAAGCTGTAACAAAGTTGGGTTGCAATAAAGGTTACCTGAACTTACCACCGGGCTCAGACTCTCATTTGAAAGCTTTGAGCTCCAAGAAGTTTTTGTTTTAAAGCTGCTCATTTCTTTCCGCCTCCTGCACTAAGTTTAGAACATGGAACAAAGAACATAGAACAATACAGCGCAGAACAGGCCCTTCGGCCCTCGATGTTGCGCTGACCTGTGAACTATTCTCAGCTCGTTCCCCACACTATCCCAAAATCAACCATGCGCTTGTCTCAGGATTGTTTAAATCTTCCTAATGTGGCTGAGTTGACTACTTTAGCAGGTAGGGCATTCCACGCCCTTACCATTCTCTGCATAAAGAACTTGCCTCTGACATCTGTCTTAAATCTATCACCCCTCAATTTGTACAGGTTGCAGGGGGACTTGGATAAACTGCAGAATTGGGCTGAGAGGTGGCAAATGGAGTTCAATGCAGCTAAATGTGAGGTGATTCACTTTGGGAAGCTGACGTCACCATCCTAAGAAAAAGTCTTTCACTGTCTCCCCAATCTAATCCTCTGATCATCTTATATGTCTCTATCAAATCCCCTCTTAACCTTCTTCTTTCCAATGAGAACAGACCCAAGTCTCTCAGCCTTTCCTCATAAGACCCTCCCTCCAGACCAGGCAACAACCTGGTAAATCTCCTCTGCTCCTTTTCCAATGCTTCCCAAATCCTTCCTGAAATATGGGGACTAGAACTATACACAATATTCCAAGTGTAGCTGCACCAGCGTTTTGTATAGTTGCAGCATGATATTGCGGTTCCGGAACTCAATCCCTCTACGAATGAAACCTAACACACCGTATGCCTTCTTAACAGCACTATCCACCTGAGTGGCAACTTTCAGGGATCTACACACATGGACTCCAAGATCACTGCCTTCCTGTTATTCTTCCCAAAGTGAATCACCTCACATTCAGTTGCAATGAACTCCATTTGCCACTTCTCAGCCCAATTCTGCAGTTTATCCGTCCCCCTGCAACCTGTAACATTCTTCCAAACTGTCCAGTACTCCACCGACTTTAGTGTCGTCTGCAAATTTACTAATCCATCCACTTATGCCTGTGTCTAAGCCGTTTATAAAAATGACAAACTGCAGTAGTCCCAAAACAGAGCCTTGTGGCACACCACTAGTAACCGGACTCCAGGCTGAATATTTTACATAAACCACCACTCGCTGCCTTCTTTCAGAAAGCCAGTTTGTAATCCAAACTACTAAATCACTCTCGATCCCATGCCTCTGCATTTTCTCCAACAGCCTGCCATGTGAAACCTTATCAAAGGCTTTACTGAGGTCCATGTACACCACGTCAACTGTCCTACCCTCATCTACATGCTTGGTCACCTTCTCAAAAAACGCAATGAGGTTTGTGAGACATAATCTGCTCTTGATGAAACCATGTTGACTATCTGAAAATAAATTGTTGCTTGCTGGATGATTATAAATCCTATCTCTAATATTCCTTTCCAAAAGCTTTCCTTCAACAGAAGTCAGGCTCACTGGTCTATAATTACCTGGGTCATCTCTGCTGCCCATCTTGAACAAGGGCACAACATTTGCAATCCTCCACTCTGGTACTAAACCTGTAGACAATGACGACTCAAATATCAAAGCCAAAGGCTCTGCTATCTCCTCCCTCGCTTCCCAGAGAATCCTTGGTTAAATCCCATCGGGCTCAGGGTACTTGTCTACTTTCACTCCTTCTAGAATTTGATAACATCTGTGTGCAACTAACCTCGATCCTTTCGAGTCTAATATCTCGTACCTCATTCTTCTCCTCTACAATATTCTCCTTTTCCTGAGTGAAGACCGATGAGAGATATTCATTAATACCTCTCCAATCTCCACAGGGCCCACACTCAACTTCCCACTTCTATTTTTGACATACCCTATTCCTACCCTAATCATCCTTTTATTCCTCACATTCCTATAGAAAGCTTTAGGGTTCTCCTTTATTCTATTTGTTAAAGACTGCTCATGTCCTCTCTTTGCTCTTAACTGTCTCTTTAAATCCTTCCTAGCTGATCTGTAACTCTCCATCGCCTCATCTGAACCATCTTGCCTCATCAACACATAAGCCTCCTCCTTCTTTGTAACAAGAGATGCAATTTCTGTTGTAAACCACGGTTCCCTTACCTTATCACTTCCTTCCTGCCTGACAGGTGGTCGGGACATATAAAAGTATGGGGAATTGGCGATATACAAAATTAAGCATATGTCAATGGAAAACATCCTGTGTCAGAAGGGCTAGTAGCTGAAGGGCTACTGAGGGTGCACTTCGTAACTAACTTATGGCCAGACGTCCAGAAGAATATTCAAAAGCGAGAGGAATCGTTGTGGGAAGCTCAAAGTGTCTGTGAGACACGGTATCTCTGTGTGTGTGTGTGTGTGTGTGTGTGTGTGTGTGTGTGAGAGAGAGAGAGAGAGAGAGCGAGCGAGCGAGCTGTACGGCAACTAGAAAGTTTAATCCTTTGTGATTTGGTTTGAATGCACATTTGTTTGGTGATTGAATGTTTGTGCTTTGTTCCCTGGAGCTTGAGATCCGGGACTGTTTTGAATCTGATTTCTACTATGGAAATTTTAACATGATTTCTTTTCAGGTTAAGGATTTTACAGTTTACAAAATAAAATGTTAACTCCTGTTCTTTTTACAGGTCATGACTGCCTTACTATCAGTTTCTAACTAACCTCTTTTATCCTTACATAAAAGTGATTTATGGAGAACAGTTGAAGTCTCAAAAAGCATATAGTTGGTCAGATTAATTGGACGAGTAAGGTGTCTAGTCAGGACCCTGAAGGGGGTGTGGAAGAAGGTGACACCGGACCTCGTTAAGATTAATTAAATTAGCAACAATGGGGGGCACGGGGAGTTGCCTGGGTAACGATCGATCTGTAAATAACGTTAAAGGGGAATATATTTCACCCGACAGTCCTTTGGGGAGAATGTTGGGAAATTGGGAACACAATTCCCGGACACGGGGGAAAGATAAGACGACAATGGTAAACTATTGTTGTTTTGTCTGGACTAGAGAAAGTATTGAGGCGCCTGGTATTTTTTGGCCCAAATATGGGTCCGATGAGGATTGGCTGTGTCAAGATCTTAATATATATGTCAATCGAAAAGAAGCGTACAGTCAAAAAGAGTCCGATTATGCGGCTTGTTGGATAGGGAGCGCGGGAATAAAATTATGTCCTATGAATAGCGAGGAATCAGGGAAAGAACAGAAAAAGAATGAACAAGGGAAGCCACAATGGGATCCCTTAATGTGTTTGCCGCCCCCATATACTACTCCCCGGAATGAGCCTACAGCTCCCGAAGTAGAACCGAGTCCAGACACCGAAATGGGAACGGACTCTGAACGAAAAGATGCAGATTCTGGGGGAGGGGCCCAGAGTCACTCGAGCCACCACACGTAAAGGAGGGGCAGAGATAATGGAAAATGTAAAATTATGTCCCTTACGAGAGGTTCCGATTGGGGAAGGTACAATCGGAGATGTAAACGCTCCCTTAACTAGCAGTGAAGTTAGGGTCTTTACAAAGGAAATGAAAAGTTTAATACAGGATCCGGTTGCACTAGCCGAACAATTAGAGCAATTCCTAGGGCCTAATTTATATACCTGGGGAGAACTGATGGCAATTTTAGGAACGTTATTTTCAGGGGAAGAACGAGGTATGATTAGGAGAGCGGCTTTATAGGAATGGGAAAAGAGGCACCCAGTTGGGGAAGAAGGGGCCCCAGCAGAACAGAAATTCCCAAATGTTGACGCTCATTGGGAAAATAATGACAGAGAAGATAGGGAGTCAATGCGGGATCTATGAGAAATGGGAGTATTAGGAATTAAAGAGGCGGCACGGTGGCACAGTGGTTAGCACTGCTGCCTCACAGCGCCAGAGACCCGGGTTCAATTCCCGCCTGAGGCGACTGACTGTGTGGAGTTTGTACATTCTCCCCGTGTCTGCGTGGGTTTCCTCCGGGTGCTCCGGTTTCCTCCCACAGTCCAAAGATGTGCAGGTCAGGTGAATTGGCCATGCTAAATTGCCCGTAGTGTTAGGTAAGGGGTAGATGTAGGGGTATGGGTGGGTTGCACTTCGGTGGGGCGGTGTGGACTTGTTGGGCCGAAGGGCCTGTTCCACACTGTAAGTAATCTAATCTAAAGATCATAAAACTTTGTTAAGGCCTTTGAAGTACGACAAGAGAAGGATGAAACCACTTCTGCATTTCTAAAAAGGCTCAAGGAGGCCACAAGGAAGTGTTTGGGAATGGATCCCGATAATCAGACAGCACAGGGACTCTTAAAGGTCCAGTTTGTAACTAAATCATGGGTGGACATACAAAAGAAATTACAGAAATTAGATGGATGGAGTGAAAGACAGATGGAAGAGCTGTTACGTGAGGCACAGAAAGTGTTTGTGAAAAGGGAAGACGAGAAGCAGAAAGCCAAAATGATGGTGGAGGCAGTAGAAGAAATAACAAAAAGGAGACTGGGATCAAGGGATAACAGGAAGGGTAGGGGAGGACACAAAAGACAAGGGTCAGATACCCGGGAAAGGAGGCAACAAACCAGAGATAACCACTCTTTGTTCTACCCCTCAGCTTCCACCCTAGCTCCCTGAAAGCCTGCCTTACATCACTATCCCGCTTTTTGGGGTTGGGACTGCTGCCTCACAGCGCCAGAACCCTGGGTTCAATTCCCCCCCCCCCCCACCCACCACGTCTGCGCGGATATCCTCCCACAGTCCAAAGACGTGCGGTTGAGGGTGAATTGGCCAAGCAAAATTGCCCCGTAGTGTTAGGTGACGGGGAATGGGGCTGGGTGTTTTGCTCTTCAGTGGGTCGGTGTGGACTTGTTGGGCCGAAGGGCCTGTTTCCACACTGTAGGGAATCTGATCTAAAGTTCTGGAATTTATATATTGATGAACTGAAATCTGCAACCCCTTCTAAAAGATGAAGGACTCAGCAGCGGTCCAGATTTGTTCCAAATATTGCATCGGTTGCATGACACTGTGATGTTTTGCTATTAATTCTGTGTCTTATGATCCTTCAGCACAGCTACCCGCAGAAGGAGCAGCGCTGCAGAAGCTAGTGCTTCCAAATACACCTGGGTGGGCGGGGTTTACACAGAGGGGCGGGGTTACAATCTGCGTTCGGAAGGGGCGAGGCTTGCATATCTCCTTGTCCGAGGAGGGGGCGGGACCAGGACCAGGACACGTGGCCACCCCGAAGCCGGAACTGTGCCCGCAGTCAATTTCCTCCGCTGGAGCCTCGGCTGCAGCAACTAAGGTAAAGCTTTATCAATATACCCTTTCACAGAGTTTGTATTTAATCACCAGTAATGGCTACTCAATATCATCAGAAAGTCCCAAAATGCAATTCATTTCAATCCATAACAGATAAACACGAAGAGTTAATTTTCTACGGGATTCAACAGCCTCAGCACTAAAATGGTCTCACAAGGGAACGGCTGTGAATGTTATCACTTGGGGGTCCTGTTCACACAGATTCACCGATGCTGAGGCAAACTGCCTTACAGCATCCTGTTATCACTTGGTGAGCCCAGGTGTCCCTATCTTTAAGTTCTCTCCTCTTTCTGAGGCTTCCTGTCTGTTTATTTTCTAGTGCATTAAATGTATTTAATAATTCAGCATTACATTTTAGTCTGAATGTTTAAAGACAAGTTTTAAGGCTGTAGACTTTATCACCCAGATGCCCACACCCTCATTCCTCCCTTTGATTGCACCACGATCACTGAAAGAGAAGGCTAGTCCAAACGAATGCCCTTCAAGGTGGTCCAGCCATCAACATCCTGTAGAGCGGCACCACCATCTTCGCAGCTCATCTGGTCATATTTATCATCGCCATCGACACGTGGGGGTGAGCTATCGGATCGCAAAAGGAGCATCTTCTGGGGCAAATCTATATCAATAAGGGACCTCATAAGCCAAGCAATTAAATACCTAACAATACCAGTACTGACAAACAGCCATAGCTAAATTGATAAGCCAATTGTACCATCAGCCTGATCTGCAGTTTCCCCAACTGGTCCCTTCAGTCATTCTGTCAAGGAATGCCTGGATCTCTTCATGTATCTTAGTTAATATTGCCAGTCAGATCGGGAATGCCCATAGTGCATTTATCTTGGACAATGGTGCAGACCTCACCCTCCTGGGGGAGTATATAGTCTAAGGCATACCGATTCTGCACAGAGTAAAAGACACAGGTCTGATAATCCCAGTTTACTCTGTTTCAGAGCCTCTTTCGTCTTATTTCCTCGAAAGGTCAGGCCGTCAAAGAGGGAATTGCGATTCTGTTGACTTGTCACCCCTGCCGATCCTTCCAACCTCAGGGGACTCTGGATTCCCCAGCCTATCGGGTGTCCTGTATTGTCACCCAGTCCCTTGGGATCCTTCCAGTTGGAGCAAGGTTGGCTGAGACCGACCGCTGCATCCTTCTCAGATGGAGGTTCCATCGACTTGTCCACTGGCCAGGACAAGGTACTGTTGTGGGAACAAGGGCTCCGATAGTGACCTTATGAGGGACATCTTTGCATTCAGGACAAGGAAATTGGTAGCTTTACCTTAGCTGAAGAAATAATAGTCTGGTTTGGTGTATATTAGGGAGAGTTTGTCAAAATCGGTTACTGAAATGTTACAGCAGGGGGTCTGGACAGCTCGACAGGAGTAAAGGGTCAACGTTTTGCAAGAGGAGTTGCTTGAGCTCTGTAAAAAATGGGCCAAGTGACTCGAGCACTCGCACTGTATGGGAGACAATGGTCCTCAGAATGCTGTTCCCATTGGGCTCTCCCTTAGCTCTATTGTACATGGTCTTGGTGACAGTATCAGTTTCTGAAAAGAGAAAACGGGGTTGATCATTTTTATCCTCACTTGGCTTGCGTCTGCAGGAAAAATCAAAAAAGCATGGTAACGACATGGTAACTCTCACTGATTTCTACTGTCCAGATGGACCATCTGGTCTTTCTGATGTAAGAGTCCATTGCAATAATCAATCTTCATCACGTTCCACACGTCAAAGGCATCTGGTCCGGTGCACTGGACAACATCATCTCAGCATGGGTGGTGGATAATCTCTGATCATTCCTGGTTGCATCCATACTTAGTGGCTTTCCCCATCAGGATGTTGTACGTGATCAGAAAGGTGAGGAGATAGGCGATCCCCCACAAGTCCCTCCTCTTGGTTCAAGTATCTGTAATAAGATTAACATTAGAACAACAGCAAGATTCAAAAACCCAACTCGACAAGGTCCACTCCTTTTGTTGGGATTCCAGGATTCTCTCCTCCTCTTCCCCCCTTTTGATTGGTGCGGTCAATCAATTGACAATGGTGCAGTTGGACCCAAGCTGAGTGCCCAGTGACTTTGACCGCCATAGGGGTGGGAAGTAAAACCTGGAAGGGGCCATCCCAACGAGGTTGGAGACCTTTGCCAGTCTAGTTCTTGACGAGCACCAATGAACCAGGCTCTACCCGTGACAAGGCTGAAAGGGACGGAACATCACTGTAGGCCGCACGCTCCTGGGAGTGAAAGGCACGCATAACACTAGTTAGTGCAAGAACATAACCAATCATTGCTTTGGTCATTTGGTGGAAGTGGACTCAGAAGGGAGTCGAATCGTTCCAAGGGGTACGGAGGCAGTGATCAGAGAGACTGTCAGCTGGAGACAGTCGTGTCTTGCTCGCAGACATGGATCGCATCTGGAATAAGGCCACAGGGATTAGCATAACCAGGAGAGGCCAGACTCTGTCATCAATTTGGCAAGTTTAGTCTTGAGTCTGGTTAAAACATTGAATAAGGCTGGCCGCCTGAGGATGATAAGCACCATGCAGTTGCTGACAAGTACAAAGCTGGGAACACAGTTCTCCGTTAATATTACCTACAAAGTGTGGTCCATTGTCCGAGCTAATGCACGCAGGTATACTGAAGCAGGGAATTATTTCCTTAAACAAAATCTACACCACAGTCTCAGCAATAGCGTTAGGAGGAGGGTAGGCTTCAATCCACTTACAAAAGACAACAATAAGCAAAACATATTTATAGCAACTCAACTGATTTCTCCAACTCAATGAAGTCCAGTTGAAGTGTCTCCAAGGGACCCTCCAGCAAGGAAGTTCTCGTAGAGATACTTGAACTAAGAGGTGGGGGATCGCCTACCCACTGACCTATTTAATCACGTACAACATCCTGATCGGGAAAGCCACTGACTGAGTATCGATGCGATCTGGAACGATCTGAGATTATCCTGATGTCATCTGGTGCACCAGACCAGACGCTTTCAACGTGGAGTCGGTTGAGCGATGGCGTGAGCTGCCAGAGGAAGTGGTAGGTGCTGGTACGATAACTGGCCAGGACAAGGTACTGTTGTGGGAACAAGGGCTCCGATAGTGACCTTATGAGGGACATCTTTGCCATCAAGGACAAGGAAATTGGTAGTTTTACCTTAGCTGAAGAAATAATAGTCTGGTTTGGTGTATATTAGGGAGAGTTTGTCAATCGGTTACTGAAATGTAACAGCAGGGGGTCTGGTCAGGTCTACATAAGTAAAGGGTCGACGTTTTGCAAGAGGAGTTGCTTGAGCTCTGTAAAAAATGGGCCAAGTGACTTGAGCACTCGCACTGTATGGGAGACAATGGTCCTCAGAATGCTGTTCCCATTGGGCTCTCCCTTAGCTCTATTGTACATGGTCTTGGTGACAGTATCATATTCTGAAAAGAGAAAAGGCCTATAAATGCGAAAGGGAAGGGTTCCGTTCCAGGTCCATGTGCCGCATAAGGTCTGCTGTACCCCAGCCAGTGTTTCACCAGCTGTTTGTATACACAGACCGGAGATATTGGAAAGTGATATTTCTCTTCGCAGGGTCGGCAGTAGAAATTCTGATGAATAGATTGGAATCGGGGACTGGGGACGGGGCAAGTAAGTCATGTCCTGATAGAGAGGAATAACATACTACTGCCTCTGGGGTGAAGAGCGTTCTGTGGGCCTGTATAAATAAGTTGTTTCTGGATTGAGGAGTTTCCCCTACCAGGATGTTGCCAGGACTGGAAGGGGTTGAGTTATAAGGAGGGGCTGGGACTTTATTCACTGGAGCACAGGAGGTTGGGAGGTGACATGATTGAGATTGATAAAATCATGAGGAGTGGAGGTAAGGTGAATAGCAAAGGGCTCTTCCTTAGCGTAGGGTCGCTCAAGACTAGGGGGCATATTTCTTTAAAGTGACAGGAGAGAGATTTAAAAGGAACCCGAGGGGCAACGTCTTGACAGAGGACGGTTTACACGTGGAATGAACTTGCTGAGGATGTGGTCAATGCAGGTACGTTTACAAAGTCTAAACGACATTTGGATGGGTACATGAATAGAAAGGTTGAGAGGGATATGGGCCAAACGCAGGTAAGTGGGACTAGTTTAGTTTGGGAACCCTGGACGCCATGGATGAGTTGGACCAAAGGGTCTATTTTTGTGCTGTCTACCTCTCTGAACCAGAAGTGATCTTATTGAAACCAGAAGAATTCCGAAAGGGGCTTGACAGGATTGATGCAGATAAAATGCTCCTTTGTGGTGGGAGTCATAGAATCCCAACAATGTGGAAACAGGCCATTCAGCCCATCTATTCCACACTGGCCCTCTGAAGAGCATCCCACACATACCCACCCCCTTACTCTGTATTTCCCATGGCCAATCCACCCTAAGTTTCACATCCCTGGTCACTATGGGTAATTTAGCACAGCCTATCCACCCTAACCTCTACACCCTAATCTGTAAATTACCTTCTCAAAAATGTAATTTAAATGTAGAGTTTTTCTCTAAGAAAAATGTTAGTCTGACTCAACATTCAGGCGCAGACAGAATTCACACTTATTGTTAGAAAAGCTCTGCATTTGAATGACATTCTTGAGAAGGTAACAAAAAACAAGTTCTGGGATTAACAAACCAAAGAGCAGAAACCTATTCTAAAAGATGAAGGATTTCATGTAAAATTGTTTGATGTGTCACATTTCCATGACGCTCGACTCCTTTGGATATAAATTGTGATCATGATCTCATTCTCCACAACCACCTGATGAAGGAGCAGCGCTCCAAAAGCTAGTGCTTCCAAACAAACCTGTTGGATTATAACCTGGTGTTGTGTGATGTTTAACTTTGTCCGTGGGAAACACATGAGTTGTGGGGCTGTAACAGTTCTTATTTTGTGATCTATTCCAAGTGCAATTTCTCCTCTGTGCAGGCACGGGTAAACAGTTTGTTTTTGTGCTTTGTGCGAGATCAGGCTAGCAGCTTTTAAATCCTTATGTGAAGCAACAGAAGTAAACTGTTGATCAGCAATTATATTCTGAGAGTGGTACTTCCAGCTCTGGTAATCCTGTTGCATCAACAGAGAGAGGGTGAGGATGTCACATCTAAAGAGCAGACAGAAAAGTTATTTCGCTTGTTGAGTCGGTTCCTCACTCAGATGAGACTGGATACTGCTTTTAATGGATCATAATTAAATGCTACAATGGAACACCTTAAATTCAAGGAATTTTGAAAGTGCAAACGAACAGTAACTTTGAACAGAGATATTCTTCCATTTCTAACCTTGGTTGAGCCATGTGAAGCCTTTTTACTGATAGCTCCACAATCATGTTCCTGCTGGATTTTTTTCAAGACAAAATTTCTGGTGGGAGAAATTCTGCACCCTGGGAAGGCGGGGAAATGAGAAAAAAAGCTGTTAAAAGCATTTGAACTGTGGGCCCACGAGCTCTGGTGGGAGCAGTGCATTTGCCAAAAACATTTCGGAGGAATTCTGTGTAACTGTTGGACTGAAAATAGTTTCCCCACTGAATGTTAAACAGGTATTGAGAACGTTGCGCATTAGAGTGTGTTCCTGAGGACCAAAGGAGGATTGAATTTGCCAACGTGAACCACACTTTGCAGAGAGAGGAAATTTCTCCGGATGGAATAGGTTGATGGAAGTCAACAATGGTCAGATTATTTCATGAAAATAACAGCTGGTATGGGGATCCCAGAAGAGGGGCATCTGTAATGAGCACACAGAAACAAACCCTTCAGTCCAGGCCAACCAGATATCCTAAATTAATCTAGTGACTCATTTGCCAACATTTGGCCCATATCCCTCTGAATTCTTCCCATTCATGTCCCCATCCAGATGCATTTTTTCCTTCGGAGAATACTTGGGTGAGAGCCAAGATATGCAATATCTCAATGTATAATAATGAAGCAGCTCATTTATTCTGAAATCATTTCAATTAGTTGGTCAATTGCCAAATAATAGCTGCATAACTGTTGTCAATATTGATATTCAGGAAAGCTATTTTGTTTAGTATATTTCCTTTGTAAAGATCTTATCCAAATTATAAAATGAATGTATTTTCATATGAAATAAAATTTGCAGTGTTTTATTAAATGGTTGAAAGTAACTTTGCACTTAATTGCTCCGTTTGGGATTAAACATTGTGACTTAGATAAAAGTGATCTTTCATAATTTATGGGGAGTCTATTAACAAACGAATGTTGCCATTTGCTCTCAAGTTCGCTCAGATTCAATTTGAAATTCTTGAATGAGTTGAATAAGGGGTAAAAAGTAAATATTTATTGCCCTTTTCTGAAATTCTCTGCACTGCCATTGTATTTGGTTCAACAAAATATGTATCTCTCTTCATAACTTTGATATCACCACAAATCCTAGGAACCCCATCCAGAACAAACATATAAATACAAAGTAGGAGACAACAGCTTCGCTTCACTTGGAGGTCACCACTGAGCCAGGTAATGAAACGTCTAGATATCAAACCTACAGCTCAGCGAGCAAACCTGCACCCTAAACATTCTACTTTGCTGAAAGACTGCACAATCTGCAGGCAGTCAATACATGTAATATATTGTCAATTCCACTTTGAAAATAGATAATGGGCCCACTACTTTTTGGATGTGAGCATAAGTGGTATAGTAAGTAAGTTTGCTGATGACACCAAAATTGGAGGTGTAGTGGACAGCGAAGGAGGTTACCTCAGATTACAATGGGATCTTGATCAGATGGCCCAATGGACTGAGAAGTGGCAAATGGAGTTTAATTTATATAAATGTGAGGTGCTGCATTTTGGGAAAGCAAATCTTAGCAGGACTTATACACTTAATGGTAAGGTTCTAGGGGGTGTTGCTGAACAAAGAGACCTTGGAGTGCAAGTTCATAGCTCCTTGAAAGTGGAGTCGCAGGTTGATAGGATAGTGAAGATGGTGTTTTGTATGCTTTCCTTTATTTGGTCAGAATATTGTGTACAGGAGTTGGGAGGTCATATTACTGCTGTACAGTTGGAATATTGCGTGCAATTCTGGTTTCCTTCCTATCAGAAAGGAATTTGTGAAACTTAAGGGTTCAGAAAAGATTTACAAGGAAGTTGCCAAGACTGGAAGATTTGAGCTATAGGGAGAGACAGACAGGCTGGGGCTGTTTTCTCTGGAGCGTCAGAGGCTGAGGGGTGACCTTATAGAAGGTTATGAAATCATGAGGGGCATGGATAGGATAGATAGACAAAGTCTTTTCCCTGAGGTGGGAGAGTCCAGAAATAGAGGGCATAGGTTTACAGTGAGAGGGGAAAGATATGAAAGAGACCTAAGAGGCAACCTTTTCATTTAGAGGGTGGTACGTGTATGGAATGAGCTGCCAGAGGAAGTGGTGGAGGCTGGTACAATTACAACACTTAAAAAGCAACTGGAGGGATATGGGCCCCATGCTGGCAGGCGGGACGAGATTGGGTTGGGATATCATGCATAGGGATGTGCAGGTTAGGTGCATTAGTCACGGGTAAATGTTGAGCAATAGGGGCAGGGGAATTGCGTGGGTGGGTTACCCTTCGGAGGATTAGTGTGTTGTCTTTGGGCCGAGTGGCCTGCTCCCACACTGTTTGGAGTCTCTGAAGGGGAAGGGATTTTTGTAAACTGTGCAAGGCAATGCAGGCGTAGTGCGGGGGGCTGCTGTTGGCCTTGCCCCACCCCTTGCTCCTCCCCCTGTTGTTGAGCTGTCTAACAAACATCTACTCTTTCTCTGCCTTTTTGCTGGGGGCAACTGAAGCTGTAACAATGTTGGGACACAATAAAAAGGTTACCTGAACATTCTGCCAGACTCATACTCTCATTGAAAGCTTAGAGCTCCAAGCGGTTTTTGTTTTAAAGCTGCTCATTTCTTGCAGCCTCCTGCATTAAGTTTCCAATGTTGTATATCAGATGGAGCAGTGACTGAGTAGCTGGTTTCGTTAGAAGTTTACATTTTTCGGGAGTGCAGGCACTGCATTGTTTCAGCGGCAGTTTACTGACAGCACTGGGAAGTGTGGGCTGTGTTCATTAGAAAGGAGGTGGAGGTGCTGCTGTTGGACTAGGTGGGACACGGTTTAAAAATCACAACACCAGGTTATAGTCCAACAGGTTTATTTGGAAGCACTAGCTTTCGGAGCGCTGCTCCTTCATCGGGTAGCTGTGGAGCAGGATCATAAGACACAGAGTTAAGAGCAAAAGGTCACAGTGTCATGCAACTGATATGATATATTGACAAATGTAGATTGCTGTTAAGTCTTTCATCTTTTAGAATGGGTTGCAGGTTTTATTTCACTAATGTGTACATCACAGTACTACTATTAAGTCATATTCTCAAGATCACTTAAGGTTTTTTTTGGAAACTGGTGACATCTCAGCCCAGACAATGCATGAAAGGTGTGTCAGTATCCCAATCTTAAATCAGACTGGTACTATTTCCAAACTAGGAATTTATAAAATATTACATGGATTGACTACCTGCATGTTGAGCGCTTTTTGTGCAAAAGTTGAATATATCTGTAAATATAATTCTGCAAATGCACCCCATCGTTATGCGTGTGTGTGTGTGTGCGCGCTCGCGTGAGAGTATGTGTGCACATGCTTTGTAAAGGGAGTGTGATGGAGGAGAAGCCTGTAAGAGGGTGTGTGTACATCTGAGAGAGAGCGTGTTATGAGAGAGGTATAGATAAAAGTGAGGGATTGCATTTTCCTAAAATAAGGACAGGACTTGTACAGAGGGATATGGGGTGGGCGTTCAGGTACATACTTCATTGAAAGTTGCATCACTGGTCGGAAGGGTGCTTCAGAAGGCATTCAGCACACTTACCTTATTTGTTCACACCACTGAATACAGGAGTTGGGACATCATTTAGAAGTTGTACAGGATGTTGGTGAAGCTACTTGTAGAGTACTCTGAACGTTTCTGGTGGCCCTGTAATAGGAAGAATACTATTATAGAGGGTTCAGTAAAGATTTACCAGGATATTACCAAGACTGGAGGGTTTGAGTTATAAGGAGAGGCTGAGAATCTCTTCATTGGAGCACAGGAGGTTGAGGGGTGACGTCATTGAGATTGATATAATCATGAGGGATCTAGGTAACATGAACATCAAAAATAGCGAGGAGCCTGCACGGTGATGTCAAGTGACTGGGGGGGGGGGGTAGAAATTGTGGCAGTGGGACACTTTAAATCCATCAGGAACAGCATCTCCATACAGCATATTGTGCATGTCAGGTGAGATGCCAGAAGACTAGAGGTTGGCTAACATGGTACTACTGTTTAAGAAGGGTGGTAAGGACAAGCCAGGGAACTATAGACCAGTGAGGCTGACGTCAGTGGTGGGCACATTGTTGGAGGGAATCCTGAGGGAGAGGATGTACATGTATTTGAAAAGACAAGGACTGATTAGGGATAGTCAACATGGTTGTGTGTGGGAAATCATGTCTCACAAACATGATTGAGTTTTTTGAGGAAGTAACAAAGAGGATTGAGGAAGGCAGAGCAGTAATGTGATCTATATGGATTTCAGGAAGGCGTTTGACAAGGTTCCCCATGGGAAACTGATTAGCAAGGTTAGATCTCAAGGAATACAGAGAGAACTAGCCATTTGGATACAGAACTTGCTCAAAGGTAGAAGACAGAGGGTGGTGGTGGAGGGTTGTTTTTCAGACTGGAGGCCTGTGACCAGTGGAGTGCCACAAGGATCGGTGCTCGGTCCTCTACTTTTTGTCACTTATATAAATGAGCATAAGAGGTACAGTTCGAGGGAGAGGCTGAACAGGCTGGGGCTGTTTTCCCTGGAGTGTCAGAGGCTGAGGGGTGACCTTATAAAGATTTAAAAAATTATGAGGGGAATAGACAAGATAAATAGACAAAGTTTTTTCCCTTGGGTTGGGGAGTCCAGAACTAGAGGGCATAGATTTCGGGTGAGGGGGGAAAGATGTAAAAGAGACCTACGGGGCAATTTTTTCATACAGAGCGTAGTACGTGTATGCAATGAGCTGCCAGAGGGAGTGGTGGAGGCTGGTACGAATGCAACATTTAAGAGACATTTGAATGGGAAAGGTTTGGAAGGATGTGGGCCAGGTGTTGAGGAGCAGGACTAGATTGGGTTGGGATATCTGGTCGGCATGGACGGGTTGGACCGAAGGGTCTGTTTCCATGCTGTACACTTCTGATTCTATGCTGGTTCAGCAAAAGCCGCGCATGCTCTGTCTGCAGAAACAGTGCAAACCCTTCTTCAAATGGACCAATGAGAAGCCAGACAAGGAGCCTGGTCCTCTTGCCAATCAGAGCTCCCCAATTGTCTGAATGCGGAAGATGGACCATCAGGTTCTTATGCTGCTGCTCCTCTCCAAATGAAGATCGAGCTTCACCTCAGACTGCAACTTCCTTCCTCTCTCTGCCATCTGTGAGTACGGCACTGTCTTTACCATTTCATTTTTTCATTCTGGGGTTAAATTGTTGACTTGCAGCAACTGAAAAGAAAGCGAGTGAATCTAGGGAAGGGACAGAGTCGGGAAATGTTGGTCCAGGTCTGTGTCTCAATTGGCAAACGCACGGCAAATGCAGTCCCACAGTGTGAAGTTATAGCCTCGGTTATGAAAAAATAACTGCTGAAAGGAGGTACGTTGTTTAAATGGTGACATATTGGGATGTGGAGAAAGTGAGGACTGCAGATCCTGGAGATGAGAGTCGAAAAGTGTGGCACTGGAAAAGCACAGGAGGTCAGACAGCATCCGAGGAGCAAGAGAATCGACGTTTCAGGCACGAGCCCTTCCTCAGGAATGATGTGTGGATGTAAAACGTGGCCTCAGCGTCCTTCCACACCAGTCACTGCCAGTTGTCAGACGGATGCAGCAAGCAATCAGCAAGGCAAGAGGAATATTAGCAAGAGGAATTGATTTCAGAAGTCGGGATGTCTTCCTGCAGTTAGGGGGTCATTGAATATATTCAAGGCTGAGTTCATCTGATTTTAGAACAACCATGAAGTGGATGTTTATGGGGGAAGGCAAGTAAAATGGTTTCAAGACCAGTACAGAACAGTTACAGAGTCATACAGCACAGAAACAGACCCTTCAGCCCAACTAGTCCATGCTGACTATATTCACAAACTAAACTAGTCCCACCTGCCTGTCTTTGGCCAATATCCCCCTGAACCTTTCCTGTTCATGTACTTATCCAAATGTCTTTTAAACATTGTTACTCAACCTGCATCCACCATTTCCTCTGGACATTCATTCCACTCAAATCACTGTTTAAAAAAAAAGGTGCTCCTCATGTGTTTTTTAAATCTTTCTCCTCTCACCTTAATTTACTCCCTAATCGTGAAACGACACATGCTGTTCACCTTATCTTTGCCCCTCATGGTTTTGTAAACCTCTATAAAGAGAACAAAGAACCTTACAGCACAGCAACAGGCCCTTCAGCCCTCCAAGGCTATGCTGATCGAGATCCTCTATCTAAACCTGCCGCCTATTTTCAAAGGATCTGTATCCCTCTGCTCCTTGCCCATTCATGTATCTGTCTAGATACATCTTAAATGACACTATCGATCCCAACCCTACTGCCTCCGCTGGCGATGCATTCGATGCACCCACCACCCTCAGTGTAAAGAACTTTCCATGTATATCTCCCTCAAACCTTTCCCCTCTCACTTTGAACTCGTGACCCTGATTAATTAAGTCTTCCCCTCTGGGAAAATAATTCTTCCTATCCACCCCCAGTCTACACCGCTCATGGTTTTTCGGCCTCAATCAGGACCCCCACCCCCTTATTTCCAATGAAAATAATCCTAATCTACTCAACCTCTCCTCATCGCTCGCGCTCTCCATAACAGGCAACATCCTGGTGAACCTCCTCTGCACCCTCTACAAACATATCCACATCCTTTTGGAAATCTGGCATCCCGGAATTGTACTCAGTATTCCAAATGCGGCCGAACCAAAATCTTATATAACTTTAACATGACCGCGCGTTGTATGCTGCCTTGACCACTCGACTGACAGTCCCCTTCACTATCTGATATTCCATCAATCTGAATGCCCATCTGCAAACTTGCTAATGAGGCAACCGATACCTTCACCTTTCAACCTCCTGTGCTCCAGTGAAAAAAGTCCCAGCCTACCCACCAATAGGTGTGAATTCTGTCTGGGTCCCAATGTCGAGTCAGCCTGACATTTTTGATAGAAAAGCTCTGCATTTAAATTACGTTCTTGAGAAAGTTACTGAAAACAGGTTCTGGGATTAACATACCAAAGAACAGAACTCCATTCTAAAAGATGGAAGATTCAATCTAAATTGTTTCATGTATCACATCTCCATGAACTGGACTCTGTTGGCTATAAATAGTCTAATCATGATCTTAATCTCCACAACCACCTGAAGCAGCAGCAGCAGCACTTCAGAGCGCCAGAGATCCAGGTTCAATTCCCACCTCGGGCTACTGTCAGTTTGGAGTTGTACATTCTCCCAGTGTCTGCGTGGGTTTCCTCCCACAGTCCAAAGATGTGCAGGTTAGGTGAAGTGGCCACGCTAATTTGCCTGTAGTGTTAGGTGAAGGGGTAAATGTTGGGGAATGGGTCCGGGTGGGTTGCTCTTCGAAGGGTTGGTTTGGGCTGAAGGGCTTGTTTCCACACTAAGTAATAAAATCTAAAATAAATCTAATCACTCCGAAAGCTAGGGCTTCTAAACAAACCACGTTATGGCAGCAGTGGGAGGTGTGGATTATATTCACTAAAAACAGTTAAGCAGTTAGATAACACGTTCGAGTGGGAAGTGTGTATAACATGATCGCACAACTCCTATACTCAATGCTATGAGCAATGAAGGAAAGCAAACCAAACGCTGCCTTCACTACTCTGTCCACCTGAGACTCCAGCACTCCAAGGTCTCTGTATTCTGCAACACTCCCCTTAACTGTGTCAGTCCTGCCTGGATTGCTTGACCAAAATGCAAACCTCTGATTTCTCTAAATTAAACTCCAACTGACACTCCTCGGCTCATCAACCGATCCCATAAATTCTAACTTATAGTGAACTCTTTCCTCTCTTATTCCTTGGAAGCTGAAAATCTCCATCCCACAATCACTACCTCCATTTTCACTAGTTGGACTGAAGGGGCTGTTTCGGTGCTGCATTGCTCTGTAACTCGGTCCTATATTAGTCTTAAAACCATTTTCTTGCCTTCCCCATAAACATTCACATAAAAATCAGATGAACTCAGCCTTGAATATATTCAATGACCCCCTAACTGCAGGAAGACATCCCCACTTCTGAACTTAATTCCTCTTGCTAATACACCACTTGCCTTGCTCATTGCCTGCTGCACCTGTCTTACAACTGGCACAGAAGGACACTGATGCGCCTCTGAACATCCACGCATCATTCCTGATGAAGGGCTCGTGCCCAAAACTTCGACTGTCCTACTGATCGGATGCTGCTTGACCTGCTGTACTTTGCCAATTGTGGTCTTCTCTACATCGGGGAAACCAAGCGTAAACTTGGGGAACGGTTTGCTGAGCATCACAGCCGGGTCCGCAGAGGCTGAGCGGACTTCCCAGTCTCCACCCATTTTAATGCCCCTTCCCACTCCCCTTCTGACATGACTAGCTTTGGCTTCCTCCATTACCACAACAAACCAAACCACAATTTGGAGGAACAAAACCTCATCTTCTGTCTGAGCAGTCAACAGCCCGGAGGACACAACATTGAGTTCTCCAATTTCAAATAATCTCCCATCCCATCCCCCAACTCACTTCCCAGCCCCTTCCACTCTTCCCTGCCAACGAGATTCCTTCCTCCCATTCACCAACCAGGTCGTACCAGGTTATGGGGATAAGGCAGGAACAGGATACTGATTGAGAATGATCAGCCATTATCACAATGAATGGTGGTGCTGGCTCGATGGGCAGAATAGCCTACTCCTGCACCTATTGTCTATTGTACCTTCTACCTGTCTCCACGTTTCCCCACTTCAGTACCCTGCCCCCAGCACACCCTTGTTCCACAGCTCTCCCTATAACTACCCCCAGTCCTGAACAAGGGTTACACCAGATCCCTCGACTTCTCCACCTCCTGATACTGCCTGGCTTACTGCGATCTTCCAGTCTCCTGCCTGTCTATTTTGCCAATTGAGAACAAAGGCCTGGACTAAATTTTCCAGAGTCTGTCCCCTCGCTGGATTCACTCCCATTCCTTTCAGTTGCTCCAAGTCAACAACTGAACCTCAGAATGAAACATAAATGGAAATGGGGGTGAGATAAGAGAGGGCCGTACTCTCAGATGTTGGACAGAGGAAAGACGTTGCAGTCTGAAGTGAAGCTCAATCTTCATTCAGAGAGAACAGGAGCAGGAGCTTCAGAACCTCATGGTCCAACTTCCACATTCACCAATAGGGGAGCTCCGAATGGCAGGAGGAGAAGTCTCCCTCCGGTCCTCCAGTGCTCCTTATTTGTCCATCAAACGGCACGGTGGCACAGTGGTTAGCACTGCTGCCTCACAGCGCCTGAGACCCGGGTTCAATTCCCGCCTCAGGCGACTGACTGTGTGGAGTTTGCACGTTCTCCCCGTGTCTGCGTGGGTTTCCTCCGGGTGCTCCGGTTTCCTCCCACAGTCCAAAGATGTGCAGGTCAGGTGAATTGGCCATGCTAAATTGCCCGAAGTGTTAGGTAAGGAGTAAATGTAGGGGTATGGGTGGTTGTGCTTCGGCGGGTCGGAGTGGATTTGTTGGGCCGAAGGGCCTGTTTCCACACTGTAATGTAATCTAATCTAAAAACGTAGGTCTCGCCCCTTTTCTGCCGACAGCGAGGAACACGCCCAATATTTTGGTGACACCAGCAAACGTGTGCCCTGCTTGTTGACACTGAGGAGTGTACACAATATGCACTGTAGCAATGCTGGTGTTATTGACAGATTTTAAGTATCCAAATTCCTATGGGAGAACAAAAAGGGCACAGCCATAATTTTTTTCCCCCATGTGGCTCGATATTTGATTGCTTTTGCATTTGTCTGGCTGCTCAATGTTTAAGTCTTTTCCTCAGTGTTGGGGTGAGATTCACAACTAGAGGGCATAGGTTTAGGGTGAGACCACAAAGGTAACTGAGGGGCAACGTTTCCATGCAGAGGGTGGTGCATCTATGGGATGAGCTGCCAGAGGAAGTAGTGGAAGCCAGTATAATTACAGCATTTAAAACACATCTGGCTGGGTATCTGAATAGGAAGGGTTTAGAGGGATATGAGTCAAGTACTGGCAAAGGGGACTAGATTAATTTAGGATATCTGGTTGGCATGGACAGGTTGGACCGAATGGGTCTATTTCCGTGCTGTACATCTCTATGACTCTAAATAATAAAAAGTCTACTTTTCCAAATAACAAACTATATCCATGTTAACAAGGCTTAGTGCACCACATGCTTTACTAACCATTCTCAACAGGTCCTGTCCCTTCAATGACTGAGGAACATGTACATGCTGGTGCATAATCTCCTTCACTAGTATTTACACACTACCCTCAGCAATTGCACAAGTAACAGCAAAGGGCAAACAGCACAAGGATTAAACACACAGTGAGGGGCAAACAGCACAAGGATTAAACACACAGTGAGGGGCAAACAGCACAAGGATTAAACACACAGTGAGGGGCAAACAGCACAAGGATTAAACACACAGTGAGGGGCAAACAGCACAAGGATTAAACACACAGTGAGGGGTAAACAGCACAAGGATTAAACACACAGTGAGGGGTAAACAGCACAAGGATTAAACACACAGTGAGGGGCAAACAGCACAAGGATTAAACACACAGTGAGGGGGCAAACAGCACAAGGATTAAACACACAGTGAGGGGTAAACGGCACAAGGATTAAACACACAGTGAGGGGCAAACAGCACAAGGATTAAACACACAGTGAGGGGCAAACAGCACAAGGATTAAACACACAGTGAGGGGTAAACAGCACAAGGATTAAACACACAGTGAGGGGCAAACAGCACAAGGATTAAACACACAGTGAGGGGCAAACAGCACAAGGATTAAACACACAGTGAGGGGCAAACAGCACAAGGATTAAACACACAGTGAGGGGCAAACAGCACAAGGATTAAACACACAGTGAGGGGCAAACAGCACAAGGATTAAACACACAGTGAGGGGCAAACAGCACAAGGATTAAACACACAGTGAGGGGTAAACAGCACAAGGATTAAACACACAGTGAGGGGCAAACAGCACAAGGATTAAACACACAGTGAGGGGGCAAACAGCACAAGGATTAAACACACAGTGAGGGGTAAACGGCACAAGGATTAAACACACAGTGAGGGGCAAACAGCACAAGGATTAAACACACAGTGAGGGGGCAAACAGCACAAGGATTAAACACACAGTGAGGGGGAAACAGCACAAGGATTAATCACACAGTGAGGGGCAAACAGCACAAGGATTAATCACACAGTGAGGGGCAAACAGCACAAGGATTAAACACAGTGAGGGGTAAACAGCACAAGGATTAAACACACAGTGAGGGGGAAACAGCACAAGGATTAAACACACAGTGAGGGGCAAACAGCACAAGGATTAAACACACAGTGAGGGGCAAACAGCACAAGGATTAAACACAGTGAGGGGTAAACAGCACAAGGATTAAACACACAGTGAGGGGCAAACAGCACAAGGATTAAACACACAGTGAGGGGCAAACAGCACAAGCGCCAGTAAAAGCCGATGGAAAGTGAGTGTAAAATGTCACTATGACAGGACAGGCCCCACATTCCTTCCCCTCCGTCCCCCCCACAACCTGCCTCACCTTTCACGTCCCGGGCCCAGTACCTTCCAGGTGGCCCCATAGTTGACACAGGGGCCGCCCCACGACCAGTAGAACTCCACCACCCCGGCGGCCGACGAGTTCCCAAGCAGGCCCTTAACCCCATCCGCCTCCAGAATGCTCACCGGCTCCTGGCTGCTGTACAGCCGGCCGGTGTGGCCGTGACACAGCAGCTGCGCCAGGAAGGCGGCGGCGGCCAGTGACGGGTGTCTGCCCCGGGCCGCGCGGCGCCATTTTCCTAACGGCCGCCCTCCCGCCGCTTCCTCGCTCGAGCGACTTCTCCTCCCAACCGCCTTCGCCCCCGCGTGACGTCTGCACGGGGGGTGGGCGGGGCCGGGCCGGGGGATGGGCGGGGCCTGGGTAGCCTCACCGTCACCAAGCAACAGCCACCTCGCGCTACAACTGCTCATTCACAAAAACAAACTCTCCTGTCTCGCTCTGCAGCTGCAGGGGGGACACTGCCACGTTTCCAGGAGCCCTGTCTACATTGGGAAAGCTCACGGCTCAATTTAAACAGATATTCCCACATCTAACGGAACGGCGTCATATCGAAAGGGGGCAATCTGCATTTCAAAGGGACGTGGACATTTTAACGGGTATTTCAGCAAATAAAGAGGTTTAAATGGACGAGATTACATTTCAAAAGGGATGTGGGCACATTCAAAGGGATATCTTCATATGTAAAGTGACGCAGTTATATCTAAATGAACCTACATTTCGAAGAGACGTTGCCCTATTTATAAGTAGAGACAATAGGTGTGAATTCTGTCTGTGTCCCAATGTTGAGTCAGACTGACATTTTTCTTAGAAAAGCTCTGCATTTAAATTACATTCTTGAGAAGGTAATTTATAGATTCGGGTGTAGGTTAGGGAGGATTGACCGTGCTAAGTTACCCATAGTGACCAGGGATGTACAGGTTAGGGTGGATTGGCCATGGGAAATAGGAGGTAAAAACAATGACTGCAGATGCTGGAAACCAGATTCTGGATCAGTGGTGCTGGAAGAGCACAGCAATTCAGGCAGCATCCGAGGACAGGCAAAATCGACGTTTCGGGCAAAAGCCCTTCATCAGGAATAAAGGCAGAGAGCCTGAAGCGTGGAGAGATAAGCTGGAGGAGGGTGGGGGTGGGGAGAGAGTAGCATAGAGTACAATAGGTCAGTGGGGAAGGAGATGAAGGTGATAGGTCAGGGAGGAGAGGGTGGAGTGGATAGGTGGAAAAGGAGCTGCGCAGGTCGGACAAGTCCGGACAAGTCAGGGTTGCTGGAGGTTAGAAGCTCGGATGAGGTGGGGGAAGGGGAAATGAGGAAACTGTTGAAATCCACATTGATGCCCTGGGGTTGAAGTGTTCCGAGGCGGAAGATGAGGCGTTCTTCCTCCAGGCGTCTGGTGGTGAGGGAGCGGCGGTTGAGGAGGCCCAGCACCTCCATATCCTCGGCAGAGTGGGAGGGGGAGTTGAAATGTTGGGCCACGGGCGATTTGGTTGATTGGTGCGGGTGTCTCGGAGATGTTCCCTAAAGCGCTCTGCTAGGAGGCGCCCAGTCTCCCCAGTGTAGAGGAGACCGCATCGGGAGCAACGGATACAATAGATGATATTGGTGAATGTGCAGGTAAAACTTTGATGGATGTGGAAGGCTCCTTTAGGGCCTTGGATGGAGGTGAGGGAGGAGGTGTGGGCACAGGTTTTACAGTTCCTGCGGTGGCAGGGGAAAGTGCCAGGATGGGAGGGTGGGTCGTAGGGGGGCGTGGACCTGACCAGGTAGTCACGGAGGGAACGGTCTTTGCGGAAGGCGGAGAGGGGTGGGGAGGGAAATATATCCCTGGTGGTGGGGTCTGTTTGGAGGTGGCGGAAATGTCGGCAGATGATTTGGTTTATGCGAAGGTTGGTAGGGTGGAAGGTGAGCACCAGGGGTGTTCTGTCCTTGTTGCGGTTGGATGGGTTGGGTCTGAGGGCGGAGGTGCGGGATGTGGATGAGATGCGTTCGAGGGCATCTTTAACCACGTGGGAAGGGAAATTGCGGTCTCTAAAGAAGGAGGCCATCTGGTGTGTTCTATGGTGGAACCGCTCCTCCTGGGAGCAGATACGGCGGAGGCGGAGGAATTGGGAATACGGGATGGCATTTTTGCAAGAGGTAGGGTGGGAAGAGGTGTAATCTAGGTAGCTGTGGGAGTCGGTGGGTTTGTAGAAAATGTCAGTGTCAAGTCAGTCGTCACTGATGGAGAGGGAGAGGTCCAGGAAGGGGAGGGAGGTGTCAGAGATGGTCCAGGTAAATTTAAGGTCAGGGTGGAATGTGTTGGTGAAGTTGATGAATTGCTCAACCTCCTCGCGGGAGCACGATGTGGCGCCAATGCAGTCATCAATGTAGCGGAGGAAGAGGTGGGGAGTGGTGCCGGTGTAATTACGGAAGATCAACTGCTCTACGTAGCCAACCAAGAGACAGGCATAGCTGGGGCCCATACGTGTGCCCATGGCTACCCCTTTGGTCTGGAGGAAGTGGGAGGATTCAAAGGAGAAATTGTTAAGGGTGAGGACCAGTTCGGCCAAACGAATGAGTGTGTCGGTGGAGGGGTACTGTTGGGAACGTCTGGAGAGGAAAAAACGGAAGGCTTGGAGGCCCTGGTCATGGCGGATGGAGGTGTAGAGGGATTGAATATCCATGGTGAAGATGAGGCATTGGGGGCCGGGGAAACGGAAGTCTTGGAGGAGGTGGAGGGCGTGGGTGGTGTCTCGAACGTATGTGGGGAGTTCCTGGACTAGGGGGGATAGGACAGTGTCGAGGTAGGTAGAGATGAGTTCAGTGGGGCAGGAGCATGCTGAGACAATGGGTCGGCCAGGGTGGTCAGGCTTGTGGATCTTGGGAAGGAGGTAGAACCGGGCAGTGCGGGTTCCCGGACTATGAGGTTGGAAGCTGTGGGTGGGAGATCTCCTGAGGTGATGAGGTTCTGTATGGTCTGGGAGATGATGGTTTGGTGATGTGGGGTGGCGTCATGGTCAAGGGGGCGGTAGGAAGAGGTGTCCTCGAGTTGGCGTTTGGCTTCAGCGATGTAGAGGTCAGTGCGCCAGACTACCACTGCGCCCCCTTTGTCCGCTGGCTTGATGGTGAGGTCAGGATTGGAGCAGAGGGATTGGAGGGCTGCGCGTTGTGAGGGTGAGAGGTTGGAGTGGGGGAGGGGGGTCGACAGGTTGAGGCGGTTAATGTCCCGGCGGCAGTTGAAAATGAAGAGGTCGAGGGCAGGTAATAGGCCAGCGCGGGGTGTCCAGGTGGATGCAGTGTGTTGGAGGTGGGCGAAGGGGTCCTCGGAAGGTGGGCGGGAGTCCTGATTGTGAAAGTAAGCTCGGAGGCGGAGGCGACGGAAGAATTGTTCGATGTCACGGCGTGTATTAAATTCTTTTTAAAATCTCTTTCTCCTGTCACCATCAAAATTTGCTCCCTAATCTTGAAACCCCAACGCTAGGGGAAGGACACCCGTCGTTCACCTCATCTCTCCCCTCATGATTTTGTAAACCTTGATAAGGTCACATCTCCACCTCCTATGCGCCAGTGAAACAGTCCCAGCCCATCCACCTAGATGCAGGTAGATCCATATCCAGTCATGATTGGTTCAATGCTGGTCCCAATTCTCTCTCACGGTATCCAGGACAGCAAGAGACCACAAGACATAGGAGCAGAAATTAGGCCACCAGGTCTGCTCATTCCATTCTATCGTGGCTGATAAGTTTCTCAGTTATATTCTTCCGCTATAAGCAAAGTGAAAATGGAGGGAGTGAGTGTGGGATGGAGATTTTCAGCTTCCAGGGAATAAGAGAGGAAAGAGTTCACTATAAATTAGAATTTATGGGATCGGTTGATGAGCCGAGGAGTGTCAGTTGGAGTTTAATTTAGAGAAATCAGAGGTTTGCATTTTGGTCAAGCAATCCAGGCAGGACTGACACAGTTAGGGGAGTATTGCAGAATAAAGAGACCTTGGAGTGCTGGAGTCTCAGGTGGACAGAGTAGTGAAGGCGGCGTTTGGTTTGCTTTCCTTCATTGCTCATAGCATTGAGTATCGGAGTTGTGCGATCATGTTATACACACTTCCCACTCGAACGTGTTATCTGACTGCTTAACTGTTTTTAGTGAATATAATCCACACCTCCCACTGCTGTCATAACATGGTTTGTTTGGAAGCCCTAGCTTTCGGAGTGATTAGATTTATTTTAGATTTTATTACTTAGTGTGGAAACAAGCCCTTCAGCCCAAACCAACCCTTCGAAGAGCAACCCACCCAGACCCATTCCCCAACATTTACCCCTTCACCTAACACTACAGGCAAATTAGCGTGGCCACTTCACCTAACCTGCACATCTTTGGACTGTGGGAGGAAACCCACGCAGACATGGGGAGAATGTGCAAACTCCAAACTGACAGTTGCCCGAGGTGGGAATTGAACCTGGATCTCTGGCGCTCTGAAGTGCTGCTGCTGCTTCAGGTGGTTGTGGAGAATAAGATCATGATTAGACTATTTATAACCAACGGAGTCCAGTTCATGGAGATGTGATACATTAAACAATTTAAATTAAATCTTCCATCTTTTAGAATGGAGTTCTGTTCTTTGGTATGTTAATCCCAGAACCTGTTTTCAGTAACTTTCTCAAGAACGTAATTTAAATGCAGAGCTTTTCTATCAAAAATGTCAGGCTGACTCGACATTGGGACCCAGACAGAATTCACACCTATTGGTGGGTAGGCTGGGACTTTTTTCACTGGAGCACAGGAGGTTGAAAGGTGAAGGTATCGGGTGCCTCATTAGCAAGTTTGCAGATGGGCATTCAGATTGATGGAATATCAGATAGTGAAGGGGACTGTCAGACAATACAGCAGAATATAGATCGGAGAGTTGGGAAGAGAAATGGCAGATGGAGTTCAATCCAGACAAATGCGAGGTGATGCATTTTGAAAGATGCAATTCAAGAGCGAGCTATACAGTAAATGGAAAGGTCCTGGGGGAAATTGATGTACAGAGAGATCTGGGTGTTCAGGTCTATTGTTCTCTGAAGGTGACAATGCCTGTCAGTAGAGTGGTCAAGGCAGCATACAACACGCGTTCCATCATCGGACGGATTGAGTAAAAGAGCTGGCAGGTCATGTTAAAGTTATATAAGATTTTGGTTTGGCGCATTTGGAATACTGCGTACAATTCCGGTCGCCAGATTTCCAAAAGGATGTGGATACTTTTGGAGAGAGTGCAGAGGAGGTTCACCAGGATGTTGCCTGTTATGGAGAGCGCAAGCTATGAGGAGAGGTTGAGTAGATTAAGACTATTTTCATTGGAGGGTGGGTGTCCTGATTGAGGCTGAAAAACCATGAGGGGTGTCGACAGGGGTGGATAGGAAGAATTATTTTACCAGAGGGGAAGACTTAATTACTCAGGGTCACGAGTTCAAAGTCAGAGGAGTAAGGTTTGAGGGAGATATACATGGCAAGTTCTTTACACTGAGGGTGGTGGGTGTCTCGAATGCATCGCCAGCGGAGGCAGTAGGGTTGGGATCGATAGCGTCATTTAAGATGTATCTAGACAGAGACATGAATGGGCAAGGAGCAGAGGGATACAGATCCTTAGAAAATAGGTGGCAGGTTTAGATAGAGTATCTCGATCAGCATGGCCTTGGAGGGCTGAAGGGCCTGTTCCTGTGCTGTAAGGTTCTTTGTTCTCTTTATAGAGGTTTACAAAACCATGAGGGGCACAGATAAGGTGAACGGCATGTGTCGTTTCAAGATTAGGGAGCAAATTAAGGTGAGAGGAGAAAGATTTAAAAAACACATGAGGAGCACCTTTTTTTTAAACAGTGGTTTGTGTGGAATGAATGTCCAGAGGAAATGGTGGATGCAGGTTGAGTAACAAGGTTTAAAAGACATTTGCATAAGTACATGAATAGGAAAGGTTCAGGGGGATATGGGGCAAACACAGGCAGTTTAGTTTGTGAATATAGTCAGCATGGACTAGTTGGGCTAAAGGGTCTGTTCTGTGCTGTCTAACTCTGTTACTGTTCTGTACTGGTCTTAAAATCATTTTACTTGCCTTCCCCCATAAACATCCACTTCATTGATGTTCTAAAATCAGATGAACTCAGCCTTGAATATATTCAATGTGCCTGTCCTCGGATGCTGCCTGAATTGCTGTGCTCTTCCAGCACCACATATCCAGAATATATTCAATGACCCCCTAACTGCAGGAAGACATCCCTACTTCTGAACTCAATTCCTCTTGCTAATATTCCTCTTGCCTTGCTGATTGCTTGCTGCATCCGTCTGACAACTGGCAGTGACTGGTGTGGAAGGACGCTGAGGCCACTTTTTACATCCACACATCATTCCTGAGGAAGGGCTCATGCCTGAAACGTCGATTCTCCTGCTCCTCGGATGCTGTCTGACCTCCTGTGCTTTGCCAGCAGTGCACTTTTCGACTCTGACTCTCCAGCATCTGCTGTCCTCACTTTGACGTCAATCCATCAGGAACATAATGATTTTTGACTATGATTCTGTGAGAAGGAGCAAAGCAGTTTGGTTCCTGTTTGAGCACCTTTTCAGCAGCAGTGGGACTGGATGAGATACTACAAACTGACTACAAACCACTACTACAACTACTACAAACTACTACAAACCGACCGACTCACACAGCTACCTGGACTACACCTCCTCCCATCCTGCCCCCTGTAAAAATGCCATCCCATTCTCCCAATTCCTTCGACTCCGCCGCATCTGCTCCCAGGAGGACCAGTTCCAAAACCGTACAACCCAGATGGCCTCCTTCTTCAAGGACCGCAATTTCCCCCCCCCCCCGACGTGGTCGACGATGCCCTCCACCGCATTTCTTCCACTTCCCGCTCCTCCGCCCTTGAGCCCCGCCCCTCCAACCGCCACCAGGACAGAACCCCACTGGTCCTCACCTACCACCCCACCAATCTCCATGTACAGCGCATCATCCGCCGTCATTTCCGCTACCTCCAAACGGACCCCACCTCCAAGGATATATTTCCCTCCCCTCCCCTATCAGCATTCCGTAAAGACGACTCCCTCCGTGACTCCCTTGTCAGATCCACACCCCCCACCAACCCAACCTCCACTCCCGGCACCTTCCCCTGCAACCGCAGGAGGTGCAAGACTTGCGCCCACACCTCCCCCCTCACCTCCCTCCAAGGCCCCAAAGGAAACTTCCATATCCGCCACAGATTCACCTGCACCTCCACACACATCATCTATTGCATCCTCTGCACCCGATGTGGCCTCCTCTATATTGGGGAGACAGGCTGGCTACTTGCGGAGCGTTTCAGAGAACACCTCTGGGACACCCGGACCAACCAACCCAACCACCCTGTAGCTCAACATTTCAACTCCCCCTCCCACTCCACCAAGGATATGCAGGTCTTTGGACTCCTCCATCGTCAGACCACAACAAAACGACGGTTAGAGGAAGAACGCCTCATCTTCCGCCTAGGAACCCTCCAACCACAAAGGATGAACTCGGATTTCACCAGTTTCCTCATTTCCCCTCCCCCCAGCCTGTCTCAGTCAAATCCATCGAATTCAGCACCGCCTTCCTAACCTGCAATCTTCTTCCCGACCTCTCCGCCCCCACCCCAGTCTAACCTATCACCCTCACCTTGACCTCTTTCCACCTATCACATTTCCGACGCCCCTCCCCCAAGTCCCTCCTCCCTACCTTTTATCTTAGCCTGCTGGACAAACTTTCCTCATTCCTGAAGAAGGGCTTATGCCCGAAATGTCGATTCTCCTGTTCCCTGGATGCTGCCTGACCTGCTGCGCTTTTCCAGCAACACATTTCCAGCTCCGACTGGATGAGATACTCTACTGTTGCAGGCCCTGAGTGCAGAACCTGGGAAGAGGAACTCACGGTGGGGAGGGGCTCCATACGCATTTGTGTGTGGCTGAAGCTTTGGCCATGGAGAAACATGAGGAATCCCACCCCGTGGAGAAACCGTGGAAGTGTGGCGACTGCGGGAATGGCTTTCGTGCCCCGCCTTTCCCGGAGATTCATCGGCGCAGTCGCACCAGGGAGAGGCCATTCCCCTGCCCTGTCTGCGGGAAGGCCTTCAGCAAGTCCTCCAACTTGCTGACCCACCAGCGGATCCACACAGGGGAGAGGCCCTTTAGCTGCGGGAAGGCCTTCACTAATTCATCCACGCTGCTGAGGCACCAAAGAAGGGGGAGAGGCCCTTCACCTTCCCACACCTCTTGGGAAGGCCTTTATGCAGGTATATACCCTGCTGATCTACCGGCCGGTCCAAACGGGGGAGAGTCTCTCCAGCTGTCCCAAGTGCGGGAAGGCCTTCAGTGATTTCCCCCAACTTGCTGACTCACCAGCGGGTCCACAAGGGGGAGAGGCCATTCCCCTGCCCCGCGTGCAGGAAGGCCTTTACCCAGGCCTCCAACCTGCTGAAGCACTGGCGGATCCACAGATGGGAGAGGCAATTCAGCTGCCCCGAATGTGGGAAGGTCTTTACCCACACCTCTGCCCTGGTGACCCACCAATGGATCCACACAGAGGAGAGACCCTTCAGCTGCCCCGAGTGCGGGCCGGTCTTCACCCGCTCCTCCTACCTGCGGAGCCACCAGCGAGTTCACGTGCCATCGCAGGGTGATTGAAGGAAATGATGGCTGAGTGCCATTATCGACTGAACTATCGACCCAGTTCCAGGGATCCCGGGTTCAATTCCCACTGCGACAGATGGTGGAATTGGAATTTGGTCAGAAATCTGGAGTTCAGAATCTAACGGTGAAACCAATGTTGGTGGGGTTGGGGTGGAAGAAATCCCCCATCTCATTCACTCAGTTCCTTTTTAGGGAAGGAAACTGTCATTGTGGGAGAGGATTGACTCAGTTGTCCCAGCTGCATCCTTTACCCGGTCTGGCCTACACGTGACTCCAGACCCACAGCAGTCTGGTTGACTCTACACTGCCCATCCAACTTACTTGGATACAGGATACGGGTTGAAATTGCTGAGTGAGGCAATACTTTCTCCGGGTTAAGGCTGTACCAAGGATCCAATTACAAAGGGTCAACTGGGTAGTGACCAATAATGAAGCAAGTGAGGGGTTGGAGGGGGTGTGTGCTTTTTGGCCTTGAGGTGTTTTTTAAAAATTTCTACTTTTTCTACACCTTTCTACTGAGAGATTCTGAAGCTGTAACAAAGTTGGGACGCCATAAAGATTACCTGAGCTTCACGCCGATCTCAGACTCTCGTTGAGAGCTTTGAACTGCAACTGTTTTTTTGTTTTTAAACTGCTCATTTATGACTTGATTGAGGTGTACAAGATGATTAGGGGGTTAGATAGGGTTGACAGTGTGAACCTTTTCCCACGTATGGAGTCGGGTATTACAAGGGGGCATAGCTTTAAATTAAGGGGGGGTAGATATAGGACTGAAGTTAGGGGTAGGTTCTTCACTCAGCGAGTTGTAAGTTCATGGAATGCCCTGCCAGTAGCAGTGGTGGACTCTCCCTCTTTATGGGCATTTAAGCGGGCATTGGATAGGTATATGGAGGATAGTGGGTTAGTATAGGTTAGGTGGGCTTGGATCGGTGCAACATCGAAGGCCAAAGGGCCTGTACTGCGCTGTATTGTTCTATGTTCTATGTTCTATTTCTTACAGGTGAAAGTGAGAACTGCTGATGCTGGAGATCAGAGTCAAGATTCGAGTGGTGCTGGCAAAGCACAGCAGGTCAGGCAGCATCCAAGGAGCAGGAAAATCGACATTTTTCGGGCAACTTTGATTTTCCTGCTTCTCTGATGCTGCCTGACCTGCTGTGCTCATATCTTACAGCCTCCTGTTCTATGTTTCCAATGTTGTGTATCGGTTGCAGCAGTGAATGAGTAGCCAGTATTGTTAGAAATTGTAAATTTTTCAAGAGTGCAGGTACTACATCATGTCATCGGCATTGCACAGTTTCCTGGCAGCACTGGGAGGTGTGGGCTGTGTCCACTGGAAACTATGTGGAGGTGCTGGTTTTGGACTGGGGTGGATAAAGTTAAAAATCACACAACACCAGCTAATAGTCCAACAGGTTTATTTGTAAGCATGAGCTTTCAGAGCGCTTAATCAGGTAGCTGTGGAGCAGGGTCATAAGACACAGAATTTATAGCAAAAGATCACAGTGTCATGCAACAGATAGGACATATTAAACAAATCTAGATTGCAGATTAATCTTTCATCTTTTAGTATGGGTTGCACGTTTCAGTTCATTAATATGTAATCTCCCGAACTACTTTTAATTCACCTTCTTGAGATGATTCAAGGTTTTATAAAAATAGGTGACATCGCAGCTCAGATACTGCACAAAAGTGTCTGTATTTCAATCTTGAATCAGACTGGTTCTACTAACCAAAGCAGGAATTTATAAATATTACACGGATTGACTGTTTGCAGTTTGTATGATTTTTGAGCAAAATTGAATATATCTGCAAATATAATTCTGCAAATGGAAGTTCACTCCATTGACTTAAGTGTGACTGTATCTGTAGGAGTGTATGTGCGTGTGTATGCGAGTTTGCGCATACATGCTAATGAAATGTGTGTGAGATGGAATATAAGCCTGTAAGATGGTGAGAGTGTTAGGGTGTGTATGTGTGTCTGACAGAGCAAGAGATAAAGGCAAGGGATTGCATTTTGCTAAAACAAGGAAGGGCAGGACTTGTATCATTAATGGTAGGGCCCTGCATGTATGGCAGAACAGACTCATGGGGGCGGGGGGGTGGAGGGGTTCATGTATATAAAGTTAAAAATCTCTCAACACCAGTTCATCGTCCAACTGGTTTATTTGGAAGCACGAGCTTTCGGAGTGCTGCTCCTTCATGGGGTGCTTGTGGAACAGGATCATAAGATACAACCATCTGATGAAGGAGCAGCGCTCCAAAAGCTAATGCTTGCAAATGAGCCTGTTGGAGTATCACCTGGTGTGGTGTGAATTTTAACTTCGTACACCCCAGTCCAACACCGGCATCTCCAAATCGGGGACATAGTTCTTTGGAAGTTGCATCCTTGGTAGACAGGGTTGTGAAGGAGGCGTTTAGCACACTTTCCTTCATTGTTCACCCCGTTCAGTGTAGGAGTTGGGACATCACGTTGTGGTTGTACAGGATATTGGGGAGACCACGTGGAGAGGACTGAGTACAGTTCTGGTCGCCCTATTGACGACCACATTTCGATGTATAAAGTCATGGGGCGTGTAGGAAAGGTAAATATCACAGGGGGAAGAAAGGGTGGCTCTCCCCTTTTTAACTTCTCTTGGCATTCAGACACTTAAATTCTGTCAGTAACAGCAGCATCGCCAGAGAGCAGACTGCGCGTGCTCGCCGGTACAAGGATGAAACTGCGCATGCTCGTCGCTTCACGCAAAGCACGCGTCGCGACTTTCTTTTGGGTCAATTGGAAGCCTTGGAGGACCGGAAGGTGACTGGTCCTCCTGCCAATCAGAGCCTTCCTATTGTCTGAATGCAGAAGTTGCAACACGAGCTTCGGAAGCTGCTGCTGCTCTGTCTCTGAATGAAGAGTGAGTTTGTTCCAGACTGTAACCTCCCTACTCTGTCAACCATCTGTGAGTACGGCACTCTCTTCCCAACTCCTTTTTCCTTTTTTTTTCATTCCCTTTCCTTTCGGTTGCTGTAAATGAATGCACGGCGTGGACCGATTCTGGAAAAGGTTTTCATGAACAGAGAGTGGTTCATGTGTGGAGTGAATGTCCAGAGGTAGTGGTGGATGCATGTACAGATGCAACGTTTAACAGACATTTGGATAAGTACCTGAATGGGCACGGTGCGGCGGGATATTGGCCAAACATTGGCAAGTGGCACTAGTTTCGTGTGAGAACATAGTCAGCATGGAATAGTTGGACTGAAGGGTCCGTTTCTGTACTATCTGACCGTAACTGTTCTGTTGTGGTCTTAAAACCATTGTCTTGCATTCCATTTTAAACGTGGTTACTGTACCTGCATCCAACACACAAAGCACTCAAAAAAACCACCTCAACCACACAACATAAATATCCACACTTTGTTGTTCAAAAATCAAACGAACTCAGCCCAGGCATCAATGTGGACTTCAATAGTTTCCTCATTTCCCCTTCCCCCACCTTACCCTAGTTCCAAACTTCCAACTCAGCACTGTCCCCATGAGTTGTCCGGACTTGTCCTACCTGCCTATCTCCTTTTCCACCTATCCACTCCACCCTCTCCTCCCTGACCTATCACCTTCATCCCCTCCCCCACTCACCTATTGTACTCTATGCAACTTTCTCCGCACCCCCACCCTCCTCTAGCTTATCTCTCCACGCTTCAGGCTCTCTGCCTTTATTCCTGATGAAGGGCTTTTGCCCGAAACATCGATTTCACTGCTCCTTGGATGCTGCCTGAACTGCTGTGCTCTTCCAGCACCACTAAGTCAGAATCTGGTTTCCAGCATCTGCAGTCATTATTTTTACTCCTACCCTATCCAGTCATTTCTGCTGGTGGATGAGACCAGGCCTCAAGTTGAGGGGAGTAGCTTTTAGATTATTAGATTACTTAGTGTGGGAATAGGCCCTTCACCCCAACAAGACTTCCCCAACCCCCTGAAGAGCAACCCACCCAGACCCACTCCCCTACATTTACCCCTTCACCTGACACTACTGGCAATTTAGCATGGTCAATTCACCTAACCCGCACATCTTTGGACTGTGGGAGGAAACCAGAGCACCCGGAGGAAACCAGAGCACCCGGAGGAAACCCACACAGGCAGTTGTCTGAGGCAGGAATTGAACCCGGGTCTCTGGCACTGTGAGGCAGCAGTGCTACTCACTGTGCCACTGTGCCATTTTAGGACAGATGAGGAGGAACTGCTTTTCCTGGAGAGTAGTCAATCTATGGAATTCTCTGCCCAAGGAAGCAGTAGAGAGGCATCTTCATTAAGTATATTCAAGACACAATTGGATGGGTTTTCATGGTCAGGGAGTTAAGGGTAGTTGGGATAATGCAGGGAAGAAGAGCTGAGCCAATGGATATATCAGCCACGATCAACTCGGATTTCATTTTCCGACAGAGTAAGATATTGGTCTGTTCTCTGCTCTGCTAGATTTCTGCTGAAGCCTTGACCCCCACCCCCACACCTTCTGGAACAATAAAACATTCAGTTATTCAAGACTCAAGCCACAATCTCCCAGCCTGTCAACCATCCAGGCACAGAGTGTAGTCCTAGCTAGGAATCAAACAAGAAAAACAGAACAAAATTAGAAATAAATAAATGCTCATGCTTAATGTTTGTTCATGAGGAAGTAAACCAGAAATAGGGCTCTCCGAGTATTCTTATAGTGCCCCTCTTGAGGCATTCTCTCTCCCTGACATCTAACTATTCATACCCAGCTATGATTTACAACAATATTTACACCAACAGAAATAAAGCATCTGTTATCAAATGGACATAGGGATATACAGCACAAAATAGACTTTTCTCTGTCTCATTCACACATACATACATCCATGGGGGTGAATTTGTATTTGCAGAATTATATTTGCAGAGATATTCTAATTTTCTCAAAAATGCACAATATACCAACTGTTCAATCCATGTAATATTTTGTAAATTGCACTTCGGAAATAGAACCAGTCTGACTCAAGATTGTGATACAGACAGACTCTGACTTCACACCTTTAATGCATTGTCAGAGCTGAGATGTCACATTTTGTTCTAAAACCTTGTTATCTCAAGAAAATGTCTTTCAGGAAATTCGGCGATTTACAAATGAATGATACGAGCAGCCCATACTAAAAGATGGGCTGCCTTATGATTTTATACTCCACAATCACCTGATGAAGGAGCCACGCCCCGAGTGCTCGTCATAGAGTCATAAAGGTGGACAGCACGGAAACTGACCCTTCGGTCCAACTCATCCATGCTGACCAGATATTCCAACCCAATCTAATCCCCCTTGGCAGCACCCAGCCCAAATGCCTCCAAACCTTTCCTATTCATATACCCAACCAAATGCCTCTTAAACATTGCAGTTGTACCCACCTCCACCACTTCCTCTGGCAGTTCGTTCCATACCTGCACAACCCTCTGCATGAAAAGTTGTCCCATAGGCCCCTTTTAAATCTTTCCCTCCTCACCTTAAACCTCTGCCTTCTAGTTTTTGCCCCCCCGCCTGGGAGGAAAAAACCTAGGCTATTTGCCCTATCTATGCCCCTCATGATTTTATAAACCTCTCTAAGGTCACCCCTCAGGCTCTGATGCTCCAGGGTAAAATAAATGCCCCAGCCCCCCTCTCAGTCTTTTCCAAAGTCAGCTCATTGGGGCACATACACTCATTCTGTGTAACCAGTTAAAGCTCAGTTCACTGGTGTGTTCCTCTGAGTGCTCCTCTGCTCACACTGATGTCCAGTACCTTTTTGAAGCAGGTCGAATGGATTTCTCTTTCCAGACTCAACCCCCACCCCCCCACCCCCAATAATATTGATTGACCCTGTCAGATCTTGTTATGGAATTTCTTCCAAGATTTCTGTCTGCAGATCCTCCCCTTCAGATACCCTGTTAGCAAAGTTGAAACAAGTCATCACTGTCTGTACCGAATAGAAATTCTGATTATATTGTATGTGTCTTTGTGTTTAAAGTACTAACCCAGTAACATACAAACAGTACTATTGTTTTAAAATACACAGGAGACATGAGGAAGGAGATGTCAGGACCTGGCACACTCTGAACCCTAACAGGGTGTTCCAAGTGATAGTGCAAACATTTCAAAATGAAGTAGATGGCCATGGAGCTGTACAGTACAGAAACAGTCCATCTCGTCCATGCTGACTAGATATCTGAAATTAATCAATCCTATTTACCAGCACTTGGCCCATATCCCTCTAAATCCTACCCATTCACGTACCCATCCAGCTGCCTTTTAAATGTTGTATTTGTACCAGCCTCCACCACTTCCTCCTGCAGCTCATTCTATACATTTACTACCCTCTGTGTGAAAAGGTTGCCCCTCAGATCTCTTGTTTCTTTCCCCCCTCACCTTAAACCTATGCTCTCTTGTTCTGGACCTCCCCCTCCCCGCCACTGCAGGGAAAAGATTTTGCCTATTTATTCTATCTATGCCCTTCATGATTTTATAAACCTTTATAAGGTCACCCCTTAGCCTCCAACACTCCAGGGAAAACAGCCCTAGCCTCCCTTTAGCTCAAATCCTCCAACCCTGGCAATATCCTTATAAATGTTTCTGAGCCCGTTCAAGGAAGGAAACCAGAATTGTGCGCAATGTTCCAAATGTGGCCTAACCAATGACCTGTACAGCCACAACATAACTTCCCAAATCATATACTCAGAATTGGGAAAGTTATCAAAACTTGCAAAAGACAACCGGGAAAGAATGGAGGGAAAAACCGAATCAGACCTGCTCACTCTCAGCAGGATCCCAGTGTTGTGAAAGATATTAACTTTCAGGTGGAAGTATCCAAAATTCAGAGAGATGTCAGTCTTGATGTTTTTGCTTTTCTGCCCCTGTAAGATCCTGACTCAGCACCTACAGGGGAATTAGTTAGAGCGGAGTGAGAACAGAGGGGGAGAGAGAGTGGGATGGTGCTTCAATTTTGTGGAATATTAAAAGAAAAGAATATTCCACAGAAAATAGAATTGCTTGTTCAGAATTTCTACCCTGCACTGACAGTGATGGCTTTTGTAATCTCTTTTTACAGCGTATTTGAAGATCTGATGGCGGAAATTTCTCAATCAACAGATGAAGGACTTACGCCCAAAACATTGACCCTCCTGCTGCTCGGATGCTGTCTGACATCCCTGTGCTTTTCCAGTGCCACATTTTTCGACTGACTCTCCAGCATTTGCGATCCTCACTTCGCCGTCAATGTCTGACAGTCACTCAGTCCGCCAGGACCACAACGATTTTCGACAGTGATTTCTGTGAGAGGGATCAAAGCGTTTTGGTTCCTGACTGAGTACGTTTTCAGCATCAGTGCGACTGGACGAGAGACTCCACTGTTGCAGCGCACTAATTGTGGAGCGTGTAGCAGCTATACGACCTGGAAAGAGGAATTCACGACAGGGAGGGGCTGGAAATTCGATTGTGTGCGGCTGAAGCTTCATCCATGGAGAAACCCGAGGAATCCCGCCCCGTGGACAAACGATGGAAGTGTGGCGACTGTGGGAAAGGCTTCTGTTTCCCGTCCGCCCTGAAGACTCATCGGCGCAGTCACACCGGGGAGAGGCCATTCCCCTGCACCGACTGCGGGAAGGCATTCAAACATTCCTCCCACCTGCTGGCCCACCAGCGGGACCACATGGGGGAAAGGCCCTTAAGCTGTCCCGATTGTGGGAAGGCCTTCATGTTTTTCTCTGCCCTGTTGGCCCACCGGCGAATCCACACGGGGGAGAGACTGTTCAGCTGCTCTGAGTGCGGGAAGGGCTTCAACTATCCCTCCGACCTGCTGAGGCACCAGCAGGTCCACACGGGGGAGAGGCCCTTCATCTGCTCTGAGTGCGGGAAGGCCCTCAGCAATTACTCTAACCTCCAGACCCACCGGCGGATCCACACGGGGGAGAGGCCCTTCAGCTGCCCTGAGTGCGGGAAGGACTTTACCCAGGTCTCCACCCTGCTAAGACACCAGCGCGTCCACACGGGGGAGAGGCCCTTCAGTTGCCCCGAATGTGGGAAGGCCTTCAGCAATTCCTCCACCCTGCTGAGGCACCAGCATGACCACACGGGAAAGAGGCCGTTCACCTGCTCTCAGTGTGGGAAAGGCTTCACCTGCTCCTCCAACCTGCGGAGCCACCAGCATCTCCACACGGGGGAGAGGCCCTTCAGCTGCCCCGAGTGCGGGAAGTCCTTCAGCACATCCTCCACCCTGCTGAGGCATCAGCGGGTCCACACGGGCGAAAGACCCTTCAGCTGCCCCGAGTGCGGGAAGGACTTTACCCAGGTCTCCACCCTGCTGAGGTACCAGCGGGTCCACACGGGGGAAAGGCCATTCAGCTGCCCCGAGTGTGGGAAGGACTTTACCCAGGTCTCCACCCTGCTGAGGCACCAGTGGATCCACACAGGGGAGAGGCCGTTCACCTGCTCTCAGTGCGGGAAGGGCTTCACCTGCTCCTCCAATCTGCTCACGCACCAGCGGGTCCACACCGGGGAGAGACCCTTCAGCTGCCCCAAGTGTGGGAAGGCCTTCAGCACATCCTCCACCCTGCTGAGCCACCAGCAGGTCCACACGGGGGAGAGGCCATTCACCTCTCAGTGCGGGAAGGGCTTCACCTGCTCCTCCCACCTGTGGAAGCACCAGCGAGTTCACGTGCCATCACAGGGGGATTGAAGGAGTGACGGCCGAGTGCCATTTTCGATTGGACTATCAACCTGGTTCTGGGGACTCCCTGGTTCGAATCCCACCACGACAGATGGCAGAATTGGTATTCGGTCAGAAATGTGGAGTTCGGAATCTAACAATGAGACCGTTTCAGGGAGGGGGTGGTGCGGGGGAGAAAGCTCCCATCTGATTCCCTCTCTCCCTTGTTAGGAGAGGATTCACTCAATCGTTCCAGCTGCATCCTTCACTCGGTCTGTCCTACACGTGACCCCAGACCCACAGCAGTTTGGTTGACTCTACACTGCCCTCCCCCCACTTGCAAATGAGCAGGGAGAAACGTACCAGGATACAGGGTATGGGTTGAAATTGCTGAGTGAGGCAATACTTCCTCCGGGTTACGGCTGTAACAAGGATCCAATTACAACCTGGTGCTGTCCAATAGTAAAGACAGTGGGGTGTGTGTGGGCTTTGATCTTGAGCTGTTTAAAAAGCAGCTACTTTGTCTATGCCTTTTTGCTGGGGAGAATCTGAAGCTGTAACAAAGTAGAGTCACAATAAAGGTTACCTGAACTTACTGCCGGGCTCAGACTCTCATTGAAAGCTTTGAGTTCCAAGAGGTTTTTTGTTTAAAGCTACTCCTCTCTTTCAGCCTCCTGCACTGAGTTTCCAATGTCGTGTATCAGATGGAGCAGTGAATGAGTAGCTAGTATCGTTAGAAATTGTAAATCTTTCAGGTACTGCGTTGTTTCATCAGCATTGTAAAGTTTACTGGCAGCACCAGGAGGTGTGGGCTGTGTTCACTAGAAACGATGTGGAGGTGTCGGTATTAGACTGGGTTGATAAAGTTAATAAAATCATACAATACCAGGTTATTGTCCAACAGGTTTATTTGGAAGCACTATATTTCTGAGTGTTGCTGCACAGCTACCCGATGAACGTAAGACACAGAACGTCTATCAAAAGATCAATGACTTGCAACTGATGGAATATATTGAACAAATCTAGATTACTATCAAGTCTTTCATCTCTGAGAATGGGTGCACGTATTGGTTCATTAACGTGTAACTGCCAGAACATCTTTTAAATCACATTCTTGAGATGACTGAAGGTTTTATAAAGAAGGTGACATCTCAGCTCAGACATTGCATTTAAAGATGTGAGAATTGAGTCTGAAGCTGTGCTTTTCCAGCAACACATTATGTCAGGCAGCATCGAAGGAGCAGGAGAATCGACGTTTCGGGCATGAGCCCTTCTTCAGGAAAGGGCTGAAGAAGGGCTCATGCCCGAAACGGCGATTCTCCTGCTCCTTGGATGCTGCCTGACCTGCTACGCTTTTCCAGCAACATACTTTCAGCTCTGATCTCCAACATCTGCAGTCCTCACTTTCTTCCTGAGAACTGAGTCTGTCAGTATTCCAATCTTGAGTCAGACTGGTTCTATTTCCAACTTAAAAAATATTACATGGACTGACTGCCTGGAAGTTGTATACTTTTTGAGCAAAATTGAATACATCTGCAAATATAATTCTACCAATACAAATTCACCTCATAGAATTGTGTGTGGATGCATGTGAGTTTGTGTGTGTGTGTGTACATGCTTGGTAAAGTGTGAGTGTGATGGAGTATAAGTCTGAGAGAGTATTGGGGGGTATACGTGTGTGTGTGTGTGTGTGTCTGAGGTAGTTGCCGGTACATTTACAACGTTTAAACAGCATTTTGATGGGTAGATGAATACAAAGGTTAGAGGGTTCATGGGCCAGATGCAGGAAATTGGGACTGGTTTAGTTTGGAATCCTGGTCAGCATGAACGAATTGGACCAAAGTGTCTGTTTCTGTGCTGAATAGCAAATGGCTCTTGCTTAGTGTAGGGGAACTCAACTTGGGGAGGTGGGGGGGGCAATTTTTTTTAAATGTAAGGAGAGAGATTTAAAAGGAACCAGACGGGCAACATTTTGAAAGAGTGATTTGCATGTGGAATGAACTTGCTGAGGATGTTGCAGATGCAGGTACAGTTACAACATTGAAATAGCAGTCGGATGGGTATATGAATAGAAAGGTTGAGGGGGAAATGGGCCAAATGCAGACAAGTGGGACTGGTTGAGTTTGGAATCCTGGTCGGCATGGACGAATTGGACCAAAGTGTGTGCTTCTGTGCTGGAAACCTCTATTGAAACCAGTAGAATTCGGAAAGGGGCTTGACAGGATAGATGCCGATAAAATACTCCTTTATGGGGAGGGTCATACAATCCCAACAATGTGGAAGCAGGCCATTCAGCCCATCTCTTCCTCTCTGGCCCTCTGAACAGTATCTCAGCCATATCCAATCCCTTATTCCATATTTCCACCCTAACCTGTACATCCCTGGTCACTACGGGTAACTTAGCACGGCCAATCCTCCCTCAGCGACACCCGGAATCTATAAATTACCTTCTCAAGAATGTAATTTAAATGCAGAGTTTTTCTAAGTAAAATGTCAGTCTTGACTCAACATTGGGACACAGACAGAATTCACACCTACTGTCTCTACTTATAAATAGGGCAACGTCTCTTCGAAATGTAGGTTCATTTAGATATAACTGCGTCACTTTACATATGAAGATATCCCTTTGAATGTGCCACATCCCTTTGAAATATAATCTCGTCCATTTAAACCATTTGCAGAAATACCCGTTAAAATGTCCACGTCCCTTTAAAATGCAGATTGCCCCCTTTCGATATGACGCCGTTCCGTTAGATGTGGGAATATCTGTTTAAATTGAGCCGTGAGCTTTCCCAATGTAGACAGGGCTCCTGGAAACGTGGCAGTGTCCCCCCTGCAGCTGCAGAGCGAGACAGGAGAGTTTGTTTTTGTGAATGAGCAGTTGTAGCGCGAGGTGGCTGTTGCTCGGTGACGGTGAGGCTCCCCCTGCCCGGCCCCGCCCATCCCTCGGCCCCGCCCATTCCCCCGTGCAGACGTCACGCGGGGCCGAAGGCGGTTGGGAGGAGAAGTCGCTCGAGCGAGGAAGCGGCGGGAGGGCGGCCGTTAGGAAAATGGCGCCGCGCGGCCCGGGGCAGACACCCGTCACTGGCCGCCGCCGCCTTCCTGGCGCAGCTGCTGTGTCACGGCCACACCGGCCGGCTGTACAGCAGCCAGGAGCCGGTGAGCATTCTGGAGGCGGATGGGGTTAAGGGCCTGGTTGGGAACTCGTCGGCCGCCGGGGTGGTGGAGTTCTACTGGTCGTGGGGCGGCCCCTGTGTCAACTATGGGGCCACCTGGAAGGTACTGGGCCCGGGACGTGAAAGGTGAGGCAGGTTGTGGGGGGGACGGAGGGGAAGGAATGTGGGGCCTGTCCTGTCATAGTGACATTTTACACTCACTTTCCATCGGCTTTTACTGGCGCTTGTGCTGTTTACCCCTCACTGTGTGTTTAATCCTTGTGCTGTTTCCCCCTCACTGTGTGTTTAATCCTTGTGCTGTTTCCCCCTCACTGTGTGTTTAATCCTTGTGCTGTTTGCCCCTCACTGTGTGTTTAATCCTTGTGCTGTTTGCCCCCTCACTGTGTGTTTAATCCTTGTGCTGTTTCCCCCTCACTGTGTGTTTTAATCCTTGTGCTGTCTACCCTTTGCTGATACTTGTGCAATTGCTGAGGGTAGTGTGTGGATACTATGCACCAGCATGTACATGTTCCTCAGTCATTGAAGGGGCAGGACCTGTTGAGAATGGTTAGTAAAGCATGTTGTGCACTAAGCCTTGTTAACATGGATATAGTTTGTTATTTGGAAATGTAGACTTTATTATTGAGAGTCACACAGATGTGCAGCACGGAAACAGACCAGTTTGATCCAACCTGTCCATGCCAACCAGATATCCTAAATTGATCTCGTCCCATTTGCCAACACTTGGCTCATATCCCACTAATCCCTTCCTATTCATATACCCATCCAGATGTGTTTTATGTGCTGTAATTATACCGGCTTCCACTACTTCCTCTGGCAGTTCATTCCATATGTGCACCACCCTCTGCATGGAAAAGTTGCGACTTAGATACCTTTAATATCGTTCTGCTCTCACCCTATAACCTATGCCCTCTTGTTGTGAACCTCAACCCTACACTGACGAAAAGACATTAAAAAAAATAGTTGAGCAGCCAGACAAAATGCAAAAGCTATAAAATGAGGAAAAACAACTGTGGCTCTACCCTTTATTTCTCCCCTTGGCATTTGAACACTTAAATTCTGTCAATAACACCAGCATCGCCACAGAGCATATTGTGTCTGCTCCTCGGTGTGAACAACAGCACGCATGCCCGCTGGTGTCCATGCTCCTCGCTGTTGGCAGGAAAGGCGACATCACTTATCTCTGTTCCTAATGGTCTTCCCTTTATTCTTAAAGCTGTGCCTTCTGGTCCTAGTCTCTCCTACCAATGGAAACATCTTCCCAATGTCATTGCACTACCCTGTCCGGTCATTTCTGCTGGTGGGTGAGACTAGGCCTCAAGGTTAGAGGGAGTAGCTTTCAGACAGAGATGCGGAGGAACTGCTTTTCCCCGAAGGTTGTGAATCTATGGAACAGTCATGATTAGAGTGATACTGGAAAAGCACCGCAAGTCAGGAAGCATCCGAGGAGCAGGAAAATCGATGTTTTGGGCAAAAGGGCTTCCATCAAAATCTATGGAATACTCTGGCCAAGGAAGCAATAGAGGCAGCTTCATTAAGTATATTCAAGACACAGTTGGGTGGGTTTTTGCCTGGGAAGGGAATGAAGGAGTTCCTCGTGACTGTAGGGAGGAGGAGGAGATGAGACGATGGACAAGTCAGCCATGATCTTAATGATCGTGGAGCAGGCTCACTTGTAGCAACTGGATTGAATCCAGGAAGGGAGCAGACTTTACGACCTCAGGTATGTGTCATGGTTACCCGGGTGAGGAGAGACATAAGGATAGGCTGGGACTGTTTTCCGTAGCGTGCCAGAGTCTGAGGAGTGACCTTATACACTTTTATATCGTCATGAGGGACATGGATAGGGTAAATAGACATGGTATTTTCCTTTGGATGGGGGAGCCCAGAACTAAAGGGTAATAAGTTTAGGATCAAGAATGTGGTGTTGCAGCAAGTCAGACAGCATCCGAGGAGCAGGAAAATCAACGTTTCGGGGAAAAGCCTTTCATCAGGAAAGTGTGTTTGTATGTGAGTTTGTGTATAAGACTGTGCATCAGTGAGTGTGTATTTGTGTGTGTGCATGCTTGATAAAATGTGATTGTGATGGAGAATGAGCTTGCGAGAGGGTGTGTGTGTTGAGAGGGTGCTGTATGTGTATGTCTGAGAGAGAGCGTGTGTATGAGAGGGGTATGGATATAAGTGAGGGTTTGCAATCAGGCAACTTCAGAGCGGTAAGGCACCTGGCCCAGGGGGCTTTCAGGTTGAATTTTACAAAGAGTTCGCAGGAGTATTAGCTGGCCCACTTATGAGCATGTAAAACTACAGAAATAGTCTGGGCTGCCTCCTGCCTTCACTGAATGAGGTGAATATCTCCCTTATTCTCAAAAAAGGAAAAGATCCAGAAGATTGTGCATCACACAGACCAATATCCTTGCTAACTGTAGATTTTAACATTCTCTCTAAAACATTAGCATTGAGGCTGGAGAGGGTACTGCCATATATCATAAAAGAGGAGCAGACTTGGTTTATTAAGGGCCGTCGATCATTTAATGATATTAGAAGGGTCTTGAATGTGAATCAAGTCTGTCATCAGGAAAAAATACCAGAAATAGTCGTCTCATTGGACGCGGAGAAGGCATTTAACAGGATGAATGGTCATACCTGTTCTATACATTGGAAAGGTTTGGTGTTTGAAACTTATTTGCCAAATGGGTCTCAACACTGTATAATGATCCCAAAGCAGTTGTGATCACCAATGGATTAGGCTCAGGTAGCTTCAGTGTGGGTAGGGGCTGCCGTCAGGGATGTCCTCTCTCACCGTTGCTATTCATGTTAATAATTGAGCCACTGGCGGAAGCGATACGGGCTGACTCTAATATAACGGCCCCGAGGGTTGGTACAGGTAAACATAAAATTACCCTATATGCAGATGATGATCTCCTTTTTCTTAGTAATCCTCTGATGTCCATGCCTCACTTAATCCAAGTTATTAATACATTTAGTGCATTTTCAGGCTACAAACTTAATTTTTCAAAATCGGAGGCCATGCCTCACTAGTATGTCGCACTTATTGGACGGATCCCACTTCCCCTTTCGGTGGTCTCTGGAGGGTTTCTTATACTTAGGCATTTTTATCACCCCAGTATTTGGCCAGCTATACAAGGCCAATTTTGTGCATCTGTTGGAAAGGGTAAGGCAGGACCTTCACGCTGGGGAGACCTTCCAATTTCCTGGCTAGGTAGAATAGCCCTAATTAAAATGAATGTCTTTCCCCGTCTCTTATACCCTATGAGAATGCTTCCGGTGATGCTGCTGAGGCTGGCACTGTGCAAATTGTATGGTTGGCTGGGTTCGTTCATCTGGAATCCTAGACGGCCCCTCATTAAGTTAAGGAAGCTACAGCTTCCACAGGCAAGGGGGGGGAGGGCTGGATTTTCCAAACTTTAGGAAGTATCAGTTAAGTTCCTTGTTAAGCTACATAGCCGATTGGGTCACGTCTGACCCGCAATCAATCTGGATGGACATCAAGGCTTCTCAAGTACAGTGCTCTCTTATTAACCTCTTATTTTTAGATTAGATGAAGATCATTACGGACCATGTGGGCGGCACGGTGGCACAGTGGTTAGCACTGCTGCCTCGCAGCGCCAGAGAACCGGGTTCAATTCCCGACTCAGGCGACTGACTGTGTGGAGTTTGCACGTTCTCCCCGTGTCTGCGTGGGTTTCCTCCGGGGGCTCCGGTTTCCTCCCACAGTCCAAAGATGTGCAGGTCAGGTGAATTGGCCATGCTAAATTGCCCGTAGTGTTAGGTAAAGGGGTAAATGTAGCGGTATGGGTGGGTTACGCTTCGGCGGGTCGGTGTGGACTTGTTGGGCCGAAGGGCCTGTTTCCACACTGTAAGTAATCTAATCTAATCTAATCTAACCACTGTAGAAACCCTATAATACTAAACACAATTAAAGCTTGGAATATAATCCGGCAAAACGAGGGTAATTCACATAAAACATCCCCCTATACTCCTATAGATGCCACATTCAAATCCTGGAGATCCAGGGGTATCTCCTGTTTAGGGCATCTGTTTGAGAAGGGGGGGTCCTGATGTCTTTTGAACAGCTGCATCAGAAATTTGGATTACCTAATGGAGACCTCTTTTGATACTTCTAAATACGAGACTACATACAGAAGACGACTACGCTATTAAATAGTCTCTATAAATCAGATAGAGAATGAAGAGTGTTGTGGCCAGTGGGCGTACCCTCGGTCAGCACTCTTTATCATTTATTACGTGATGAAGTGTCGGAAGATATGGACCGTCTGCTTAGAACATGGGATCAGGATTTGGGGCTGGAAATTTCTACAGAAATGTGGAATGACATCTGGGAAAATGCCAAAAAAATCTCCATTTATAACAGAACTCAGGCCATTCAGTTAAACTCAGGCCCTATGGCACCGGAAAGATTGGCAACATTTAGGGTAGGAGTATCTCCAATGTGTCCCAAATGTAAAAGAGGTGGGCATTCTTACACTGCTTATGGACATGCCATAAGATCCACAAATACTGGACCGAAGTAGTAAACGCCCTGACAGAAATCTTGGGAATGGAAATTACAGTAGATCCAGTATCTCCTCTTCTGGGCTTCTCGAGCTTACCTTCTCTGGATGTGCATGGGAGGAAATTATTTTCCATTCTCTCCTTCTATGCAAGAAAAAATATCTTAGTAAATTGGGTGGCTGAGGGCCCTCTAGGACTTCAGAATTGGCACAGATTAATCATGGAATGTGTTCCCCTTGACTTCCTTACAAATATGGTGCACCAAAAAACTGAATTATTCTATAAAATGTGGCAGCCCTTTTTGAATTACATGGATATAGATATTTCGGCCATTCTTTCAAGGGCTTTCATCTAGTTGAGGTAATAGTTTTGGCTGGTCCGGGGCCCCTTGGGAGAGGAATCCCACATGAATACGGGTTTTATTACAACTTGATGTGAACTCATTACGAGTGTGTACTTCACTACTTAATTACTATGTTATCCTGTTTTCTTTTGAATAATGTAAGATATTTGATCATACACTCTGGTTAGTTATAGGTTAGATCTGGTTTCCAGCATCTGCAGTTATTGTTTTTACCTTAGTTATAGGTTAGATTAGTAGCTAGATGAGTTTTGTCTTTTTCTTTTTCTTCTCTGTATCTCTTTTTGTTTGACAGGTTTTGGCTATTTATTTAAAATTTAATTGTATATTAATGTTTGTACTTGTCTTTTTTTAATTTGTAAACTTGTAAAAATGTTAAATTTTCAATAAAAATATCTATAAAAAGAAAAGGTGCATCTGTACAGATGCATGAGTAGGGGGAGAGCAGAGGGATACAGATTCAGGAATTGCGCGATAGGTTTAGACAGGGGATTTGGATCGGCTTCGGCTTGAAGGGCTGAAGGGCCTGTTCCTGGGTTGTAAATTTTCTTTGTTCTATGTTGAGGTTATACAGGATGTTGGTGAGGCCATTTTGTTTAGAGTACTGAGTACAGTTCTGGTCACCCTGTAATAGGAAGAATATTATTAGAGGGGGTTCGGTAAAGATTTACTTGGACGTTGCCAGGACTGGAGGGTTTGAGTTATCGGGAGAGACTGGGACTTTTTCACTGGAACGGAGGAGGTTGTGGGATGACCTTATTGAGATTTGAAAAATCATGAGGGGTGAGGGTAAGGAGAAAAGCGAGGAACATGCGTGGTTATGTAGAGCCAGATGTGGGAAGGTGAAACAAAATTGTGGCTCTACCCTTTTTTCCTCGTATTGACATTTGGCCAGTTGAATCTGTCAGTTACACGAGCATATCTACAAAGCCTACTGCACGTGCCCCTCGGTTCAGCAAGCGCTGCGCATGTTCGCCGATGTCTGCAAAAAACTGCACATGCTTCTATCTGTCTGTAAAAATGGTGCATGAATTTCTTTTGCCGTTCCCCTGCTCCTCGGATGCTGCCTGACCTGTTGTGCTTTTCCAGCACCACTCTAATCTTGACCCATGAGCTTCTGAAGCTGTTGCTGCTCCTCTCTGTCTGAATGAAGATTGAGATTCATCCAAGACTGTAATTTCCTTCCTCTGTCCAACAGCACACTCTTCTCTCACTGCCTTTTCTATTTCTTTTATTTTCATGCTAGGATCCAATTGTTGAATTGCAGCAACTGAGAAGAAAGGGAGTGAATCCAGAAAGAGGACAGACTCTGGAAAAGCTGGTCCAGGTCTGCGCCTCAAACACCTGGCAAGTGCAGTACCACAGGGTGAAGTTATAGTCTTTGCTGTGGAAAAAACAAAGCAGAAATGAGATGTATTGTTTAAATGGTGATATATTGGGAAGTGTAGAAAGTGAGGACTGCAATGCTGGAGATCAGAGTCAAAATGTGTGGCGCTGGAAAAGCACAGCAGGTCAGACACCATCCAAGGAGTAGGATAGTTGACGTTTCGGGTAAGAGCCCTTCATCAGGAATGATGTGTGGATGGACAAAGGAGCCTCAGCGTCCTCCTACACCAGTCGCTGCCAGTTGTCAGACAGGTGCAACAAGCATTCAGCAAGGCAAGTGGTGTATCAGCAAGAGGAATTGAGTTCAGAAGTGGGGGTGCCTTCCTGCAGTTAGGGGGTCATTGAATATATTCAAGGCTGAGTTCATATCATTTTTGAACAACAGAGAAGTGGATGGTTTTTTGGGGAAGGCAAGAAAATAGTTTTAAGGCTAGTACAGAACAGTGACAGTCATACAGCATAGAAACACACCCTTCAGGTCAACGAATCCATGCTGACTATATTCACAAACTAATCCCATCTGCCTGTGTTTGGCCCATATCCCTCCGAACCTTTCCTTTTCACGTACTTATCAAAATGTATTTTAAACATTGTATCTGTACTTGAATCCACCACTTCCTCTAGACATTCATTCCACAAACAACCACATTCTTTAAAAAAACATGTGCTCCTCATGTCTTTAGACTCGTTCTACTCTCACTTTAGACGTTTGCTTCCTAATCTTGAAATGACACCTGCCATTGTCTCTCACCTGCCATTTGCACAGTCCCTCATGATTTTTTAACCCTCTCTAAGGACACCTCTTAACCTCTGCTCCAGTGAGAAAAGTTCCAGCCTCTGCATCTCAATGTAGGGAGGTCCATATCCATTTGTGATCTGTTCACTGCTGGTGCAGGGTTAAAAGACCAAACGGCCGACTCCTGCTCCCAATTCTGTGTCCTGGACAGCAAGAGACGATAAGGCAAAGGAGTAGAAAGTAGGCTATTCAGCCCATCAGGTCTGCTCATAGCATTCAATCGTGGCTGATCAGTTTCTGAGCGCCATTCTGCTGCTTTCTCCCTGTCACCTTTGATCCCCTCAATACTCAAGAACCTAGCTATCTCAGTCTAAATATCCTCAGTGACCTGGCCTCTGCAGTCTTCTGTGCCAATGAATTCCATAGATTTGCCACTCTCTGGCTGATGAAGTTTCTCCATATCTCCATTCTAAAAAGTCTTCCCTTTACTCTAAAGCTGTGCCCTCGGGTCTCAGTTTCTCCTATCGAGGGGAACATCTTCCCAACATCCACTCTGTCCAGGCTGTTCAGTATTCTGTTTCAATTAGATCTCCCCTGAGTATGGCCCTGTTAATCAGCATGAACCAGACCCTTCAAGATGAGGTACAGCAGGGATTAGGTTCAGCAAATTGGAAATGGAGGGAGAGTGTGTGGGATGTAGATCTTCAGCTTCTAAGGAATAAGAGAGGAAAGAGAGTTCACGATAAATTAGAATTGATTGGATGAGCTGATAAGCTACGGAGGGGCAGATGGAGTTGAACTTGAAGAAATGTGATGTGTTGCATTTTGGTCAAGCAATGCGGGCAGGACTTAGACAGGGGGAGCGTTGCAGAAGAAAGAGACCTTGGAGTGCACGTTCATAGTTCCTTGTGAGCGGAGTCGCAGGTAGACAGGATAGTGAAGATGATGTTTGGTATGCTTTCCTCTATTGGTCAGAGCATTGAGTGAAGGAGTTGGGAGGACATATTGCGGCTGTACAGGACATTGGTTAGGAGGAGAAAGTGAGGTCTGCAGAGGCTGGAGATCAAAGCTGAAACTTTATTGCTGGAACAGCACAGCAGGTCAGGCAGCATCTAGGGAACAGAAGATTCGACGTTTCAGGCACATGCCCTTCTTCAGGACATTGGTTAGGCCACTTTTGGAATATTGTGTGTAATTCTGATCTCCATCCTATGGAAGGGTGTTGTGAAACTTGAAATGGTTTGGAAAAGGTTTATAAGGCTGGTGTCAGAGTTGGAGGGTTTGAGCGAGAGTCTGAATAGGCTGGGGCTGTTTTCCCTTCGTGTTGGAAGCTCAGGGGTGACATTATAGAAGTTTATAAGGGGCATGGATAGGGGTAAATAGCCAAGGTCTTTTCCTGCGGGTAGGGGAGTGCAAAATTAGAAGGCAGAGGTTTGAGCTCAGAGGGCAAAGATTGAAAAGGGACCCGAGGGGCCACTTTTTCTCAGAGGGTTTTGCATTTATGGAACGAGCTGACAGGAAGTGGTGGAGACTGGTACAATTACAACAATTAAGAAGCATTTGGATGGGTACATGAAGAGGAAAGTTTTTGAGGAATATGGGCCACATGCTGACAAATGGAATAGATTGATTTTGGATATATGGTTGGCACAGACGAGTTGGGTGGAAGGATCTGTTTCTGTGGTGTATGATTCTTACTGTCATACACCACAGAAACAGAAGTGTGGTTGTGAAGACAGGGCTTTCAGAGCAGCTTTCAAAGATGTTTTGCCCTACTGGGACCGGAAGAAGTTACAACAAAATCTTTCATTTGTGAGACAGCAAGCAACTAAGTGAGTACATGCGGGATTTTGGTGGAAAGTGGGAATTCATTGCACTGAGAGGATGAAGCCCTACCCTATCCAGTCATTTCTGCTGGTGGCTGAGACTAGGCCCCAAGCTTTAGGGGAGTAGGTTTAGGACAGAGATGAGGAGGAGGAAGTGAGCGCTGCTGGTTTTCCCAGAGAGTAATGTATCTGCGGAATTCTCTGCCCGAGGAAGCAGGCTCCAATATGCCCCAGTCCTAATTCTTCAACTTGACGTAGCCGTGACTGTAAACTTTGAAGAGTTTTCGTTAACTGATGCAAATAGTTCCCATTTGTCCAACAATGCAGTGTCAGCTGTTTCAGTCATTGAGGTGGTTTTGATTCATCTACTAAATACATCTACTCTTATTAGACAATATTCATGACAATGTAAGCGAGGTGATTCTATATACGCAAGTTGTAAACCAGTACAAAAGCTGACCAGGCAAGGAAGTGGTTAACAAACACAGGGCATCCCTCTTAGAGTATGCATCTTGTTTGTTTACAAATTAACACGCTTCAGATCTTTTCCTAGCTGCTTTCCGAAAATCTGGGTGCAACAATAATGGACATCATCAACTGAAATAGGCAGCAGCAAAGAATGAACACAAACTAGTCCAGCAGGGGGCACCCATGTTTTGGTTTGCGTATTGAGGGAGTACCCTATTTGAGACCCCTGTGATATCAGTACCATACCCAGGCTAATGTGCATTGAAACCAGATTATGAAGTGTTAACTTTCCTGCAAACTTCTGCCTGTGTGTGTCTCTCTGTAACATTTTCTAACTTGCTTCATATCTCAGTTTGTCAGCTTTTGTTTATTCCTTCCTTCCAAGGCTAATGAGGCACTCGCATTCCAGAGCAGCCCAAGTTAGGGAGTTGAGCCTCATAAATCCTGGCTGTGACACATTGCTGCTTAACCAAGTGTGCAAACTCTCCATACCTCTCAGCTGTTCTATTTGCAAATCGAACACTTTTCAACACAAATTTTTTGTGATTCTGCATGAGTCCATAACCCAGGGAAATACAACAGAGTCTTTAATAGTTGCCCAATGTGTCCTGTATGCCAAATTCATTTAAATCTGGATATCCTGAAGTGAGCAATTATACTTCAGATTTCTACTTGCCAATTAAAACTAATGTTGGGCACTCAAACAGATTGAGGGCATCTTGAAGCATGCCACGGACCTCAGTGTGGGTCCAGGGCTTATCAAATAGGGTTTCACCTCTCATAACCCTGCGGTAAGCAAATTATTTATTACTAACTTTGTAAAGCACAAGTGCTCTCAGCAGTATTACGTCCAGATGCTAGGACCCTGTTGAGTTCTCTCACTGGTATCTTGTGGCTGAGTAGGGAGAATTGTATCAATATTTCTAACAGCACTTTTGTCCCTGGCCAGCTTTCCTCTTTATTTTGGACACAACAAAAGCAGCAACTACCCTCTATATTTCATCTCTCAAAGGATATCTGCCGGTGACCTGGCAGGACCAGGGTATCTCCTGCCTGACTCGCCAACTGTGAGGGATGGAAATAAAGCCCCATGTCAGGAAAGAATTTGTTTATCAGGAAGCAGCACAGCTGCAAGGCCAACCGTCTCCGCTGAACCTGGGAAATACAAGCTTTAGCAAGCAGGCACTCAGCTGAGATTCAAAATGGTTTCTAGGCTTTAATATGTGACCAAATGGCTGACCCAAATCTAACAATTCTCCCACATCATCGAAGGGAATTAAACAATAAAAATGAAACAAAATTAGAAATAAATTAGCGATCGTGCTTAATGTTTGTTCATTACGAAGTAAACAAGAAATAGCAGTCTCCCAGGATTCGTATGGTGCCCTACTTGAGAAATTCTGTCCAACAAGTTTAATTGGAAGTAGTGGCTTTCGGAGTGCAGCTCCTTCATCAGTGGCAGGACACTGGACTGTTTTGCTCGAAATTGTGTCTTAGGATCTTATCGTCCACAACCACCTGATGAAGAGGCAGCACTCCAAAAGTTACTGCTTCCAAAGAAGCCTGTTGGACTACAACCTGGAGTTGTGTGATTCTAGAATCTGGTTTCTAGCATCTGCAGTCCTTGTTTTTACCTAGTTGATTTTAACCCTACTGTGAATCCTCTTGCAAGGATGCCTGCCTTGAAGAAGTTTTCCTCCTCTCTCTACAAGAATCTCAAGGAATCCCTCTCCCACTGCAACTCCCAGGTCATTTCCTCTGCCCTGAAGCTCTTCAACCATGTCCTGAAACAGACTCGCTACCACAGCCACATTTGCTTGCTCAGTGCCTGCCTCCGTAACCAACTCATCCTACACGGATTCCGGATCACCTTCATCCCCACCCCTATTCACCCATTGTACTCTTTGCTACCTTCCACCACCCTCCTTCCTGACCTATCCCCACCCCCATTCACCTATTGTATTCTATGGTACTTTCTCCCCACCCTCACCCTCACCACCCCCACCTATTGTATTCTATGGTACTTTCTCCTCACCCCCACCCTCACCCCCACCCCTATCATACTTATTAATTATCGCGCTTGTTCTTCTTTAAATCTGCCTTATTTGGCTGTCCTTGTTCGTTACAGCCTTCCTGTTACTTTGTCCAGTTCCCCTTATCTTATCTAACCCTCTGACTTCTGAGATCATCCTTTACTATCTTGATAGTCCAAAAAGCAGACCTACAAACTGAGCTTATTGCGAAATGCCCCTGCTGCCCTTTTTTTTGTGGTCAGCTCCAAGTAATTTCTCAGCTTCAAACTATTCATTAAAATCAATATACAACTGACAACCTGAAATTTATCTCTATCAATCCCCACCCCCATCCCCACCCCCGTGCCCCTCTCATTTATCTCTCCACCCTGCAGACACTCTGCCTCTATTCCCAAGGGCTTTTGTGCGAAAACGTCAATTTTCCTGCTCCTCGGATGCTGCCTGAACTGCTGTGCTTTTCCAGTACCACTCTAATCTAAAGTGGATTGGCCATGCTGTAATACCCATAGTACCCAGGGATGTGCAGGTTAGGGTGGATTGGCCATGCTAAATTAGGCATAATGTGCAGGTAAGGTGCATTACTCAGGGTTAAATGCAGGGGAATGGGTGTGGGTCGGTGACCTTTGAGGGTCGGTGAGGCCGAGTGGCCTGCTTCCACACTGTGGGGATTCTCTGAAGGGAGGGTTTTTTTTGGAAAGTATGTTCCCGTCCTGGTCTGCTGCAGGCGCAGCGCATGCGCCCGCTGTTGGTCATGGCCCCGCCCCCTCAACCGTCACTTTTCCCCGCCCCGCCCCTAGATCCTTTGTGACGTCACACGGCGGATGTGGCCCTGTCAGTTTCAAAGTGAATCTCCCGCCCTCTGGCCGACTCTTCATCCTGGGAGGGAGACAGAGATGGGAGGAGGGGAAATTGGTCACTTGTAGCAACTGGAGTGAATGCAGGGAGGGAGCAGCCTCCGCAAACTCAGGTATGTGTCTTAGTTACCCGGGTGAGGAGGGACTGAAGGATAGAGATTGGGAAGGGGAGGGCTGGATATCTCCTGTTTTGATGTTTAAAATGCAACCGATTCGCACCAGTAACTGCCTCAGGTACAAGTACAGCACATGCAATATTCCTCATTGCAGCTTCAAGCCGGTTTTGCATCCCCTGTTCTTCTACCACCTTGCTCCAGCACATTCAGCTTCTTTCCCTCATTCACATTTCTCCCCCCCCCCCCCCCCCCCCCCGATGTTCCAAGCCTTATCCTCAAAAGATCGGTTTGTCCCTCCATTCTTTCCCGGTGGCGTCCATTACTCTTGTCTATTTCTTGCCTTATTCAGCCTTGTGCGTGAACAACGTGTTAGCGTATATCCTCTTTCACCGCCAGCTGCTTCCTCGTTTGCGAAAGCAACGTTTCCTCCCATTTTTCGCCGACACTGAGCCTTCTGACCACCTTGATTTTTTTTTTGTTTTTGCAGAAGCAGGAAACAGATGCTTATAACTGTTTATACGAGCATATCTAGCTTAATCTACACCCCCTCTCCTCACAGCACCTTATCTGTTTGTCTGTAACATTTTCCATTGTTTGCAGGACCATTTCATGTATGCACATTTTAGCTAATACAAAAGCAATGATATTATTTCCTTCACATTGCTTTCATTCTTGTTAACTCCACTCTTGGCTGAAACAATTATACCCTGGCGTTAGTTCATTTACCTTGCAGAAGCAATTGTGGTTGCAGAAGTAACACTGCTTTACCTATATCCCACAGGGGTGACCCTACAACCTTGTATTAATAATGTGGGGCATGGCGAGGGTAAGTAGACAAGATCTTTGATCTGGGATTGCTCATAGGTTTAGGGTGAGATTTAAAAGAAACCTAAGGGGCAACTCCTATACACAGAGGGTGGTGTGTGTAAAGAATGAGCTGCCAGAGGAAGTGATGGCTCCTGGTACAATTACAACCTTTAAAAGGTATCTGGATGGGTATATGTTGGGAAGCATTTAGAGGGACATGGACCAAGTGCTGGCAAATGGGACTAGATTGATTTAGGATATCTGGTCAGCATGGACTGAAGGGACTGTTTCTGTGATTCTGGCTTGCCACGAATGTTTGTCACGTCTGTTCAGTTTTTCCCTGATGTTGGTGTTAACGTCTTGGTGTCTTATTTTGCTCCCCACATCCTGGGGACATTAACCATTTCCTATCTGGTTGTTCTGATCTGGACTGCTGTCTGGATCTTCGGATTTCTGGGATTGGTCAATAAACACACCTGGAAGTGACTTTGTCAATCATACAAGCAATAGTTTATTCTTTGATATGGCCCGGACGGTGGACTCTGATCAGCCCAGAAGGATTAGATTAGATTAGATTCCCAACAATGTGGAAACAGGCCCTTCGGCCCAACAGTCTACACCGACCCTCTGAAGAGTAGCCCATCCAGACCCATCTCCCTCTGACTAACGCACCTAACATTATGGGCAGTTTAGCATGGCCAATTCACCAAACCTACACATCTTTGGATTGTGGGAGGAAACCCAAGCAGACATGGGGAGAATGTGCAAACTCCACACAGACAGCCCCCCAAGGCTGGAATGGAACCTGGGACTGTGGTGCTGTGAGGCAGCAGTGCTAACCGATGAGTACTTCCAGTGTGCCAAAAGAATCCACCAACTTATACAGAGTTTGGATAGAACTTATGTACATTGTTTAGAGTCAGACATTGAGCATGATCACATAGGAACAACCAATCAGATCCCGCAAGGTCCTCATGCATTTTTGACTTAGCCTAGGGCGGCACGGTGGCTCAGTGGTTGGCACTGCTGCCTCACAACACCAGGGTCGTAGGTTCAATTCCAGCCTTGGGTGACCATCTGTGTGGAATTTGCACATTCTCCCCGTGTCTGCGTGGGTTTCCTCCGGGTGATCCAGTTTCCTCCCACAGTCCAAAGATGTGCAGGTCAGGTGGATTGGCCATGCTAAATTGCCCATGGTGTTAGGTACATTAGTCAGAGGGAAAATGGTTCTGGGTGGGTTACTCTTCGGAGGGTCAGTGTGGACTGGTTGGGCCGAAGGGCCTGTTTCCAAACTATCATTCTATCATAATTTTTTGTAGACAACCTGTTCTTGGAATCGTATTTGTCCTGTCTGGTGGTTAGGATTAAACCGTTACTTCTGCGATTGATGGTTAGGTTCACATTTGTTACTTCTGCATTTGCAGTTTTTTTCACTGGATTTACATCAGTCTGTGGTTTCTTGTTTGTTCTGAGTCGTAAGTATCTGCCTGACTCAGTCCCACCGAGTTAGCGAAGCAGAAGCCATTTTGTCCTACTTCCCATGTTAAAGTGGAGATTGAGGTGGCCCAGGGAATCCTTTGAGAACTCAGACCTGTAAAGCCTCTCTCTTGCTTTGTCCTGGAGATCATACTCTTTGGAAACCTGGAATAAAAATCTCTCATCATAAAGTCCCAAAATGCAATTCAATTCAATCCATTGCAGAGAAGCACTAAGAGTTAATTCTCGACGGGATTCAACAGCCTCAGCACTCTCTCTCTCTCTCTCTCTCGTGTCCTTTTGAAATCTCAAGACAGCAAAGATTTATTTTGTGAATGCCCCGCTTGCAAGGGGTAGTAAGAATCCATTATAATGGACAAGATCCACCCATCAATTACAAAGCTATGGATAGTACCGAGTCTTGTTTCAGGGTCAGATTCAAAGAGTATCATTCATTTCACAAGGGAACGGCTGTGAATGTTATCACTTGGGGTCCTGTTCACACAGATTCACCGATGCTGAGGCAAACGTTCTTAATTGCCTCACAGCATCCTGTTATCACTTGGTGAGCCCAGGTGTCCCTATCTTTAAGTTCTCTCCTCTTTCTGAGCCTTCCTGCCTGTTTATCTTCTAGTGCAGTAAATAATTTTCTAGTGCAGTATTCAATAATTCAGCTTTACATTTTAGTCTGAATGTTTAAAGACAAGTTTTAAGGCTATAGACTTTATCACCCAGATGCCCACACACTCATTCCTCCCTTTGATTGCACCACGATCACTGAAAGAGAAGGCTAGTCCAAACAAATGCCCTTCAAGGTGGTCCAGCCATCAACATCCTGTAGAGCGGCACCACCATCTTCGCAGCTCATCTGGTCATATTTATCATCGCCATTGACACGTGTGGGTGAGCCATCAGATCGCAAAAGGAGCATCTTCTGGGGCAAATCTATATCACTAAGGGACCTCATAAGCCTAGCAATTAAATACCTAACAATACCAATACTGACAAACAGACATAGCTAAATTGATAAGCCAATTGTACCATCAGCCCGATCTGCAGTTTCCCCAACTGGTCCCTTCAGTCATTCTGTCAAGGAATGCCTGGATCTCTTCTTGTATCTTAGTTAATATTGCCAGTCAGATCGGGAATGCCCATAGTGCATTTATCTTGGACAATGGTACAGACCTCACCCTCCTGGGGGAGTATATAGTCTAAGGCATACCGATTCTGCACAGAGTAAAGACACAGGTCTGATAATCCCAGTTTACTCTGTTCCAGAGCCTCTTTAGTCTTATTTCCTCGAATGGTCAGGCCGTCAAAGAGGGAATTGCGGTTCTGTTGACTTGTCACCCCTGCCGATCCTTCCAACCTCAGGTACTCTGGATTCCCCAGCCTATCGGGTGTCCTGTATTGTCACCCAGTCCCTTGGGATCCTTCTAGTTGGAGCAAGGTTGGCTGAGACTGACCACTGCTGCATCCTCAGATGGAGGTTCCATCGACTTGTCCACTGGCCAGGACAAGGTACTGTTGTGGGAACAAGGGCTCTGAAAGTGACTTTATGAGGGACATCTTTGCCATCCAGGACAAGGAAATTGGTAGCTTTACCTTAGCTGAAGAAATAATAGTCTGGTTTGGTGTATATAAGGGAGAGTTTGTCAAAATCGGTTACTGAAACGTTACAGCAGGGGGTCTGGTCAGGTCTACAGGAGTAAAGGGTCGACGTTTTGCAAGAGGAGTTGCTTGAGCTCTGTAAAAAATGGGCCAAGTGACTCGAGCACTGGCACTGTATGGGAGACAATGGTCCTCAGAATGCTGTTCCCATTGGGCTCTCCCTTAGCTCTATTGTACATGGTCTTGGTGACAGTATCAGGTTCTGAAAAGAGAAAAGGCCTGTAAATGCACAAGGGAAGGGTTCCGTTCCAGGTCCATCTGCCGCATAAGGCCTGCTGTACCCCAGCCAGTGTTTCACCAGCTGTTTGTATACACAGACCGGAGGTATTGGAAAGTGATATTTCTCTTCGCAGGGTCGGCAGTAGGAAGTCTGATGAATAGAATGGAATCGGGGACTGGGGATGGGGCAAGTAAGTCATCTCCCGATAGAGAGGAGTAACATACTACTGCCTCTGGGGTGAAGAGCGTTCTGTGGGCCTGTATAAATAAGTTCTTTGTGGATTGAGGAGTTTCCCCTATCAGGCTTCCCTTTTCTCGAGTCGGCCTGTCCTGCAAAAATGGATGGTGTTCCTGGGCGTCCTTAAAATATTTACCATAATAACGGGGTTGATCATTTTTATCCTCACTTGGCTTGCGTCTGCAGGTAAAATCAAAAAAACATGGTAACTCTCACTGATTTCTACTGTCCAGATGGACCATCTGGTCTTTCTGATGTAAGAGTCCATTGCAATAATCAATCTTCATCACATTCCACACGTCAAAGGCGTCTGGTCCGGTGCACTGGATGAATCTTCTCAGCATGGGTGGTGGATAATCTCTGATCATTCCTGGTCGCATCCATACTTAGTGGCTTTCACAATCAGGATGTTGTACGTGATCAGAAAGGTGAGGAGATAGGCGAACCCCCACAAGTCCCTCTTCTTGGTTCAAGTATCTGTCATATGATTAACATTAGAACAACAGCAAGATTCAAAAACCCAAATGGACAGAGTCACTCCTTTTGTTGGGATTCCAGGATTCTCTCCTCCTCTTCCCCTCTTTTGATTGGTGCGGTCAATCAATTGACAATGGTGCAGTTGGACCCAAGCTGAGCGCCCAGCGACTTTGACCGCCGTCGGGATGGGAAGTAAAACCTGGAAGGGGCCATTCAAAGAGGTTGGAGACCTTTGCCAGTCCAGTTCTTGACGAGCACCAACGAACCAGGCTCTACCCGTGACGAGGCTGAAAGGGAGGGAACATCGCTGTAGGCCGCACGCTCCTGGGAGTGAAAGGCACGCATAACACTAGTTAGAGCAAGAACATAACCAATCATTGCTTCGGTCATGTGGTGGAAGTGGACTGAGAAGGGAGTTGAATCGTTCCAAGGGGTACGGAGGCGGTGACCAGAGAGACTGTCAGCTGGAGACAGTCGTGTCTTGCCAACAGACATGGATCGCATCTGGAATAAGGCCACAGGGATTAGCATAACCAGGAGAGGCCAGACCCGGCCATTAACTTGGCAAGATTAGTCTTGAGTCTGGTTAAAACATTCAACAAGGCCGGCCGCCTGAGGATGATAAGCACCATGCAGTTACCGACAAATACAAAGCTGGGAACAGAGTTCTCCGTTAATATTACCTACAAAGTGTGGTCCATTGTCCGAGCTAAACAAAATCTTCACCACAGTCTCAGCAGTAGCGTTAGGAGGAGGGTAGGCTTCAATCCACTTCGAAAAGACATCAACAATAAGCTAAACATGTTGATAGCAACTCAATGAAGTCCAGTTGAAGTGTCTCCAAGGGACCCTCCAGCAAGGGAGTTCTCGTAGAGATACTTGAACTAAGAGGTGGGTGATCGCCTACCCACTGACCTGTTTGATCACGTCCAACATCCTGATCGGGAAAGCCACTGACTGAGTATCGATGCGATCTGGAATGATCTGAGATTATCCTGGTGTCATCTGGTGCACCAGACCAGACGCTTTCAATGTGGAGTCGCTTGAGCGATGGCGTGAGCTGCCAGAGGAAGTGGTGGGTGCTGGTACGATGACAAGTTAATAGGCTCCTGGACGGGCATCTGAATATGAAGGGTTCAGATGGGTCGAGGTCAAGTGATAGTAAACTGGAGTCATAGAGATGTACAGCACAGAAACGGACCCTTCGGTCCAACTCGTCCTTGCTGACAAGATAGCCAACCCAATTTAGTCCCAGCTGCCAGCACCCAGCCCATATAGTGGCCAAGTGATGGCAAACGTGACTAGATTAATTTAGGATATCTGGGCAGGTTGGGCCAAAGGGTCTGTTTCTGCGCTGTGTGACTCTCATTGTCTTCAGTGGAAGCAGAAGTATGGTTGTGAAGGCTGGACTTTCAGAGCATGTTTTGCCCTGACTGGGAGCAGAAGAGTTTGACTGAAGTGTGTCAGTGTTAATGCCTTGATGTCTCATTTGCTCCCACCTTCCTGGGGTCATTAACCATTTTGTGTCTGGTTCTTCCTCAAGAAGCTGCATTGCAGGTTCACCCTGAATTGACTTTTTTTTTGCTTTCCAAAATCAGACCTGCTCACTCTCGGCAGGATCCTAGTGTTGTGAAAAATATTAACTTTCAGGTGGAGGAATCCAAAACTCAGAGATGTCAGTCTTGATGTTTTTGCTTTTTCTGCCCCAGTAAGATCCTGAATCAGCACCTTCAGGAGAATTAGTTAGAGCTGAGTGAGAACAGAGGGGGAGAGAGAGTGGGATGGTGCTTTCAATTTTGTGGAACAACAAAAGAATATTCCACAGAAAGTAGAATTGCTTGTTCTGAATTTCTCCCCTGCACTGATGGTGATGACTTTTGTAATCTCTTTTTGCAGAGTATTTGAAAATCTGAAGACTGAAGTTTCAAAATCAACGGATGAAGGGCTTATGCCCGAAACATTGACTCTCCTGCTCCTCGGATGATGCCTGACCTGCTGTGCTTTTCCAGCGCCACATTTTTCGACTGACTGTCCAGTGTCTGCAATCCTCACTTTGATGTCGATGTCTGACAGTCACTCAATCCATCGGGATCGCAACGACTTTTGACTGTGATTTCTGTGAGAGGGATCAACGCTTTTTGGTTCCTGTTTGAGGACGTTTTCAGCATCAGTGGGACTGGACGAGAGACCCCACTGTTGCAGCGCACTGTGTGTGGAGCCTGAAACAGTTATACTGCCTGGAAAGGGGATTTCACGGCAGGGAGGGGCTCTGCACGTATTTGTGTGCAGCTGAAGCTGTGGCCATGGAGAAACCTGAGAAATCCCGCCCTGTGGAGGAACCGTGGAAGTGTGGCGACTGTGGGAAAGGTTTCCGTGTCCCGTCTGCCCTGGAGACCCATCGGCGCGGTCACACCGGGGAGAGGCCATTCCCCTGCACTGACTGCGGGAAGGCCTTCAAACATTCCTCCCACCTATTGGCCCACCAGCAGGACCACACGGGGGAGAGGCTCTTCAGCTGCCCAGTGTGCGGGAAGGCCTTCAGCACATCCTCCAACCTGCTGACCCACCAGCATGTCCACACGGGGGAGAGGCCGTTCATCTGCTCTGTGCGGGAAGGGCTTCACCTACTACACCAACCTGCTGACCCACCAGCGGATCCACACGGGGGAGAGGCCCTTCAGCTGCCCCAAGTGTGGGAAGGCCTTTACCCAGGCCTCCACCCTGCTGACCCACCAGCGGGTCCATACAGGGGAGAGGCCATTCAACTGCTCTCAGTGCGGGAAGGGCTTCGCCGACTCCTCCACCCTGCGGAGGCACCAGCGGATCCACACGGGGGAGAGACCCTTCAGCTGCCCCGAATGTGGGAAGGGCTTCACCTGCTCCTCCCACCTGCTGAGGCACCAGTGTGTCCACACGGGGGAGAGGCCCTTCAGCTGCCCCGAGTGCAGGAAGGGCTTCACCCGCTCCTCCACCCTCCAGACCCACCAGCGTGTCCACACAGACGAGAGGCCCTTCAGCTGCCCCGAGTGTGGGAAGGCCTTTACCCAGGCCTCCACCCTGCTGACCCACCAGCGGGTCCATACAGGGGAGAAGCCATTCAACTGCTCTCAGTGTGGGAAGGGCTTCACCGACTCCTCCAACCTTCGGAAGCACCAGCGAGTTCACGTGCCATCACAGGGGATTGAAGGAGTGACGGCAGAGTGCCGTTATCGATTGGACTATCAACCCGGTTCCGGGGATTCCCAGCTTTGAATCCCACCACGACAGATGGCAGAGGGAGGGGGTGGTGCAGGGGAGAAAGCCCCCATCTGATTCCCCCTCTCCCTTGTTAGGGAAGGGAACCGCCATTGTGAGAAAGGATTCACTCAGTCGTTCCAGCTGCATCCTTTACCCGGTCTGGCCTACACGTGACTCCAGGCCCACAGCAGTCTGGTTGACTCTACACTGCCCCTTCCTGGCAAATGAGGGGGGAGAAACTTACTTGGAGACAGGGTATGGGTTGAAATTGCTGAGTGAGGCAATACTTCCTCCGGGTTACGGCTGTTCCAAGGATCCGATTACAAAGGGACAACTTGGTGCTGGCCAAGAGTAAAGACAGTGAAGGGGGGTGGGACAATTGGAGGTGTGGTGTGTGCACTTTCACCTTGAGCTGTTCAAAAAGCAACTACTTTTTTCCCTGCCTTTTTTGCTGGGGGGATCTGAAGCTGTAACAAAGTTGGGTTGCAATAAAGGTTACCTGAACTTACCACCGGGCTCAGACTCTCATTTGAAAGCTTTGAGCTCCAAGAAGTTTTTGTTTTAAAGCTGCTCATTTCTTTCAGCCTCCTGCACTAAGTTTAGAACACAGAACAATACAGCGCAGAACAGGCCCTTCGGCCCTCGATGTTGCGCCGACCTGTGAACTATTCTCAGCTCGTTCCCTGACACTATCCCAAAATCAACCATGCGCTTATCTAAGGATTGTTTAAATCTTCCTAATGTGGCTGAGTTGACTACTTTAGCAGGTAGGGCATTCCACGCCCTTACCATTCTCTGCATAAAGAACTTGCCTCTGACATCTGTCTTAAATCTATCACCCCTCAATTTGTACAGGTTGCAGGGGGACTTGGATAAACTGCAGAATTGGGCTGAGATGTGGCAAATGGAGTTCAATGCAGCTAAATGTGAGGTGATTCCCTTTGGGAAGCTGACGTCACCATCCTAAGAAAAAGTCTTTCACTGTCTCCCCTATCTAATCCTCTGATCATCTTATATATCTCTATCAAATCCCCTCTTAACCTTCTTTCCAATGAGAACAGACCCAAGTCTCTCAGCCATTCCTCATAAGACCCTCCCTCCAGACCAGGCAACAACCTGGTAAATCTCCTCTGCTCCTTTCCAATGCTTCCCAAATCCTTCCTGAAATATGGGGACCAGAACTATACACAATATTCCAAGTGTGGCTGCACCAGCGTTTTGTATAGTTGCAGCATGATATTGCGGTTCCGGAACTCAATCCCTCTACGAATGAAACCTAACACACCGTATGCCTTCTTCACAGCACTGTCGACCTGGGTGGCAACTTTCAGGGATTTACACACATGGACTCCAAGATCACTGCCTTCCTGTTATTCTTCCCAAAGTGAATCACCTCACATTCAGTTGTAATGAACTCCATTTGCCACCCCTCAGCCCAATTCTGCAGTTTATCCAAGTCCCCCTGCAACCTGTAACATTCTTCCAAACTGTCCAGTACTCCACCGACTTTCGTGTCGTCTGCAAATTTACTCATCCATCCACTTATGCCCGTGTCTAAGCCATTTATAAAAATGACAAACTGCAGTAGTCCCAAAACAGATCGTTGTGGCACACCACTAGTAACCGGACTCCAGGCTGAATATTTTCCATAAACCACCACTCGCTGCCTTCTTTCAGAAAGCCAGTTTGTAATCCAAACTACTAAGTCACTCTCGATCCCATAGCCTCTGCATTTACTCCAACAGCCTGCCATGTGAAACCTTATGAGGTTTTACTGAGGTTCATGTACACCACGTCAACTGTCCTACCCTCATCTACATGCTTGGTCACCTTCTCAAAAAACGCAATGAGGTTTGTGAGACACGATCTGCTCTTGATGAAACCATGTTGACTATCTGAAAACAAATTGTTGCTTGCTGGATGATTATAAATCCTATCTGTAATATTGCTTTCCAAAAGCTTTCCTTCAACAGAAGTAAGGCTCACTGGTCTATAATTACCTTGGTCATCTCTGCTGCCCTTCTTGAACAAGGACACAACATTTGCAATCCTCCACTCTGGTCCTAAACCTGTAGACAATGACGACTCAAATATCAAAGCCAAAGGCTCTGCTATCTCCTCCCTTGCTTCCCAGAGAATCCTTGGTTAAATCCCATCCGGCCCAGGGCACTTGTCTACTTTCACTCCTTCTAGAATTGATAACATCTGTGTGCAACTAACCTCGATCCTTTCGAGTCTAATATCTCGTACCTCATTCTTCTCCTCTACAATATTCTCCTTTTCCTGAGTGAAGACCGATGAGAGATATTCATTAACACCTCTCCAATCTCCACAGGGCCCACACTCAACTTCCTACTTCTGTCTTTGATTGGCCTTATTCCTACCCTAATCATCCTTTTATTCCTCACATACCTATAGAAAGCTTTAGGGTTCGCCTTTATTCTATGTGTTAAAGACTGCTCATGTCCTCTCTTTGCTCTTAACTCTCTCTTTAAATCCTTCCTAGCTGATCTGTAACTCTCCATCGCCTCATCTGAACCATCTTGCCTCATCAACACATAAGCCTTCTCCTTCTTTGTAACATGAGATGCAATTTCTGTTGTAAACCACAGTTCCCTTACCTTATCACTTCCTTCCTGCCTGACAGGTGGTCGGGACATATAAAAGTATGGGGAATTGGCGATATACAAAATTAAGCATATGTCAATGGAAAACATCCTGTGTCAGAAGGGCTAGTAGCTGAAGGGCTACTGAGGGTGCACTTCGTAACTAACTTATGGCCAGACGTCCAGAAGAATATTCAAAAGCGAGAGGAATCGTTGTGGGAAGCTCAAAGTGTCTGTGAGACACGGTGTCTGTGTGTGTGTGAGAGAGAGAGAGAGAGAGAGAGAGAGCGAGCTGTACGGCAACTAGAAAGTTTAACCCTTTGTGATTTGGTTTGAATGCACGTTTGTTTGTTGGTGATTGAATGTTTGTGCTTTGTTCCCTGGAGCTTGAGATCCGGGACTGTTTTGAATCTGATTTCTACTATGGAAATTTTAACATGATTTCTTTTCAGGTTAAGGATTTTACAGATTATGAAATAAAATGTTAACTCCTGTTCTTTTTACAGGTCATGACTGCCTTACTATCAGTTTCTAACTAACCTCTTTTATCCTTACATAAAAGTGATTTATGGAGAACAGTTGAAGTCTCAAAAAGCATATAGTTGGTCAGATTAATTGGACAAGTAAGGTGTCTAGTCAGGACCCTGAAGGAGGTGTGGAAGAAGGTGACACCGGACCTCGTTAAGATTAATTAAATTAGCAACAATGGGGGGCACGGGGAGTTGTCTGGGTAACGATCGATCTGTAAATAACGTTAAAGGGGAATATATTTCACCCGACAGTCCTTTGGGGAGAATGTTGGGAAATTGGGAACACAATTCCTGGACGCAGGGGAAAGATAAGGCGACAATGGTAAACTATTGTTGTTTTGTCTGGACTAGAGAAAGTATTGAAGCGCCTGGTATTTTTTGGCCCAAATATGGGTCCGATGAGGATTGGCTGTGTCAAGATCTTAATATATATGTCAATCGAAAAGAAGCGTACAGTCAAAAAGAGTCCGATTATGCGGCTTGTTGGATAGGGAGCGCGGGAATAAAATTATGTCCTATGAATAGCGAGGAATCAGGGAAAGAACAGAAAAAGAATGAATAAGGGAAGCCACAATGGGATCCCTTAATGTGTTCGCCGCCCCCATATACTACTCCCCGGAATGAGCCTACAGCTCCCGAAGTAGAACCGAGTCCAGACACAGAAATGGGAACGGACTCTGAACTAAAAGATGCAGAACCTGGGGGGGGGGGGGCCAGAGTCACTCGAGCCACCACACGTAAAGGAGGGGCAGAGATAATGGAAAATGTAAAATTATGTCCCTTACAAGAGGTTCCGATTGGGGAAGGTACAATCGGATATGTAAACGCTCCCTTAACTAGCAGTGAAGTTAGGGTCTTTACAAAGGAAATGAAAAGTTTAATACAGGATCCGGTTGCACTAGCCGAACAATTAGAGCAATTCCTAGGGCCTAATTTATATACCTGGGGAGAACTGATGGCAATTTTAGGAACGTTATTTTCAGGGGAAGAACGAGGTATGATTAGGAGAGCGGCTTTATAGGAATGGGAAAAAAGGCACCCAGTTGGGGAAGAAGGGGCCCCAGCAGAACAGAAATTCCCGAATGTTGACGCTCATTGGGAAAATAATGACAGAGAAGATAGGGAGTCAATGCGGGATCTATGAGAAATGGGAGTATTAGGAATTAAAGAGGCGGCACGGTGGCACAGTGGTTAGCACTGCTGCCTCACAGCGCCAGAGACCCGGGTTCAATTCCCGCCTGAGGCGACTGACTGTGTGGAGTTTGTACATTCTCCCCGTGTCTGCGTGGGTTTCCTCCGGGTGCTCCGGTTTCCTCCCACAGTCCAAAGATGTGCAGGTCAGGTGAATTAGCCATGCTAAATTGCCCGTAATGTTAGGTAAGGGGTAGATATAGGGGTATGGGTGGGTTGCGCTTCGGTGGGGCGGTGTGGACTTGTTGGGCCGAAGGGCCTGTTCCACACTAAGTAATCTAATCTAAAGATCATAAAACTTTGTTAAGGCCTTTGAAGTACGACAAGAGAAGGATGAAACCACTTCTGCATTTCTAAAATGGCTCAAGGAGGCCACAAGGAAGTGTTTGGGAATGGATCCCGATAATCAGACAGCACAGGGACTCTTAAAGGTCCAGTTTGTAACTAAATCATGGGTGGACATACAAAAGAAATTACAGAAATTAGATGGATGGAGTGAAAGACAGATGGAAGAGCTGTTACGTGAGGCACAGAAAGTGTTTGTGAAAAGGGAAGACGAGAAGCAGAAAGCCAAAATGATGGTGGAGGCAGTAGAAGAAATAACAAAAAGGAGACTGGGATCAAGGGATAACAGGAAGGGCAGGGGAGGACACGAAAGACATGGGTCAGATACCCGGGAAAGGAGGCAACAAACCAGAGATAACCACTTTGTTCTACCCCTCAGCTTCCACCCTAGCTCCCTTAAAGCCTGCCTTACATCACTATCCCGCTTTTTGGGGTTGGCACTGCTGCCTCACAGCGCCAGAACCCTGGGTTCAATTCCCCCCCCCCACACGTCTGCGCGGATATCCTCCCACAGTCCAAAGACGTGCGGTTTAGGGTGAATTGGCCAAACAAAATTGCCCCGTAGTGTTAGGTGACGGGGAATGGGGCTGGGTGTTTTGCTCTTCAGTGGGTCGGTGTGGACTTGTTGGGCCGAAGGGCCTGTTTCCACACTGTAGGGAATCTGATCTAAAGTTCTAGAATTTATATATTGATAAACTGAAACCTGCAACCCCTTCTAAAAGATGAAGGACTCAGCAGCGGTCCAGGTTTGTTCCAAATATTGCATCGGTTGCATGACACTGTGATGTTTTGCTATTAATTCTGTGTCTTATGATCCTTCAGCACAGCTACCCACAGAAGGAGCAGCGCTACAGAAGCTAGTGCTTCCAAATACACCTGGGTGGGCGGGGTTTACACAGAGGGGCGGGGTTACGATCTGCGTTCGGAAGGGGCGGGGCTTGCGTATCTCCTTGTCCGAGGAGGGGGCGGGACCAAGACCAGGGGACGTGGCCACCCCGAAGCCGGAACTGTGCCCGCAGTCAATTTCCTCCGCTGGAGCCTCGGCTGCAGCAACTAAGGTAAAGCTTCATCAATATTTCCTTTCACAGAGTTTGTATTTAATCACCAGTAATGGCTATGCAATATCATCAGAAAGTCCAAAAATGCAATTCATTTCAATCCATAACAGATAAACACAGAGTTAATTTTCTACGGGATTCAACAGCCTCAGCACTAAAATGGTCTCACAAGGGAACGGCTGTGAATGTTATCACTTGGGGGTCCTGTTCACACAGATTCACCGATGCTGAGGCAAACTGCCTTACAGCATCCTGTTATCACTTGGTGAGCCCAGGTGTCCCTATCCTTAAGTTCTCTCCTCTTTCTGAGCCTTCCTGCCTGTTTATTTTCTAGTGCATTAAATGTATTTAATAATTCAGCATTACATTTTAGTCTGAATGTTTAAAGACAAGTTTTAAGGCTATAGACTTTCTCACCCAGATGCCCACACCCTCATGCCTCCCTTTGATTGCACCACGATCACTGAAAGAGAAGGCTCGTCCAAACAAATGCCCTTCAAGGTGGTCCAGCCATCAACATCCTGTAGAGCGGCACCACCATCTTCGCAGCTCATCTGGTCATATTTATCATCGCCACTGACACGTGTGGGTGAGCCATCGGATCGCAAAAGGAGCATCTTCTGGGGCAAATCTATATCACGAAGGGACCTCATAAGCCTAGCAATTAAATACCTAACAATACCAGTACTGACAAACAGCCATAGCTAAATTGATAAGCCACTTGTACCATCAACCCTATCTGCAGTTTCCCCAACTGGTCCATTCAGTCAAGGAATGTCTGGATCTCTTCTTGTATCTTAGTTAATATTGCCAGTCAGATCGGGAATGCCCATAGTGCATTTATCTTGGACAATGGTGCAGACCTCACCCTCCTGGGGGAGTATATAGTCTAAGGCATACCGATTCTGCACAGAGTAAAGACACAGGTCTGATAATCCCAGTTTACTCTGTTTCAGAGCCTCTTTCGTCTTATTTCCTCGAAAGGTCAGGCTGTCAAAGAGGGAATTGCGATTCTGTTGACTTGTCACCCCTGCCGATCCTTCCAACCTCAGGGGACTCTGGATTCCCCAGCCTATCGGGTGTCCTGTATTGTCACCCAGTCCCTTGGGATCCTTCCAGTTGGAGCAAGGTTGGCTGAGACCGACCACTGCATCCTCCTCAGATGGAGGTTCCATCGACTTGTCCACTGGCCAGGACAAGGTACTGTTGTGGGAACAAGGGCTCCAATAGTGACCTTATGAGGGACATCTTTGCCATCCAGGACAAGGAAATTGGTAGCTTTACCTTAGCTGAAGAAATAATAGTCTGGTTTCGTGTATATTACAGAGAGTTTGTCAAAATCGGTTACTGAAATGTTACAGCAGGGGGTCTGGACAGCTCGACAGGAGTAAAGGGTCAACGTTTTGCAAGAGGAGGTGCTTGAGCTCTGTAAAAAATGGGCCAAGTGACTTGAGCACTCGCACTGTATGGGAGACAATGGTCCTCAGAATGCTGTTCCCATTGGGCTCTCCCTTAGCTCTATTGTACATGGTCTTGGTGACAGTATCAGGTTCTGAAAAGAGAAAACGGGGTTGATCATTTTTATCCTCACTTGGCTTGCGTCTGCAGGTAAAATCAAAAAAGCATGGTAAGGACATGGTAACTCTCACTGATTTCTACTGTCCAGATGGACCATCTGGTCTTTCTGATGTAAGAGTCCATTGCAATAATCAATCTTCGTCACGTTCCACACGTCAAAGGCGTCTGGTCCGGTGCACTGGACAACATCATCTCAGCATGGGTGGTGGATAATCTCTGATCATTCCTGGTCGCATCCATACTTAGTGGCTTTCCACATCAGGATGTTGTAAGTGATCAGAAAGGTGAGGAGATAGGCGATCCCCCACAAGTCCCTCCTCTTGGTTCAAGTATCTGTAATAAGATTAACATTAGAACAACAGCAAGATTCAAAAACCCAACTCGACAAGGTCCACTCCTTTTGTTGGGATTCCAGGATTCTCTCCTCCTCTTCCCCCCTTTTGATTGGTGCGGTCAATCAATTGACAATGGTGCAGTTGTACCCAAGCTGAGTGCCCAGCGACTGTGACCGCCATAGGGGTGGGAAGTAAAACCTGGAAGGGGCCATCCCAACGAGGTTGGAGACCTTTGCCAGTCCAGTTCTCGACGAGCACCAATGAACCAGGCTCTACCCGTGACAAGGCTGAAAGGGAGGGAACATCACTGTAGGCCGCATGCTCCTGGGAGTGAAAGGCACGCATAACACGAGTTAGAGCAAGAACATAACCAATCATTGCTTCGGTTATTTGGTGGAAGTGGACTCAGAAGGGAGTCGAATCGTTCCAAGGGGTACGGAGGCGGTGATTAGAGAGACTGTCAGCTGGAGACTGTCGTGTCTTGCTCGCAGACATGGATCGCATCTGGAATAAGGCCACACGGATTAGCATAACCAGGAGAGGCCAGACTCTGTCATCAATTTGGCAAGTTTAGTCTTGAGTCTGGTTAAAACATTGAATAAGGCCGGCCGCCTGAGGATGATAAGCACCATGCAGTTGCAGACAAGTACAAAGTTGGGAACAGAGTTCTCCGTTAATATTACCTACAAAGTGTGGTCCATTGTCCGAGCTAATGCACGCAGGTATACTGAAGCAGGGAATTATTTCCTTAAACAAAATCTACACCACAGTCTCAGCAGTAGCGTTAGGAGGAGGGTAGGCTTCAATCCACTTACAAAAGACAACAATAAGCAAAACATATTTATAGCAACTCAACTCATTTCTCCAACTCAATGACGTCCAGTTGAAGTGTCTCCAAGGGACCCTCCAGCAAGGGAGTTCTCGTAGAGATACTTGAACTAAGAGGTGGGGGATCGCCTACCCATGGACCTGTTTGATCACGTACAACATCCTGATCGGGAAAGCCACTGACTGAGTATCGATGCGATCTGGAACGATCTCAGATTATCCTGATGTCATCTGGTGCACCAGACCAGACGCTTTCAACGTGGAGTCGGTTGAGCGATGGCGTGAGCTGCCAGAGGAAGTGGTAGGTGCTGGTACGATAACTGGCCAGGACAAGGTACTGTTGTGGGAACAAGGGCTCCGATAGTGACCTTATGAGGGACATCTTTGCCATCAAGGACAAGGAAATTGGTAGTTTTACCTTAGCTGAAGAAATAATAGTCTGGTTTGGTGTATATTAGGGACAGTTTGTCAAAATCGGTTACTGAAATGTTACAGCAGGGGATCTGGTCAGGTCTACATAAGTAAAGGGTCGACGTTTTGCAAGAGGAGTTGCTTGAGCTCTGTAAAAAATGGGCCAAGTGACTTGAGCACTCGCACTGTATGGGAGACAATGGTCCTCAGAATGCTGTTCCCATTGGGCTCTCCCTTAGATCTATTGTACATGGTCTTGGTGACAGTATCAGGTTCTGAAAAGAGAAAAGGCCTATAAATGCGAAAGGGAAGGGTTCCGTTACAGGTCCATGTGCCGCATAAGGTCTGCTGTACCCCAGCCAGTGTTTCACCAGCTGTTTGTATACACAGACCGGAGATATTGGAAAGTGATATTTCTCTTCGCAGGGTCGGCAGTAGAAATTCTGATGAATAGATTAGAATCGGGGACTGGGGACGGGGCAAGCAAGTCATGTCCTGATAGAGAGGAATAACATACTACTGCCTCTGGGGTGAAGAGCGTTCTGTGGGCCTGTATAAATAAGTTGTTTGTGGATTGAGGAGTTTCCCCTACCAGGATGTTGCCAGGACTGGAAGGGTTTGAGTTATAAGGAGGGGCTGGGACTTTATTCACTGGAGCACAGGAGGTTGGGAGGTGACATGATTGAGATTGATAAAATCATGAGGAGTGGAGGTAAGGACGAATAGCAAAGGGCTCTTCCTTAGCGTCGGGTCGCTCAAGACTAGGGGGCATATTTCTTTAAAGTGACAGGAGAGAGATTTAAAAGGAATCCGAGGGGCAACGTTTTGACAGAGGACGGTTTACACGTGGAATGAACTTGCTGAGGATGTGGTCAATGCAGGTATGTTTACAAAGTCTAAACGACATTTGGATGGGTACATGAATAGAAAGGTTGAGAGGGATATGGGCCAAACGCAGGTAAGTGGGACTAGTTTAGTTTGGGAACCCTGGACGCCATGGATGAGTTGGACCGAAGGGTCTATTTTTGTGCTGTCTACCTCTCTGAACCAGAAGTGATCTTACTGAAACCAGTAGAATTCTGAAAGGGGCTTGACAGGATTGATGCAGATAAAATGCTCCTTTGTGGTGGGAGTCATAGAATCCCAACAATGTGGAAACAGGCCATTCAGCCCATCTATTCCACACTGGCCCTCTGAAGAGCATCCCACACATACCCACCCCCTTACTCCATATTTCTCATGGCCAATCCACCCTAAGTTTCACAGCCCTGGTCACTATGGGTAATTTAGCACAGCCTATCCACCCTAACCTCTACACCCTAATCTGTAAATTACCTTCTCAAAAATGTAATTTAAATGTAGAGTTTTTCTCTAAGAAAAATGTTAGTCTGACTCAACATTCGGGCGCAGACAGAATTCACACTTATTGTTAGAAAAGCTCTGCATTTAAGAAGGTAACAAAAAACAAGTTCTGGGATTAACAAACCAAAGAGCAGAAACCTATTCTAAAAGATGAAGGATTTAATCTAAAATTGTTTGATGTGTCACATTTCCATGACGCTAGACTCCTTTGGATATAAATTGTGATCATGATCTCATTCTCCAAAACTACCTGATGAAGGAGCGGCGCTCTGAAAGCTAGTGCTTCCAAACAAACCTGCTGGATTATAACCTGGTGTTGTGTGATTTTTAACTTTGTCCGTGGGAAACACATGAGTTGTGGGACTGCTAACAGTTCTTATTTTGTGATCTATTCCAAGTGAAATTTCTCCTCTGCACAGGCACAGTTTGTTTTTGTGCTTTGTGCGAGATCGGGCTAGCAGCTTTTAAATCCTTATGTGAAGCAACAGAAGGAAACTGTCAATCAGCAATTGTATTCTGAGAGTGGTACTTCCAGCTCTGGTAATCCTGTTGCATCAGAGAGGGAGAGGTTGTCACATCTAAAGAGCAGACAGAAAAGTTATTTCGCTTGTTGAGTCGGTTCCTCACTCAGATGAGACTGCATACTGCTTTTAATGGATCATAATTAAATGCTACAATGGAACACCTCAAATTCAAGGAATTTTGAAAGTGCAAACGAACAGTAACTTTGAACAAAGATGTTCTTCCATTTCTAACCTTGGTTGAGCCATGTGAAGCCTTTTTACTGATAGCTCCACAATCATGTTCCTGCTGGATTTTTTTCAAGACAAAATTTCTGGTGGGAGAAATACTGCAAGCTGGGAAGGCGGGGAAATGAGAAAAAAAGCTGTTAAAAGCATTTGAACTGTGGGCCCACGAGCTCTCGTGGGAGCAGTACATTTGCCAAAAACATTTCGGAGGAATTCTGTGTAACTGTTGGACCGAAAATAGTTTCCCCACTGAATGTTAAACAGGTATTGAGAACGTTGCGCATAAGAGTGTGTTCCTGAGGACCAAAGGAGGATTGAATTTGCCAACGTGAACCACACTTTACAGAGAGGAAATTTCTCCGGATGGAATAGGTTGATGGAAGTCAACAATTGTCAGATTATTTCATGAAAATAACAGCTGGTATGGGGATCCCAGAAGAGGGGCATCTATAATGAGCACACAGAAACAAACCCTTCAGTCCAGGCCAACCAGATATCCTAAATTAATCTAGTGACTCATTTGCCAACATTTGGCCCATATCCCTCTGAATTCTTCCTATTCATGTCCCTATCCAGATGCATTTTTTCCTTCGGAGAATACTTGGGTGAGAGCCAAGATATGCAATATCTCAATGTATAATAATGAAGCAGCTCATTTATTCTGAAATCATTTCAATTAGTTGGTCAATTGACAAATAATAGCTGCATAACTGTTGTCAATATTGATACTCAGGAAAGCTATTTTGTTTCGTATATTTCCTTTGTAAAGATCTTATCCAAATTATAAAATGAATGTATTTTCATATGAAATAAAATTTGCAGTGTTTTATTAAATGGTTGAAAGTAACTTTTGCACTTAATTGCTCCGTTTGGGATTAAACATTGTGACTTAGATAAAAGTGATCTTTCATAATTTATGGTGAGTCTATTAACAAACGAATGTTGCCATTTGCTCTCAAGTTCGCTCAGATTCAATTTGAAATTCTTGAATGAGTTGAATAAGGGGTAAAAAGTAAATATTTATTGCCCTTTTCTGAAATTCTCTGCACTGCCATTCTATTTGGTTAAACAAAATATGTATCTCTCTTCATAACTTTGATATCACCACAAATCCTAGGAACCCCATCCAGAACAAACATATAAATACAAAGTAGGAGACAACAGCTTCGCTTCACTTGGAGGTCACCACTGATGATGTTACCTAGCCAGGTAATGAAACATCTAGATATCAAACCTACAGCTCAGCGAGCAAACCTGCACCCTAAACATTCTACTTTGCTGAAAGACTGCACAATCTGCAGGCAGTCAATACATGTAATATATTGTCAATTCCACTTTGAAAATAGATAATGGGCCCACTACTTTTTGGATGTGAGCATAAGTGGTATAGTAAGTAAGTTTGCTGATGACGCCAAAATTGGAGGTGTAGTGAACAGTGAAGGAGGTTACCTCAGATTACAATGGGATCTTGATCAGATGGGCCAATGGACTGAGAAGTGGCAAATGGAGTTTAATTTAGATAAATGTGAGGTGCTGCATTTTGGGAAAGCAAATCTTAGCAGGACTTATACACTTAATGGTAAGATCCTAGGGGGTGTTGCTGAACAAAGAGACCTTGGAGTGCAAGTTCATAGCTCCTTGAAAGTGGAGTCGCAGGTTGATAGGATAGTGAAGATGGTGTTTTGTATGCTTTCCTTTATTTGGTCAGAATATTGAGTACAGGGGTTGGGAGGTCATCTTACTGCTGTACAGTTGGAATATTGCGTGCAATTCTGGTTTCCTTCCTATCAGAAAGGAATTTGTGAAACTTAAGGGTTCAGAAAAGATTTACAAGGATGTGGCCAAGACTGGAAGATTTGAGCTATAGGGAGAGACAGATAGGCTGGGGCTGTTTTCCCTGGAGCGTCAGAGGCTGAGGGGTGACCTTTTCGAAGTTTATGAAATCATGAGGGGCATGGATAGGATAGATAGACAAAGTCTTTTCCCTGAGGTGGGAGAGTCCAGAAATAGAGGGCATAGGTTTACAGTGAGAGGGGAAAGATAGGAAAGAGATCTAAGAGGCAACCTTTTCATTTAGAGGGTGGTACGTGTATGGAATAAGCTGCCAGAGGAAGTGGTGGAGGCTGGTACAATTACAACACTTAAAAAGCAACTGGAGGGATATGGGCCCCATGCTGGCAGGCGGGACGAGATTGGGTTGGGATATCATGCATAGGGATGTGCAGGTTAGGTGTATTAGTCCCGGGTAAATGTTGAGCAATAGGGGCAGGGGAATTGCGTGGGTGGGTTACCCTTCGGAGGATCAGTGTGTAGTCTTTGGGCCGAGTGGCCTGCTCCCACACTGTTTGGAGTCTCTGAAGTGGAAGGGATTTTTGTAAACTGTGCAAGGCAATGCAGGCGTAGTGCGGGGGCCTGCTGTTGGCCTTGCCCCGCCCCTTGCTCCTCCCCCTGTTGTTGAGCTGTCTACCAAACATCTACTCTTTCTCTGCCTTTTTGCTGGGGGCAACTGAAGCTGTAACAATGTTGGGACACAGTAAAGGTTACCTGAACATTCTGCCAGACTCAGACTCTCATTGAAAGCTTAGAGCTCCAAGCGGTTTTTGTTTTAAAGCTGCTCATTTCTTGCAGCCTTCTGCATTAAGTTTCCAATGTTGTATATCAGATGGAGCAGTGACTAAGTAGCTGGTTTCGTTAGAAGTTTACATTTTTCGGGAGTGCAGGCACTGCATTGTTTCAGCGGCAGTTTACTGGCAGCACTGGGAAGTGTGGGCTGTGTTCATTAGAAAGGAGGTGGAGGTGCTGCTGTTGGACTAGGTGGGACATGGTTTAAAAATCACAACACCGGGTTATAGTCCAACAGGTTTATTTGGAAGCACTAGCTTTCGGAGCGCTGCTCCTTCATCGGATAACTGTGGAGCAGGATCATAAGACACAGAGTTAAGAGCAAAAGGTCACAGTGTCATGCAACTGATATGATATATTGACAAATGTAGATTGCTGTTAAGTCTTTCATCTTTTAGAATGGGTTGCAGGTTTTATTTCACTAATGTGTACATCACAGTACTACTATTAAGTCATATTCTCAAGATCACTTAAGGTTTTTTTTTGGAAACTGGTGACATCTCAGCCCAGACAATGCATGAAAGGTGTGTCAGTATCTCAATCTTAAATCAGACTGGTACTATTTCCAAACTAGGAATTTATAAAATATTATATGGATTGACTACCTGCATGTTGTGCGCTTTTTGTGCAAAGTTGAATATATCTGTAAATCTAATTCTGCAAATGCACCCCATCGTTATGCGTGTGTGTGTGTGTGTGTGTGTGTGTGTGTGTGTGTGTGTGTGTGTGCGCGCGCGCGCGTGAGAGTATGTGTGCACATGCTTTGTAAAGGGAGTGTGATGGAGGAGAAGCCTGTAAGAGGGTGTGTGTACATCTGAGAGAGAGCGTGTTATGAGAGAGTTATAGATAAAAGTGAGGGATTGCATTTTCCTAAAATAAGGGCAGGACTTGTACAGAGGGATATGGGGGGGGGGTTGTACAGAGGGATATGGGGGGGGTTCAGGTACATACTTCATTGAAAGTTGCATCACTGGTTAGAAGGGTGCTTCAGAAGGCATTCAGCACACTTACCTTATTTGTCCACACCATTGAATAAAGGAGTTGGGACATCATTTAGAAGTTGTACAGGATGTTGGTGAAGCCACTTGTAGAGTACTGAGAACGTTTCTGGTGGCCCTGTAATAGGAAGAATACTATTACAGAGGGTTCAGTAAAGATTCACCAGGATATTACCAAGACTGGAGGGTTTGAGTTATAAGGAGAGGCTGAGAATCTCTTCACTGGAGCACAGGAGGTTGAGGGGTGACCTCATTGAGATTGATATAATCATGAGAGATTTAGGTAACATGAACATCAAAAATAGCGAGGAGCCTGCACGGTGATGTCAATTGACTGGTGGGGGGTAGAAATTGTGGCAGTTGGACACTTTAAATACATCAGGAACAGCATCTCCATACAGCATACTGTGCATGTCAGGTGAGATGCCAGAAGACTAGAGGTTGGCTAACATGGTGCCACTGTTTAAGAAGGGTGGTAAGGACAAGCCAGGGAACTATAGACCAGTGAGGCTGACGTCAGTGGTGGGCACATTGTTGGAGGGAATCCTGAGGGAGAGGATGTACTTGTATTTGAAAAGACAAGGACTGATTAGGGATAGTCAACATGGTTGTGTGTGGGAAATCATGTCTCACAAACATGATTGAGTTTTTTGAGGAAGTAAGAAAGAGGATTGAGGAAGGCAGAGCAGTAATGTGATCTATATGGATTTCAGTAAGGCGTTTGACAAGGTTCCCCATGGGAAACTGATTAGCAAGGTGAGATCTCAAGGAATACAGAGAGAACTAGCCATTTGGATACAGAACTTGCTCAAAGGTAGAAGACAGAGGGTGGTGGTGGAGGGTTGTTTTTCAGACTGGAGGCCTGTGACCAGTGGAGTGCCACAAGGATCGGTGCTCGGTCTTCTACTTTTTGTCACTTATATAAATGAGCATAAGAGGTACAGTTCGAGGGAGAGGCTGAACAGGCTGGGGCTGTTTTCCCTGGAGTGTCAGAGGCTGAGTGGTGACCTTATAAAGATTTTAAAAATCATGAGCGGAATAGACAAGATAAATAGACAAAGTTTTTTCCCTTGGGTTGGGGAGTCCAGAACTAGAGGGCATAGATTTCGGGTGAGGGGGGAAAGATGTAAAAGAGACCTACGGGGCAATTTTTTCACACAGAGCGTAGTACGTGTATGCAATGAGCTGCCAGAGGGAGTGGTGGAGGCTGGTACGAATGCAACATTTAAGAGACATTTGAATGGGTATATGAATGGGAAAGGTTTGGAAGGATGTGGGCCAGGTGTTGAGGAGCGGGACTAGATTGGGTTGGGATATCTGGTCGGCATGGACGGGTTGGACCGAAGGGTCTGTTTCCATGCTGTACACTTCTGATTCTATGCTGGTTCAGCAAAAGCCGCGCATGCTCTGTCTGCAGAAACAGTGCAAACCCTTCTTCAAATGGACCAATGAGAAGCCAGACAAGAAGCCTGGTCCTCCTGCCAATCAGAGCTCCCCAATTGTCTGAATGCGGAAGATGGACCATCAGGTTCTTAAGCTGCTGCTCCTCTCCAAATGAAGATTGAGCTTCACCTCAGACTGCAACTTCCTTCCTCTATCCGCCATCTGTGAATACGGCACTGTCTTTACCATTTCATTTTTTCATTCTGGGGTTAAATTGTTGACTTGCAGCAACTGAAAAGAAAGCGAGTGAATCTAGGGAAGGGACAGAGTCGGGAAATGTTGGTCCAGGTCTGTGTCTCAATTGGCAAACGCACGGCAAGTGCAGTCCCACAGTGTGAAGTTATAGCCTCGGTTATGAAAAAATAACTGCTGAAAGGAGGTACGTTGTTTAAATGGTGACATATTGGGATGTGGAGAAAGTGAGGACTTCAGATCCTGGAGATGAGAGTCGAAAAGTGTGGCACTGGAAAAGCACAGGTGGTCAGACAGCATCCGAGGAGCAGGAGAATTGACGTTTCAGGCACGAGCCCTTCCTCAGGAATGATGTGTGGATGTAAAACGTGACCTCAGCGTCCTTCCACACCAGTCACTGCCAGTTGTCAGACGGATGCAGCAAGCAATCAGCAAGGCAAGAGGTATATTAGCAAGAGGAATTGATTTCAGAAGTCGGGATGTCTTCCTGCAGTTAGGGAGTCATTGAATATATTCAAGGCTGAGTTCATCTGATTTTAGAACAACCATGAAGTAGATGTTTATGGGGGAAGGCAAGTAAAATGGTTGCAAGACCAGTACAGAACAGTTACAGAGTCATACAGCACAGAAACAGACCCTTCAGCCCAACTAGTCCATGCTGACTATATTCACAAACTAAACTAGTCCTACCTGCCTGTGTTTGCCCCATATCCCCCTGAACCTTTCCTATTCATGTACTTATCGAAATGTCTTTTAAACGTTGTTACTCAACCTGCATCCACCATTTCCTCTGGACATTCATTCCACACAAACCACTGTTTAAAATAAAAGGTGCTCCTCATGTGTTTTTTAAATCTTTCTCCTCTCACCTTAATTTACTCCCTAATCTTGAAACGACACATGCTGTTCACCTTATCTTTGCCCCTCATGGTTTTGTAAACCTCTATAAAGAGAACAAAGAACCTTACAGCACAGGAACAGGCCCTTCAGCCCTCCAAGGCTATGCTGATCGAGATACTCTATCTAAACCTGCCGCCCATTTTCTAAGGATCTGTATCCCTCTGCTCCTTGCCCATTCATGTCTCTGTCTAGATACATCTTAAATGATGCTATCGATCCCAACCCTACTGCCTCCGCTGGCGATGCATTCGAGGCACCCACCACCCTCAGTGTAAAGAACTTTCCATGTATATCTTCCTCAAACCTTTCCCCTCTCACTTTGAACTCGTGACCCTGAGTAATTAAGTCTTCCCCTCTGGGAAAATAATTCTTCCTATCCACCCCCAGTCTACACCGCTCATGGTTTTTCGGCCTCAATCAGGACCCCCCCTCCCCGAACCTCATTTCCAATGAAAATAATCCTAATCTACTCAACCTCTCCTCATAGCTCGCGCTCTCCATAACAGGCAACATCCTCTGCACCCTCTACAAACATATCCACATCCTTTTGGAAATCTGACATCCCGGAATTGTACTCCGTATTCCAAATGCGGCCGAACCAAAATCTTATATAACTTTAACATGACTTGCCAGCTCTTTTACTCAATCCGTCCGATGATGGAACGCGCGTTGTACGCTGCCTTGACCACTCTACTGACAGTCCCCTTCACTATCTGATATTCCATCAATCTGAATGCCCATCTGCAAACTTGCTAATGAGGCACCCGACACCTTCACCTTTCAACCTCCTGAAAAAAGTCCCAGCCTACCCACCAATAGGTGTGAATTCTGTCTGGGTCCCAATGTCGAGTCAGTCTGACATTTTTGATAGAAAAGCTCTGCATTTAAATTACGTTCTTGAGAAAGTTACTGAAAACAGGTTCTGGGATTAACATACCAAAGAACAGAACTCCATTCTAAAAGATGGAAGATTCAATCTAAATTGTTTCATGTATCACATCTCCATGAACTGGACTCTGTTGGCTATAAATAGTCAAATCATGATCTTATTCTCCACAACCACCTGAAGCAGCAGCAGCAGCACTTCAGAGCGCCAGAGATCCAGGTTCAATTCCCACCTCGGGCAACTGTCAGTTTGGAGTTGTACATTCTCCCAGTGTCTGCGTGGGTTTCCTCCCACAGTCCAAAGATGTGCAGGTTAGGTGAAGTGGCCACGCTAATTTGCCTGTAGTGTTAGGTGAAGGGGTAAATGTTGGGGAATGGGTCCGGGTGGGTTGCTCTTCGAAGGGTTGGTTTGGGCTGAAGGGCTTGTTTCCACACTAAGTAATAAAATCTAAAATAAATCTAATCACTCCGAAAGCTAGGGCTTCCAAACAAACCGCGTTATGGCAGCAGTGGGAGGTGTGGATTATATTCACTAAAAACAGTTGAGCAGTTAGATAACACGTTCGAGTGGGAAGTGTGTATAACATGATCGCACAACTCCTATACTCAATACTATGAGCAATGAAGGAAAGCAAACCAAATGCTGCCTTCACTACTCTATCCACCTGAGACTCCAGCACTCCAAGGTCTCTTTATTCTGCAACACTCCCCTGAACTGTGTCAGTCCTGCCTGGATTGCTTGACCAAAATGCAAACCTCTGATTTCTCTAAATTAAATTCCAACTGACACTCCTCGGCTCATCAACCGATCCCATAAATTCTAACTTATAGTGAACTCTTTCCTCTCTTATTCCTTGGAAGCTGAAAATCTCCATCCCACAATCACTACCTCCATTTTCACTAGTTGGACTGAAGGGGCTGTTTCAGTGCTGCATTGCTCTGTAACTCGGTCCTATATTAGTCTTAAAACCATTTTCTTGCCTTCCCCATAAACATTCACATAAAAATCAGATGAACTCAGCCTTGAATATATTCAATGACCCCCTAACTGCAGGAAGACATCCCCACTTCTGAACTTAATTCCTCTTGCTAATACACCACTTGCCTTGCTCATTGCCTGCTGCACCTGTCTGACAACTGGCACAGAAGGACACTGATGCGCCTCTGAACATCCACGCATCATTCCTGATGAAGGGCTCGTGCCCAAAACTTCGACTGTCCGACTGATCGGATGCTGCTTGACCTGCTGTACTTTGCCAATTGTGGTCTTCTCTACATCGGGGAAACCGAGCGTAAACTTGGGGAACGGTTTGCTGAGCATCACAGCCGGGTCTGCAGAGGCTGAGCGGACTTCCCAGTCTCCACCCATTTTAATGAACCTTCCCACTCCCCTTCTGACATGACTAGCTTTGGCTTCCTCCATTACCACAACAAACCAAACCACAAATTGGAGGAACAAAACCTCATCTTCTGTCTGAGCAGTCAACAGCCCGGAAGACACAACATTGAGTTCTCCAATTTCAAATAATCTCCCATCCCATCCCCCAACTCACTTCCCAGCCCCTTCCACTCTTCCCTGCCAACTAGATTCCTTCCTCCCATTCACCAACCAGGTCGTACCAAATTATGGGGATAAGGCAGGAACAGGATCCTGATTGAGGATGATCAGCCATTACCACAATGAATGGTGGTGCTGGCTCGATGGGCAGAATAGCCTACTCCTGCACCTATTGTCTATTGTACCTTCTACCTGTCTCCACGTTTCCCCACTTCAGTACCCTGCCCCCAGCACACCCTTGTTCCACAGCTCTCCCTATACCCACCTCCAGTCCTGAACAAGGGTTACACCAGATACCTCGACTTCTCCACCTCCTGATACTGCCTGGCTTGCTGCGTTCTTTCAGTCTCCTGCCTGTCTATTTTGCCAATTGAGAACAAAGGCCTGGACTAACTTTTCCAGAGTCTGTCCCCTCGCTGGATTCACTCCCATTCCTTTCAGTTGCTCCAAGTCAACAACTGAACCTCAGAATGAAACATAAATGGAAATGGGGGTGAGAAAAGAGTGGGCCGTACTCTCAGATGTTGGACAGAGGAAAGACGTTGCAGTCTGAAGTGAAGCTCAATCTTCATTCAGAGAGAACAGGAGCAGGAGCTTCAGAACCTCATGGTCCAACTTCCACATTCACCAACAGGGGAGCTCCGAATGGCAGGAGGAGAAGTCTCCCTCCGGTCCTCCAGTGCTCCTTATTTGTCCATCAAACGGCACGGTGGCACAGTGGTTAGCACTGCTGCCTCACAGCGCCTGAGACCCGGGTTCAATTCCCGCCTCAGGCGACAGACTGTGTGGAGTTTACACGTTCTCCCCGCGTCTGCGTGGGTTTCCTCCGGGTGCTCCGGTTTCCTCCCACAGTCCAACGATGTGCAGGTCAGGTGAATTGGCCATGCTAAATTGCCCGAAGTGTTAGGTAAGGAGTAAATGTAGGGGTATGGGTGGGTTGCGCTTCGGCAGGTCGGTGTGGATTTGTTGGGCCGAAGGGCCTGTTTCCACACTGTAATGTAATCTAATCTAAAAACGTAGGTCTCGCCCCTTTTCTGCCGACAGCGAGGAACACGCCCAATGTTTTGGTGACACCAGCAAACGTGTGCCCTGCTTGTTGACACTGAGGAGTGTACACAATATGCACTGTAGCAATGCTGGTGTTATTGACAGATTTTAAGTGTCCAAATTCCTATGGAAGAACAAAAAGGGCACAGCCATAATTTTTTTCCCCCATGTGGCTCGATATTTGATTGCTTTTGCATTTGTCTGGCTGCTCAATGTTTAAGTCTTTTCCTCAGTGTTGGGGTGAGATTCACAACTAGAGGGCATAGGTTTAGGGTGAGACCACAAAGGTAACTGAGGGGCAACGGTTCCATGCAGAGGGTGGTGCATCTATGGAATGAGCTGCCAGAGGAAGTAGTGGAAGCCGGTATAATTACAGCATTTGAAACATATCTGGCTGGGTATGTGAATAGGAAGGGTTTAGAGGGATATGAGTCAAGTGCTGGCAAAGGGGACTAGATTAATTTAGGATATCTGGTTGGCATGGACAGGTTGGACCGAATGGGTCTATTTCCGTGCTGTACATCTCTATGACTCGAAATAATAAAAAGTCTACTTTTCCAAATAACAAACTATATCCATGTTAACAAGGCTTAGTGCACAACATGCTTTACTAACCATTCTCAACAGGTCCTGCCCCTTCAATGACTGAGGAACATATACATGCTGATGCATAGTATCCTTCACTAGTATTTACACAACACCCTCAGCAATTGCACAAGTAACAGCAAAGGGCAAACTGCACAAGAATGAAACAAACAGTGAGGGGCAAACTGCACAAGGATTAAACACACAGTGAGGGGTAAACAGCACAAGGATTAAACACACAATGAGGGGGTAAACAGCACAAGGATTAAACACACAGTGAGGGGTAAACAGCACAAGGATTAAACACACAGTGAGGGGCAAACAGCACAAGGATTAAACACACAGTGAGGGGGCAAACAGCACAAGGATTAAACACACAGTGAGGGGCAAACAGCACAAGGATTAAACACACAGTGAGGGGGCAAACAGCACAAGGATTAAACACACTGAGGGGGCAAACAGCACAAGGATTAAACACACAGTGAGGGGCAAACAGCACAAGGATTAAACACACAGTGAGGGGCAAACACAAGGATTAAACACACAGTGAGGGGCAAACAGCACAAGGATTAAACACACAGTGAGGGGTAAACAGCACAAGCGCCAGTAAAAGCCGATGGAAAGTGAGTGTAAAATGTCACTATGACAGGACAGGCCCCACATTCCTTCCCCTCCGTCCCCCCCACAACCTGCCTCACCTTTCACGTCCCGGGCCCAGTACCTTCCAGGTGGCCCCATAGTTGACACAGGGGCCGCCCCACGACCAGTAGAACTCCACCACCCCGGCGGCCGACGAGTTCCCAAGCAGGCCCTTAACCCCATCCGCCTCCAGAATGCTCACCGGCTCCTGGCTGCTGTACAGCCGGCCGGTGTGGCCGTGACACAGCAGCTGCGCCAGGAAGGCGGCGGCGGCCAGTGACGGGTGTCTGCCCCGGGCCGCGCGGCGCCATTTTCCTAACGGCCGCCCTCCCGCCGCTTCCTCGCTCGAGCGACTTCTCCTCCCAACCGCCTTCGCCCCCGCGTGACGTCTGCACGGGGGGTTGGGCGGGGCCGGGCCGGGGGTGGGCGGGGCCGGGCCGGGGGATGGGCGGGGCGGGGCCGGGGGTGGGCGGTGCCGGGGAGCCTCACCGTCGCCAAGCAACAGCCACCTCGCGCTACAACTGCTCATTCACAAAAACAAACTCTCCTGTCTCGCTCTGCAGCTGCAGGGGGGACACTGCCACGTTTCCAGGAGCCCTGTCTACATTGGGAAAGCTCACGGCTCAATTTAAACAGATATTCCCACATCTAACGGAACGGCGTCATATCGAAAGGGGGCAATCTGCATTTTAAAGGAACGTGGACATTTTAACGGGTATTTCTGCAAATAAAGAGGTTTAAATGGACAAGATTACATTTCAAAGGGATGTGGGCACATTCAAAGGGATATCTTCATATGTAAAGTGACGCAGTTATATCTAAATGAACCTACATTTCGAAGAGACGTTGCCCTATTTATAAGGAGAGACAGTAGGTGTGAATTCTGTCTGTGTCCCAATGTTGAGTCAGACTGACATTTTTGAAACTTTATTGCTGGAACAGCACAGCAGGTCAGACAGCATCCAGGGAACAGGAGATTCGACGTTTCGGGCACAGGCCCTTCTTCAGGAATGAGCAGAGAGTGTTCAGCAGGAGAAGATAAAAGGTAGGGAGGAGGGACTTGGAGGAGGGGCGTTGGAAATGTGATAGGTGGAAAGAGGTCAAGGTGAGGGTGATAGGTCGGAGTAGGATGGAGGCGGAGAGGTCAAGAAGAAGACTGCAGGTCAGGAAGGCGGTGCCGGGCTGGAGGGATTCGGCTGAGACGGGGGGGGGGGGAGAGAGGGGGGATGAAGAAACTGGTGAAGTCCAAGTTCATCCCCTGTGGTTGGAGGGTTCCCAGTCGGCATTTAAATTACATTCTTGAGAAGGTAATTTATAGATTCGGGTGGAGGTTAGGGAGAATTGGCCGTGCTAAGTTACCCACAGTGACCAGGGATGTACAGGTTAGGGTGGATTGGCCATGGGAAATACGGAGTAAGGGGTTGGGTACGGGTGGGATACTGTTCAGAGGGACAAGTGAAATAGATGGGCTGAATGGCCTGCTTCCACATTGTCGGAATTTGATGACCCTCCTCACAAAGGAGCATTTTATCTGCATCTATCCTGTCAAGCCCCGTTCAGAATTCTACTGGTTTCAATAGAGGTATACAGCACAGAAACAGATACTTCGGTCCAATTCGTCCATGCCGACCAGGATTCCAAACTAAACCAGTCCCACTTGCCCACATTTGTCCCATTTCCCTCTCAACCTTTCTATTCATATACCCATCCGAATGCTGTTTCAACGTTGTCACTGTACCTGCATCTACCACATCCTCAGTAAGTTCATTCCACATGCAAATCACCCTCTTTCAACATGTTGACCCTCCGGTTCCTTTTAAATCTCTCTCCTTACATTTTAAAAAAATGCCCCCCCAGGTTTTGCGTTCCCCGACGCTAAGCAAGAGCCATTTGCTATTCAGCTTACCTCCACTCCTCATGATTTTATCAATCTCAATGAGGTCACCCCCCCCCCAACCTCCTGTGCTCCAGTGAATAAAGTCCCAGCCTCTCCTTATCACTCAAACCCTTCCAGTCCTTACAATATTCTGGTAAGTCTTTACCGAACCCTCTCTGATTGTAATTGGAAGAATACTGGGCCATCAGAACTGTACTCAGTACTCTGAAAGTGGCCTCACCATCAGCTTGTACAACCTCAACATGATGTCCCAACCCCTATACTTCATGGTGTGAACAATGAATGCTATGCTGCTAAATGCCTTCTTAACTGCCCTGTCTACCTGTGATGCAACTTCCAACGAACTATGTACCTGAACACCACTCCCCCCCCCCATGCCTGTCTGTTCTATAACATGACCCAGGGCCCGACCATTATCTGTACAAGTCCTGCCCTTCCTTGTTTTAGCAAAATGCAACCCCTTGCTTGTATTAATACCTCTCACACACATGCTCCCCCTCAGACACACACACGTTTCCCCCCCCCCCCAATACTCTCTCAGGCTTATACTCCATCACATTCACACTTTACCAGGCATGTACACACTCTCACACACAAACTCACATGCACGCGCACACAATTCTTTGGGGTGAATTTGTATTGGCAGAATTATATTTGCAGATACATTCAATTTTGCTCAAAAAGCACACAATTTCCAGGCAGTCAATCCATGTAATATTTTATGAATTCCTCCTTGGAAATAGAACCAGTCTGATTCAAGATTGGAATATTGACAGACTCAAATCTCACACCTTTAATGCATTGTCTGAGCTGAGATGATATCTTTTTTTTATAAAACCTTAAGTCATCTCAAGAATGTGACTTAAAAGAATGTAACTGTTCTGGCAGTTACACATTAATGAACCAAAACCCGCACCCATTCTAAGAGATGAAAGACTTCACAGCAATCTCGGCTTGTTCAATATATTCTATCAGTTGCATGTCACTGATCTTTTGATATACGTTCTGTGTCTAACGATGCTGCTCCACAGCTACCCGATGAAGGAGCAGCACTCAAAGCTAGTGCTTCCAAATAAACCTGTTGGACAGTAACCTGGTATTGTATGATTTTTTTTAACTTTATCAACCCAGTCTAATACCGACATCTCCACATCGTTTCTAGTGAACACAGCCCACACCTCCTGGTGCTGCCAGTAAACTTTACAATGCTGATGAAACAACGCAGTACCTGAAAGATTTACAATTTCTAACGATACCAGCTACTCATTCACTGCTCCATCTGTTACACGAAATTGGAAACTCTGCAGGAGGTTGAAAGAGAGGAGCAGCTGTAAACAAACAATCTCTTGGAGCTCAAAGCTTTCAATGAGAGTCTGAGCCCGGCGGTAAGTTCAGGTAACCTTTATTGTGACCCGACTCTGTAACAGCTTCAGATGGCCCCCCTGCAAAAAGGCATAGACAAAGTACAGCTTTTTAAACAGCTCAAGAGCAAAGCCCACACACACCCCACTGTCTTTACTATTGGGCAGCACCAGGTTGTAATTGGATCCTTGGCACAGCCGTAACCCGGAGGAAGTATTGCCTCACTCAGCAATTTCAACCCATTCCCTCTCTCCTAGTTAGTTTCTCCCTGCTCAGTTGCCTGTGGGGGAAGGGCAGTGTAGAGTCAACCAGACTGCTGTGGGTCTGGAGTTACGTGTCGGCCAGACCGGGTAAAGGATGCAGCTGGAACGACTGAGTGAATCCTTTCGCACAATGGCGGTTCCCTTCCCTAACAAGGGAGAGAGGGAAGCAGATGGGGGCTTTCTCCCCCGTACCACCCTCTCCCTGAAACGGTCTCATCGTTAGATTCTGAACTCCACATTTCTGACCGAATACCAATTCTGCCATCTGTCGTGGCAGGATTCGAACCCGGGAGTCCCCAGAACCGGGTTGATATCCAATCGATAAAGGCACTCGGCCGTCACTCCTTCAATCCCCCTGTGATGGCACGTGAACTCGCTGGTGCTTGCGCAGGTGGGAGGAGCGGGTGAAGCGTTTCCAGCACCAAGAGCAGGTGAACGGCCTTTCCCCCGTGTGGATCCGCTGGTGCCTTAGCAGGGTGGAGACCTGGGTAAAGGCCTTCCCACACTCAGGGCAGCTGAAGGGCCTCTCCCCTGTGTGGACACGCTGGTGGGTCTGGAGGTTGGAGTAATTGCTGAAGGCCTTCCCGCACTCGGGGCAGCTGAAGGGCCTCTCCCCTGAGTGAACCCGTTGGTGCCTCAGCAGGTCGGAGGAATAGTTGAAGCCCTTCCCACACTCAGAGCAGCTGAACGGTCTCTCCCCCGTGTGGATTCGCCGGTGGGCCAACAGGGCAGAGAAAAACATGAAGGCCTTCCCACAATCTGGGCAGCTGAAGGGCCTTTCCCCCGTGTGGTCCCGCTGGTGGGCCAGCAGGTGGGAGGAATGTCTGAAGGCCTTCCCACAGACAGGGCAGGGGAATGGCCTCTCCCCGGTGTGACTGCGCCGATGAGTCTCCAGAGCAGACGGGAAATGAAAGCCTTTCCCACAGTCACCACACTTCCATCGTTTCTCCACGGGGCGGGATTCCTCAGGTTTCTCCATGGCCGAAGCTTCAGCTGCACATAAACGCATTTCCAGCCCCTCCCTGCTGTGAATTCCTCTTCCCAGGCCGTATAACTGTTTCAGGCTCCACACTCAGTGCGCTGCAACAGTGGGGTCTCTCATCTAGTCCCACTGATGCTGAAAACATACTCAGACAGGACCAAAAAGCTTTGATCCCTCTCACAGAAATCACAGTCGAAAATCGTTGCGGTCCTGGTGGACTGAGTGACTGTCAGACATCGATGTTGAAGTGAGGACCGCAAATGCTGGAGAGTCAGTCACAATATGTGGCACTGGAAAAGCATGGGGATGTCAGACAGCATCCGAGGAGCAGGAGGGTCAGGAAGCCCTTCATCTGTTGATTGAGAAACTTCCGCCATCAGATCTTCAAATACGCTGTAAAAAGAGATTACAAAAGTCATCACTGTCAGTGCAGGGTAGAAATTCAGAACAAGCAATTCTACTTTCTGTGGAATATTCTTTTATTATTCCACACAATTGAATGCACCATCCCACTCTCTCCCCCACTAATCTGTTCTCACTCAGCTCTAACTAATTCTCCTGAAGGTGCTGATTCAGGATCTTACAGGGGCAGAAAAGCAAAAATGTCAAGACTGACATCTCAGAACAAGAGGGCATAGGTTTAGGGTGAGAAAGAAACAAGAGATCTGAGGGGCAACCTTTTCACACAGAGGGTAGTAAATGTATTGAATGAGCTGCAGGAGGAAGTGGTGGAGGCTGGTCCAATTGCAACATTTAAAAGCCATCTGAATGGGTATATGAATGGGAAGAGTTTGGAGGGATATGGGCGAGGTGCTGGCAGATGGGACGAGATTGGGATGGGATATCTGGTCGGCATGGACGAGTTGGACCGAAGGGTCTGTTTCCATGCTGTATATCTCTATGACTAGTTGGACTTAAGGGTCTGTTTCTGTGCTGTCTGACTCTGGAACCGTTCTGTACTGGTCTTAAACCATGTTCTTGCCTTCCCCCACAAACATCCACTTCTTTGTTGTTCAAAAATCAGATGAACTCAGCCTTGAATATATTCAATGATCCCCTAACTGCAGGAAGACATCCCCACTTCTGAACTCAATTCCTCTTGCTAATATACCACTTGCCTTGCAGATTGTTTGCTGCACATGTCTGACAACTGGCAGCGACTGATGTAGAAGGACGCTGAGGCTCCTTTGTCCATCCACACATCATTCCTGATGAAGGGCTCGTGCCCAAAAAGCCAACTGTCCTGCTCCTCAGATGCTGCCTAACCTCCCGTGCTCTTCCAGTCCCACACTTTTTGACTCTGATCTCCAGCATCTGCAGTTCTCACTTTCTCCACATCCAATTACATCTCCATTTAAACAATGCACTTCCTTTCTACTTTTTTTCCACAGCAAAGGCGATAACTTCATATTGTGGTACTGCATTTGCCATGTGTTTGCCAGTTGTGGTCTTCTCTATATCGGGGAAAGCGAGCGCAAACTTGGGGAATGGTTCACTGAGCATCATATCCGGGTCCACAGAGCCGACCAGAGTTCCCAGTCACCACCCATTTCAATTCCCCTTCCCACCCCCTTTCTGACATTACCATCTTTGGCCTCCTCTACTGCCACAACGAATCAAACCGCAAATTGGAGGGACAACACCTCATCTTAATAGGGAAGGAAGTAAGCAATAAATAATAGATCCCTACAGAGTGCTCAGGAACAAAGGGTCCTTGCTGTCCAAGTTCAGAGATCCCCGAGGGTATCAGTACAGGTAAAACGGGGAATGAGGAAGGCATAGATTTGTACTTTTTCACACAGAGGGTGGTGCGTGCGTGCAATGAGCTGCGAGAGGAAGTGGTGGAGGCTGGCACAAATACAACTTTTAAAAGGCACCTGGATGGTACGTGAATGGGTAGGGTTTAGAGGGATATGGGCCAAGTGCTGGTAAATAGGATAGATTAATTTCAGATATCTAGTCAGCATGGACGAGATGGACTGTTTCTGTGCTGTACAACTCTATGGCCATCCACTTCATTTTGAAATGTTTGCACTACCACTTGGAACATCCTGTTAGGGTTCAGAGAGTGCCAGGTCCTGACATCTCCTTCCTCATGTCTCCTATGTATTTTAAATCAATAATACCATTTGTATGTTCCTGGGTTCGTACTTTAAACACACAGACACATACAATATAATCAGAGTTTCTACTCGGTACAGACAGTGATGACTTGTTTCAACTTTGCTAACAGGGTATCAGAAGGGGAGGATCTGCAGACAGAAATCTTGGAAGAAATTCCAATACAAGATCTGACAGGGTCATTCAATATCATTGGGGGTTGAATCTGGAAAGAGAAATCCATTCGACCTGCTTCAAAGAGGAACTACCAGTGAACTGAGCTTTAACTGGTTACACAGAATGAGTGTATGTGTCCCAGTGAGCTGACAATGGGAAGGAGCTTTAACCAGTTACACAGACAGAGAGGGGCTGGGGCATTTATTTTACCCCTGGAGCATCAGAGCCTGAGGGGTGACCGTAGAGAGGTTTATAAAATCATGAGTGGCATAGTTAGGGCAAATAGCCGAGGTCTTTTCCCCCCAGGGTGGTGGAGTCGAAAACTAGAGGCATAGGTTTAAGGTGAGGAGGGAAAGATTTGAAAGGGACCTAAGGGACAACTTTTCATGCAGAGGGTTGTGCAGGTATGGAATGAACTGCGAGAGGAAGTGGTGGAGGAGGGTACAATTGCAATGTTTAAGAGGCATTTGGTTGGGTATATGAATAGGAAGGGTTTGGAGGGATATGGCCTGGGTGCTGCCAGGGGGGATTAGATTGGGTTGGAATATCTGCTCGGCATGGATGGGTTGGACCGAAGGGTCTGTTTCCGTGCTGAACACCTTTATGACTCTATGACGAACGCTCGGGGCGTGGCTCCTTCATCAGGTGATTGTGGAGTATAAAATCATAAGGCAGAGAATGGATGGAAAAACATTACAGTGCACTGAAATGAAATACTGAAAAACCCTGGATTGTTAAGTCTTTCATTTTTTAGTATGAGCTGCTCATATCATTCAATTGAAAATAGCGGAATTTCCTGAAAGACATCTTCTTGAGATAACAAGGTTTTGGAACAAAATGTGACATCTCAGCTCTGACAATGCATTAAAAGTGTGAAGTCAGAGTCTGTCTGCATCACAATCTTGAGTCAGACTGGTTCTATTTCCAAAGTGGAATTTACAAAATATTACATGGATTGAACAGCCTGCAGATTTTATTTTTTTCAAAAAATGCACAATGTCTCTGCAAATAAAATTCTGCAAATACAAATTCACCCCCATGGATGTATGTGTGTGAAAGTCTATTTTGTGCTGTATATCCCTATGTCTACTTGATAACAGATGCTTTATTTCTGTTGGTGTAAATATTGTTGTAAATCATAGCTGGGTATGAATAGTTAGATGTTAAGGAGAGAGAGTGCCTCAAGAGGGGCACTATAAGAATCCTGGGAGAGCCCTATTTCTGGTTTACTTCCTCAGGAACAAACATTAAGCACGAGCAATTATTTATTTCTAATTTTATTCTGTTTCTCTTGTTTGATTCCCAGCTAGGACTACACTCTGTGCCTGGATGGTTGACAGGCTGAGAGATGGTGGCTCGAGTCTTGAATAACTGAATGTTTTATTGTTCCAGAAGGTGTGGGGGTGGGGGTCAAGGCTTCAGCAGAAATCTAGCAGAGCAGAGAACAGACCAATATCTTACTCTGTGGGAAACTGAAATTCGAGCTGATCGTGGCTGATATATCCATTGGCTCAGATCTTCCTCCTTGCATTATCCCAACTACCCTTAATTCCCTGACCATGAAAACCCATCCAAATGTGTCTTGAATATACTTAATGAAGATGCCTCTCTACTGCTTCCTTGGGCAGAGAATTCCATAGATTGACTACTCTCCAGGAAAAGCAGTTCCTCATCGGTCCTAAATGGCACGGTGGCACAGTGAGTAGCACTGCTGCCTCACAGTGCCAGAGACCCATGTTCAATTCCTGCCTCGGGCAACTGTCTGTGTGGGTTTCCTCCGGGTGCTCTGGTTTCCTCCCACAGTCCAAAGATGTGTGGGTTAGGTGAATTGGCCATGCTAAATTGCCTGTAGTGTCAGGTTAAGGGGTAAATGTAGGGGAGTAGATCTGGGTGGGTTGCTCTTCAGAGGGTTGGGGAGGTCTTATTGTGGTGAAGGGCCTGTTCCCACACTAAGTAATCTAATATAATCTAAAATCTACTCCCCTCAACTTGAGGCCTGGCCTCATCCACCAGCAGAAATGACTGGATAGGATAGGTGTAAAAACAATGATTGCAGATGCTGGAAACCAGATTCTGGGATTAGTGGTGCTGGAAGAGCACAGCAGCTCAGGCAGCATCCAAGGAGCAGTGAAATCGACATTTCGGGCAAAAGCCCTTCATCAGGAATAAAGGCAGAGAGCCTTAAACGTGGAGAGATAAACTACAGGAGAGTGGGGGTGGGGAGAAAGTTACATAGAGTACAATAGGGAGTGGGGGAGGGGATGAAGGTGATAGGTCAGGGAGGAGAGGATAGGTGGAAAAGGAGATAGGCAGGTAGGACAAGTCCGGACAAGTCATGGGGACAGTGCTGAGTTGGAAGTTTGGAACTAGGGTAAGGTGGGGGAAGGGGAAATGAGGAAACTATTGAAGTCCACATTGATGCCTGGGCTGAGTTCGTTTGATTTTTGAACAACAAAGTGTGGATATTTATGTTGTGTGGTTGAGGTGGTTTTTTTGAGTGCTTTGTGTGTTGGATGCAGGTACAGTAACCACGTTTAAAATGGAATGCAAGACAATGGTTTTAAGACCACAACAGAACAGTTACGGTCAGACAGCACAGAAACGGACCCTTCAGTCCAACTATTCCATGCTGACTATGTTCTCAAACTGAACTAGTGCCACTTGCCAGTGTTTGGCCCATATCCCTCCGCACCGTGCCTATTCAGGTACTTATCCAAATGTCTGTTAAACGTTGCATATGTACGTGCATCCACCACTACCTCTGGACATTCATTCCATTCATGAACCACTCTCTGTTCATGAAAACCTTTTCCAGAATCGGTCCACGCCGTGCATTCATTTACAGCAACCGAAAGGAAAGGGAAGTCAAAGATTGAATCCAAGAATGAAAAAAAAAAAGGAAAAGGAGTTGGGAAGAGAGTGCCGTACTCACAGATGGTTGACAGAGTAGGGAGGTTGCAGTCTGGAACAAACTCACTCTTCATTCACAGACAGAGCAGCAGCAGCAGCTTCCGAAGCTCGTGTTGCAACTTCTGCATTCAGACAATAGGAAGGCTCTGATTGGCAGGAGGACCAGTCACCTTCCGGTCCTCCAAGGCTTCCGATTGGCCCACCTGAAGAAAGTCGCGACGCGCGCTTTGCGTGAAGTGACGAGCATGCGCAGTTTCATCCTTGTACCGGTGAGCACGCGCAGTCTGCTCTCTGGCGATGCTGCTGTTACTGACAGAATTTAAGTGTCTGAATGCCAAGAGAAGTTAAAAAGGGGAGAGCCACCCTTTCTTCCCCATGTGATATTTACCTTTCCTACACGCCCCATGACTTTATACATCGAAATAAGGTCACCCGACAACTTGTGGTCGTCAATAGGGCGACCAGAACTGTACTCAGTCCTCTCCACGTGGTCTCCCCAATATCCTGTACAACCACAACGTGATGTCCCAACTCCTACACTGAACGGGGTGAACAATGAAGGAAAGTGTGCTAAACGCCTCCTTCACAACCCTGTCTACCAATGATGCAACTTCCAAAGAACTATGTCCCCGATTTGGAGATGCCGGTGTTGGACTGGGGTGTACGAAGTTAAAATTCACACCACACCAGGTGATACTCCAACAGGCTCATTTGCAAGCATTAGCTTTTGGAGCGCTGCTCCTTCATCAGATGGTTGTGTCTCATGATCCTGTTCCACAAACATCCCATGAAGGAGCAGTGCTCCAAAAGCTCGTGCTTCCAAATAAACGACTTGGACGATGACCTGGTTTTGAGAGATTTTTAACTTTATGAACCTGAACCCCTCCACGCCACCCCACCCTCATGAATCTGTTCTGCAAGACGATGCAGGACCCTACCATTAATGGTACAAGTCCTGCCCTTCCTTGTTTTAGCAAAATGCAATCCCTTGCCTTTATCTCTTGCTCTCTCAGACACACACACACCCTAACACTCTCACCATCACACAGGCTTATAGTCTATCTCACACACATTTCATTAGCATGCATGCGCAAACTCGCATACGCACGCATATACACTCCTGCAGATACAGTCACACATAAGTCAATGGAGTGAACTTCCATTTGCAGAATTATATTTGCAGATATATTCAATTTTGTTCAAACATCATACAAACTGCAGACAGTCAATCCATGTAATATTTATAACTTTGGTTAGTAGAACCAGTCTGATTCAAGATTGGGATACAGACACTTTTGTGCAGTCTCTGAGCGGCGATGTCACCTATTTTTATAAAACCTTAAATCATCTCAAGAAGGTGAATTAAAAGTAGTTCGGGGGATTACGTATTAATGAATTGAAACGTGCAACCCATACTAAAAGATGAAAGATTAATCTGCAATTTAGATTTGTTTAATATGTCCTATCTGTTGCATGACACTGTGATCTTTTGCTATAAATTCTGTGTCTTATGACCCTGCTCCACAGCTACCTGAGGAAGCGCTCTGAAAGCTCATGCTTACAAATAAACCTGTTGGACTATTAGCTGGTGTTGTGTGATTTTTAACTTTATCCACCCCAGTCCAACACCGGCACCTCCACATCGTTTGCAGTGGATACTGCCCACACTTCCCAGTGCTGCCAGGAAACTGTACAATGCCGATGACATGATGTAGTACCTGCACTCTTGAAAAATTTACAATTTCTAACAATGCATACTACTCAGTCACTGCTGCAACCAATACACAACATTGGAAACATAGAACAGGAGGCTGTAAGAAATGGGCACAGCAGGACAGGCAACATCAGAGAAGCAGGAAAATCAATGTTGCCCGAAAAATGTCGATTTTCCTGCTCCTTGGATGCTGCCTGACCTGCTGTGCTTTGCCAGCACCACTCTAATCTTGACTCTGATCTCCAGCATCAGCAGTTCTCACTTTCACCTGTAAGAAATGAGCAGTTTAAAAACAAAAAACAGTTGCAGTTCAAAGCTCCCAACGAGAGTCTGAGATCGGCGTGAAGCTCAGGTAATCTTTATTGCGACCCAACTTCGTTACAGCTTCAGAATCTCTCTGCAGAAAGGCGTAGAAAAAGTAGAAATTTTTTAAAAACACCTCAAGGCCAAAAAGCACACACCCCCTCCAACCCCTCACTTGCTTCATTATTGGTCACTACCCAGTTGACCCTTTGTAATTGGATCCTTGGTACAGCCTTAACCCGGAGAAAGTATTGCCTCACTCAGCAATTTCAACCCGTATCCTGTATCCAAGTAAGTTGGATGGGCAGTGTAGAGTCAATCAGACTGCTGTGGGTCTGGAGTCACGTGTAGACCAGACCGGGTAAAGGATGCAGCTGGGACGACGTGTGAATCCACTCCCACAACGACAGTTTCCTTCCCTAAAAAGGAACTGAGTGAATGAGATGGGGGATTTCTTCCACCCCAACCCCACCAACATTTTTTCACCGTTAGATTCTGAACTCCAGATTTCTGACCAAACTCCAATTCCACCATCTGTCGCAGTGGGAATTGAACCCGGGATCCCTGGAACTGGGTCGATAGTCCAGACGATAATGGCACTCGGCCATCATTCCTTCAATCACCCTGCAACAGCACGTGAACTCGCTGGTGGCTCCGCAGGTAGGAGGAGCGGGTGAAGACTGTCCCGCACTCGGGGCAGTTGAAGGGCCTCTCCTCCGTGTGGACCCCATTGGTGGGTCACCAGGGCAGAGGTGTGGGTAAAGACCTTCCCACATTCGGGGCGGCTGAATTGCCTCTCCCATCTGTGGATCCGCCAGTGCCTCAGCAGGTTGGAGGCCTGGGTAAAGGCCTTCCTGCACGCGGGGCAGGGGAATGGCCTCTCCCCCTTGTGGACCCGCTGGTGAGTCAGCAAGTTGGGGGAAATCACTGAAGGCCTTCCCGCACTTGGGACAGCTAGAGAGACTCTCCCCCGTTTGGACCGGCCGGTAGGTCAGCAGGGTATATCTTATATAACTTTTACATGACTTGCCAGCTCTTTTACTCAATCCATCCGATGATGGAACGCGTGTTGTATGCTGCCTTGACCACTCTATTGACATGCATTGCCACCTTCAGCGAACAATAGACCTGAACACCCAGATCTCTCTGTACATCAATTTCCCCCAGGACCTTTCCATTTACTGTATAGCTCGCTCTTGAATTGCATCTTCCAAAATGCATCACCTCGCATTTGTCTGGATTGAACTCCATCTGCCATTTCTCTTCCCAACTCTCCGATCTATATTCTGCTGTATCGTCTGACAGTCCCCTTCACTATCTGATATTCCATCAATCTGAATGCCCATCTGCAAACTTGCTAATGAGGCACCCGATACCTTCACCTTACAACCTCCTGTGCTCCAGTGAAAAAAGTCCCAGCCGACCCACCAATAGGTGTGAATTCTGTCTGGGTCCCAATGTCGAGTCAGCCTGACATTTTTGATAGAAAAGCTCTGCATTTAAATTACGTTCTTGAGAAAGTTACTGAAAACAGGTTTTGGGATTAACATACCAAAGAACAGAACCCCATTCTAAAAGATGGAAGTTTTCATCTAAATTGTTTAATGTATCTCATCTCCATGAACTGGACTCTGTTGGCTATAAATAGTCTAATCATGATCTTATTCTCCACAACCACCTGAAGCAGCAGCAGCAGCACTTCAGAGCACCAGAGATCCGGGTTCAAATCCCACCTCGGGCAACTGACAGTGTGGAGTTTGCACATTCTCCCAGTGTCTGCGTGGGTTTCCTCCCACTGTCCAAAGATGTGCAGGTTAGGTGAAGTGGCCACGCTAATTTGCCTGTAGTGTTAGGTGAAGGGGTAAATGTTGGGGAATGGGTTTATAAAATCATGAAGAGAGAGATGAGGTGAACGACGGGTGTCCTTCCCCTCAGGTTGGGGTTTCAAGATTAGGGAGCAAATTTTGATGGTGACAGGAGAAAGAGATTTTAAAAAGACTTGAAGGGCACAATTGTTTTTATACAGAGTGGTTCACATGCGGACTAAATGTCTAGAGGAAGTGGAGGATGCAGGTACAGTAACGACATCTAAAAGACATTTGGATAAGTTCATGAATAGGAAAGGTTTGGAGGGATATGGGCCAAAACACTGGCAGGTGGGACTGGTTTAGTTTGAGAACATGGACTAGTTGGACCGAAGGGTCTGTTCTGTGCTCCATGGCTCTGTAACTTGGTCCAATACTAGTCTTAAAACCATTTTCTTGCCTTCCCCATAAACATTCACATAAAAATCAGATGAACTCAGCCACCGTGCCGCCCACTCAGCCTAGTGGGCGGCACGGTGGCACAATGGTTAGCACTGCTGCCTCACAGCGCCAGAGACCCGGGTTCAATTCCCGCCTCAGGCGACTGACTGTGTGGAGTTTGCACGTACTCCCCGTGTCTGCGTTGGTTTCCTCCGGGTGCTCCGGTTTCCTCCCACAGTCCAAAGATGTGCAGGGTCAGGTGAATTGGCCATGCTAAATTGCCCGTAGTGTTGGGTAAATGTAGGGATATGGGTGGGTTTCGCTTCGGCGGGTCGGTGTGAACTTGCGGCCAGTGACGGGTGTCTGCCCCGGGCCGCGCGGCGCCATTTTCCTAACGGCCGCCCTCCCGCCGCTTCCTCGCTCGAGCGACTTCTCCTCCCAACCGCCTTCGGCCCCGCGTGACGTCTGCACGGGGGGATGGGCGGGGCCGGGCCGGGGGATGGGCGGGGCCGGGCCGGGGGATGGGCGGGGCCGGGGGATGGGCGGGGCCGGGGTGGGCGGGGCGGGGCCGGGGAGCCTCACCGTCACCAAGCAACAGCCACCTCGCGCTACAACTGCTCATTCACAAAAACAAACTCTCCTGTCTCTTGAGAACGATAGAAAGGGACAAGGTGAGTAAATGTACCAGCAATCAAAACTGGATTCTGAAGGTCACAAAACTTTAAACTAAAAACGATGTTTCTGAATGGTGTCCATTGTAACAAAATTGACTGCACACATTGAAGAGAATAATTATGATCTGAGACTCCTTACAGAGGCATGGCTTCAGGATGACAAGGATTGGATCCTGAATATCGAGGTAGTAGTCAAATGGGAAGCTCGGTGAAGGTAGAGGCTTGACGCTGCTCATCAAAGTACTAATCACAGGTGTCAGCTTGGATTCAGGTCCTGATTTCTCTGTCCTCTGGGATGTCCCTGTTCTCACAGAGTCAGATATTGGTCTATTCTCTGCTCTGCTAGATTTCTGCTGAAGCCTTGACCCCACACCCCTACACCTTCTGGAACAATAAAACATTCAATTATTCAAGACCCAAGCCACAATCTCCCAACCTGTCAACCATCCCCAGACACAGAGAGTAGTCCTAGCGGGGAATCAAACAAGAAAAACAGAACAAAATTAGAAATAAATAAATGCTCATGCTTAATGTTTGTTCATGGGGAAGTAAACCAGAAATAGGGCTCTCCCACGATTCTTATAGTGCCGCTCTTGAGGCATTCTCTCACCCTAACATCTAACTATTCATACCCAGCTATGATTTATAACAATATTTACACCAGCAGAATTAAAGCATCTGTTGTCGAGTAGACATTGGGATATACAGCATGAAATAGACTTTTCTCTGTCTCATTCACACACATACACATCCATGGGGGTGAATTTGTATTTGCAGATACATTCTATTTTTCTCAAAAAATGTACAATATACAGGCAGTCAATCCATGTAATATTTTGTAAATTCCACGTTGGAAATAGAACCAGTCTGATTGGGATACAGACAGATCCTGACTTCACACCTTTAATGCGTTGTCAGAGCTGAGATGTCACCTTTTGTTATAAAACCTTGAGTTATTTCAAGAAGATGTCTTTCAGGAAATTCCGCGATTTACAAATGAATGATACAAGCAGCCCATACTAAAAGATGAAAGACTTAACAATCCAGGGTTTTTCAATATATCATTTCAGTGCACTGTAACGTTTTTCCATCCATTCTGTGCCTTATGATTTTATTCTCCACAATCACGTGATGAAGGAGCCACGCTCCGAGTGCTAGTCATAGAGATGTACAGCATGGAAATAAACCTTTCATCCAACCCACCCATGCCGACCAGATATCCCAACCCAATCTAATCCCCCCTGGCAGCACCCAGCCCATATCCCTCCAAATCCTTCCTATTCATATACCCAACCAAACGCCTCGGGAAGGCCTTCAGACATTCCTCCCACCTGCTGGCCCACCAGCAGGACCACACTGGGGAAAGGCCTTTCTGCTGTCCCGAGTGTGGGAAGGCCTTCGTGTTTTTCTCTGCCCTGTTGGCCCACCAGCGGGTCCACACAGGAGAGAGGCCGTTCAGATGCCCTGAGTGTGGGAAGGCCTTCAGGTATTCCTCCACCCTGCTGAGCCACCGGCGTGTCCACACGGGGGAAAAGCCCTTCAGCTGCCCCGAGTGTGGGAAGGCCTTCAGCGATTCCTCCACTCTGCGGAGTCACCGGCATGTCCACACAGGACAGAGGCCCTTCAGCTGCCCTGAGTGCGGGAAGGCCTTTAGCCACATCTCCTCCCTGATGAGGCACCAACAGATCCACACAGGGGAGAGGCCCTTCAACTGCCCCGAGTGTGGGAAGGCCTTTACCCAGGCCACCACCCTGCTGACCCAACAGCGTGTCCACACGGGGGAGAGGCCCTTCAGCTGCCCCAAGTGTGGGAAGGCCTTCAGCAGTTCCTCCACCCTGCTGACCCACCAGCATGTCCACACGGGGGAGAGGCCATTCACCTGCTCTCAGTGCGGGAAGGGCTTTACCTGCTCCTCCAACCTGCGGAGCCACCAGCGGGTCCACACAGGGGAGAGGCCTTTCACCTGCCCAGAGTGTGGGAAGGCTTTCAGCACATCCTCCACCCTGCTGAGGCACCAGCGGATACACACAGGGGAGAGGCCGTTCACCTGCTCTCAGTGCGGGAAGGGCTTCACCTACTCCTCCCACCTGCGGAAGCACCAGCGAGTTCACGTGCCATCGCAGGGGGATTGAAGGAGTGACGGCTGAGTGCCATTATCGATTGGACTATCAACCCGGTTCCGGGGACTCCCGGGTTCGAATCCTGCCACGACAGATGGCAGAATTGGTATTCGGTCAGAAATGTGGAGTTCGGAATCTAACGATGAGACCGTTTCAGGGAGGGGGTTGGGGGAGGGGGGGTGGAGAAAGCCCCCATCTCTCTCCCTTGTTCGGGAAGGGAACCGCAATTGTGGGAAAGGATTCACTCAGTCATTCCAGCTGCACCCTTTACCTGGTCTGGCCTACACGTGACTCCAGACCCACAGCAGTCTGGTTGACTCTACACTGCCCTCCCCCCACTGGCAAATGAGCGGGGAGAAACTTAGTTGGACACAGGGTAAGGGTTGAAATTGCTGAGTGAGGCAATACTTCCTCCGGGTTACGGCTGTTCCAAGGATCCGATTACAAAGGGACAACTTGGTGCTTGGTGCTGGCCAATAGTAAAGACAGTGAGGGGGGTGGGACAAGGGGAGGTGTGGTGTGTGCACTTTCACCTTGAGATGTTCAAAAAGCAACTACTTTTTCTCTGCCTTTTTGCTGGGGGGATCTGAAGTTGTAACAAAGTTTGGGTTGCAATAAAGGTTACCTGAACTTAACACCGGGCTCAGACTTTCATTGAAAGCTTTGAGCTCCAAGAGCAGTTTTAAAGCTGCTCATTTCTTTCCACATCCTGCACTAAGTTTAGAACATAGAACATAGAAGAATCCAGCGCAGAACAGGCCCTCGATGTTGCGCTGACCTGTGAACTATTCTCAGCTTGTCCCCCTACAATATCCGAAAAACAACCATGCACTTATCTAAGGAATGCTTAAATCTCCCTGATGTGGCTGAGTTGACTACTTTAGCAGGTAGGGCATTCACGTCCTTCCCACTCTCTGCAAAAAGAACTTGCCTCTGACATCTGTCTTTAATCTATCACCCCTCAATTTGTAGTTATGCCCTCTCGTACAAGCTGACGTTGCCATCCTTGGAAAGAGTCTTTCACTGTCTACCATATCTAATCCTCTGATCATCTTGTATGTCTCTATCAAATCCCCCCTTAAGCCTTCTTCTTTCCAATGAGAAAAGACCCAAGTCTATCAGCCTTTCCTCATAAGACCTTCCCCCCCCCCCCCCAGACCAGGCAACATCCTGATAAATCTCCTCTTCATCTTTTCCAATGCTTCCACATCCTTTCTGTAATGGGGCGACCAGAACTGTACACAATATTCCAAGGGTGGCTGCACTAGTGTTTTGTATAGTTGCAGTGTGATATTGCGGTTCCGGAATTCCGTCCCTCTACTAATGAAACCTAATACACCGTGTGCCTTCTTACCAGCACTATCTACCTGGGTTGCAACTTTCAGGGAGTTATGCACATGGACTGCAAGATCCCTCTGCACATCCACACTACCAAGAATCTTTCCATTGGCCAACTACTCTGCCATCCTGTTATTCTTCCCGAAGTGCATCACCTCACATTTAGCTTCATTGAACTCCATTTGCCACCTCTCAGCCCAATTCTGCAGTTTATCCAAATTTCCCCCTGCAACCTGTAACATTCTTCTAAACTGTCCAATACTCCACTGACTTTAGTGTCATCTGCAAATTTACTAATCCGTCCACCTATGCCTACGTCTAAGTCAGTTATAAAAATGACAAACAGCAGTGGTCTCAGAACATCCTTGTGGACTCCAGACTGAATATTTTCCATCAACCACCACTCGCTGCCTTCTTCCAGTTTCTAATCCAAGCTGCTAAATCACCCTCCATTCCATGCCTCTGCATTTTCTCCATCAGCCTACCGTGTGGAACCTTATCAAAGGCTTTACTGAAGTCCAGGTATACCATGTCAACTGTCCTTTCCTCGTCTACATGCTTGGTCACCTTCTCAAAAAACTCAGAGGTATGTGAGACACGACGTGCCCTTGATGAAACCATGTTGACTTATCTGAAATTAAATTGTTGCTTGCTTGATGATTATAAATCTTATCTCTTATAATCCTTTCCTACAATAGAAGTAAGGCTCACTGGTCTATAATTACCTGGGTCATCTCTGCTGCCCTTTTGAATAAGGGCAGAACATTTGCAATCCTACAGTCCTCAGGTACTAAACTCGTAGACAATGATGACTCAAATATCAATGCCCAAGGCTCTGCTATCTCCTCCCTCGCTTCCCAGAGAATCCTCGGATAAATCCCATCCAGCCCAGGAGACTTGTCCACTTTCACTCCTTCTTGAATTGATAACACCTGTGTGTAACTGACCTCGATCCTTTCGAGTCTAATATCTCGTACCTCATTCTTTTCCTGAGTGAACACTGATGAGAAATGTTCATTTAGTACCTCTCCGATCTCTACAATCTCCACACTCAACTTCCCACTTCTGTCTTTGACTGGCCCTATTCCTACCCTAATCATCCTTTTATTCCTCACATACCTTTAGAAAGCTTTAGGGTTCTCATTTAGCAAATAGAATAAAGACTGCTTCGGTCCTCTCTTTGCTCTTCTTAACTCTCTCTTTCAATCCTTCCTCGATGATCTGTAATTGTCTATCACCTCATCTGTACCATATTGCCTCATCAATACATAAGCCTCATGGAACAGCATTATAAGACACAGAACTTATATCAAAAGATCAGTGTCATGCAACTGATAGAATATATTGAACAAACTTAGATAGTCTTCATCTCTTAGAATGGGTGCGGGCTTTGGTTCATTAATATGTAACAATGTTCTTGAGATGACTTAAGGTTTTATTTTAAAAAAAAAGACATCTCCGCTCAGACAATGCATTAAAGGTGAGATTTGTGTCTGTCAGTATTCCAATCTTGAATCAGACTGGTTCTGTTTCCAAAGTCAGAATTTGTAAAATATTACATGCATTGACTGCCTGCAGATTGTGTGCTTTTTGAACAAAATTGAATGTATCTGCAAATATAATTCTGCCAATACAATTTCACCCCATAGAATAGTGTGTGTGCATGAGAGAATGAGAGTGTGTGCACGGGAGACTGCTGAGCCAGGTGAGGGCCCATGGTTTTCGATGTGAGCAACTGGTATGGATTGAGGATTGGCTGTCTGACAGAAGGCAGAGAGTTGGGATAAAAGTTTCTTTTTTGGAATGGCAGCCGGTGACGAGCAGTGTCCTGCAGGGTTCAGTGTTGGGGCTGCAGCTGTTCACATTATATATTAATGATCTGGATGAAGGGACTGGGGGCATTCTTGTGAAGTTTGCCGATGATATAAAGTTAGGTGGACAGGCAGGTAGTACTGAGGAATTGGGAGGCTGCAGAAGGATCTAGCCAGTTTGGAGGAGTGGTCAAGGAAATGGATGATGGAATTTAATGTGAGCAAATGCGAGGTCTTGCACTTTGGAAAAAAGAATAGAAGCATGGACTACTTTCTAAACAGTAAGAAAATTCGTAAAGCCAAAGTACAGAGGGATCTGGGAGTGCTAGTTGAGGATTCTCTAAAGGTAAACATGCAGGTTGAGTCCGTGATTAAGAAAGCGAATGCAATGTTGTCAATTATCTCAAGAGGGTTGGAACATAAAAGCACTGTTGTGCTACTGAGACTTTATAAAGCTCTGGTTAGGCCCCATTTGGAGTACTGTGTCCAGTTTTGGTCCCCACACCTCAGGAAGGACATACTGGCACTGGAGCGTGTCCAGCGGAGAGTCACACGGATGATCCCTGGAATGGTAGGTCTAACATATGAGGAACGGCTGAGGATCCTGGGATTGTATTCATTGGAGTTTAGAAGATTAAGGGGAGATCTAATAGAAACTTACAAGATAATACATGGCTTGGAGAGGGTGGACGCTAGAAATTGTTTCCATTGGGCGAGGAGACTAGGACCCGTGGACACAGCCTTAGAATTAGAGGGGGTAAATTCAGAACAGAAATGCGGAGACATTTCTTCAGCCAGAGAGTGGTGGGCCTGTGGAATTCATTGCCACAGAGTGCAGGGAGGCTGGGACACTAAATGTCTTCAAGGCAGAAATTGATAAATTCTTGATGTCACAAGGAATTAAGGGCTACGGGGAGAATGCGGGTAAATGGAGTTGAAATGCCCATCAGCCATGATTGAATGGTGGAGTGGACTCGATGGGCCGAATGGCGTTACTTCCGCTCCTATGTCTTATGGTCTCATAGACAGACATGGGGGGGGGGGGCAGGGGGGCAGAGGTGGGGGGTGTTTAGATACATAGTTCCTTGGAAGTTTCATCACTGCTCGACAGGGTGGTTAAGATGGCATTTCGCAACATTGCCTTCATTGTTCACCCCATTGAGTATAGGCGTTGGGACATCATGTTGAGGTTGTACAGGATGTTGGTGAGGTCACTTTCACAGTACTGAGTACAGTTCTGGTGGCCCTGTAATAGGAAGAATACTATTAGAGAGGGTTTGATAAAGATTTACCAGGATGTTGTCAGGACTGGAGGGTTTGAGTTATAAGGAGAGGCTGTGACTTTATTCACTGGAGCACAGGAAGTTGGGGGTGACCTCATTGAGATTGATAAAATTATGAGGAGTGGGAGGTAAGGTGAATAGCAAATGGGTCTTGCTTAGCGTAGGGGAACTCAAAACTAGGGGGCTTTTTTTGAATGTGAGGAGAGAGATTTAAAAGGAACTGGAGGGGCAACATTTTGAAAGAGTGATTTGCATGTGGAATGAACTTACTGAGGATGTGGTAGTTGCCGGTACATTTACAACATTGAAACAGCATTTGGATGGGTACATGAATAGAAAGGTTTAGAGGGATATGGGCCAAATGTAGGCAAATGGGACTGGTTTAGTTTGGAATCCTGGTCGGCATGGACGAATTGGACCGAAGTATCTGTTTCTGTGCTGTATACCTCGATTGAAACCAGTAGAATTCTGATGGCGGCTTGACAGGATAGATGCAGATAAAATGGTCCTTTATGGGGAGGGTCATAGAATTCCGACAATGTGGAAGCAGGCCATTCAGCCCATCTATATCACTCTGGCCCTCTGAACAGTATCCCAGCCATATCCAACCCCTTACTCCATATTTCCACCCTAACCTGTACATCCCTGGTCACTCTGGGTAACTTAGCACGGCCAATCCTCCCTCACCTACACCCGAATCTATAAATTACCTTCTCAAGAATGTAATTTAAATGCAGAGCTTTTCTAAGAAAAATGTCAGTCTTGACTTAACATTGGGACACAGACAGAATTCACACTTATTGTCTCTACTTATAAATAGGGCAACGAGTCTTCGAAATGTAGATTCATTTAGATATAACTGCGTCACTTTACATGTGAAGATATCCCTTTGAATGTGCCCACATCCCTTTGAAATGTAATCTTGTCCATTTAAATCTCTTTATTTGCAGAAATACCCGTTAAAATATCCACGTCCCTTTAAAATGCAGATTGCCCCCTTTCGATATGACGCCGTTCCGTTAGATGTGGGAATATCTGTTTAAATTGAGCCGTGAGCTTTTCCAATGTAGACAGGGCTCCTGGAAACGTGGCAGTGTCCCCCCCTGCAGCTGCAGAGCGAGACAGGAGAGTTTGTTTTTGTGAATGAGCAGTTGTAGCGCGAGGTGGCTGTTGCTTGGTGACGGTGAGGCTCCCCGGCCCGGCCCCACCCACCCCCCGTGCAGACGTCACGCGGGGGCGAAGGCGGTTGGGAGGAGAAGTCGCTCGAGCGAGGAAGCGGCGGGAGGGCGGCTGTTAGGGAAATGGCCAACCATTCACTCTTACCCACTGGGGGGTACACATTAATCAGTCTCAGGGGAGCATTCGTGTACATAACGTCGGCGACGAGGAGGCGCCCGCCCACCACCTCCTTAACCTTGGAAATGGTGAAGTTGCCTCCTCTCAACAGGATACCCAGGCCGGAGGCGCGGCTATCGTTGCCCCCCGACCAAACTGACGGCCCATGGGCCCATAAGCTCGACCATCTCCTGTAGCTGCTGAGGTGCGGTATCCCACACTCCTGCAGAAACTGGACGTCGGCTTTAACGTTGGCCAGGAAGGCCATCGTAGAAACACATCGCGTAGCCGATTTGATGCCACGCACATTGATGCTGGCAACTCTTATCCCCATTTTAACAGTTTACAAGGTTAACAGTGTCCATTTGCTGCTGGTCTTGCCCCTCCGGGGTAACTGTGTGCATTCCCGTGGTGACGGCAAACTGCTGGACCATCCCAGGGCTGAGGTAGCTGTCCGGCTCCACGCTGGAGCCATTTCCCTGCTCTGGTGTCTTCGGGCCTGCAGTGTTTCACTCAGTACATCAATCTAATATCAGTTAACGATTAGTTCCTCACGTATACGTCACCAACATACGAAAAAGGACGGTTAAGAAGGCATATGGAACACTGGATTTCATCTCTTTAATGGCTGATACAGCACCCACAATCCCATGCGATCAATAAACCGTTCTATCGGCTGTGAGCAGTGCTGATGGTGCGCATGTGTGATATCGACTTGGGGCCCCGCCCCTCATCGCTCTGATGGACGGGGAGACGAACCTTTGGGAAACCCTGAAGGACCGGAAGGAGCCTGGTCCTCCTGCCAATCAGAGCTCTCCTAATGTCTGAATGCGGATGGTTTTGACAATGAGCTTCTGAAGCTGCTGCTCCACCTCTCTCTCTGAATGAAGGTTGAGCTTTATCCTAGGTTGCAACTTCCTTCCTCTGTTTAACATCTGGGAGTACCGCACTCTCTTTTCTCGCCCCCTTTCCTATTTCTTTTCTTATCCTTGGGTTCAGCTGTTGGTTTGTCGGAGCTGAGGGAAAAAGAAAGTCAATCGAGGTGAAGGGACAGACTCTGGAAAAGGTTGGTCTAGATCTGTGCCTGTTAATGTTTGACAGGCTTTGTTTCCTGAGCCTGACACATTTACTTGTCTGGCAAAAAAGGATGGCGTCTTGATCCATGTTGGGGATGGAAGTGGATTATGCTGTGGGTGGCTTGCTCGTAGTAGTCCAATAAGTATTGGATAAGTCATCATGACACACAAACCTTGAGTTATTGATTGTTTATTTGTGAGCTCGCAGGGAGAGCCAAGTCGACCTAATAATCACAAGTCACTCTGATGACAAACAAAGTTGTGTGATTATATAGGTCACAATCATTTAACAATTCGCAATCTGTTAATTGCAGGATATTGAGCAAACTGAGGCACTTTGCCCAGTGACGTAGTGTCTGGATAGTGTTGGTTAGTAGCTGATAAGTATACAATAGGTCCTTGCAAAGAGAAGGATATTCCCCACCCAAGGAAAGAATTTGTTTATCAGGTAGCAGTACAGCTGCAAGGCAGACTGTCTCTATTGAACCTGGGAAACACAATGATAGCCTGGGAAACATAAGCTTTGGCAAGCAGGCACTAAGCTGAGATTGAAAGTGATTTCCAGGTTTTTAATATGTGACCGGAATATAATAATTCTCCCCCAATTCCTTCCTTCTTTCCTTTCACCAAATCAGGAGGTCAGTTCAGAGGAACCTGCAAAAGGAGGGATGTAGCGGACCCAGTGGGGCTTGTTGGCGATGGGGGTTTAGAGTCGCCAAGGTGACTGTCATACTCCAGGTCACCAGGATCAGGAGAGAGAGTGTCAATGAAACCATTCATTGGTGCGGAAATGTCAGAAATGAGAAGCAGCACAAGTTGGGAAGATGCTGGGATATTTGGCATGAGAAGACAGCTGAAATGGGCACAGCACTGTTTCTGGAAAATAATGCTAAGTGCTCACAGAACTAAACCAGCAATGAGAAGAACAAGGCTCTGGAAGAGAGCGGAAGCCCAAAAGCCAAGCCAGCCACCCATCCATGTCTAAAGGTCCCAATGGGGAGTAGTGTTATGGAGGGAGGAGGATGACTTGCCAATGTGGGCGGCAATATTTGTAATGTCACTGGAGTCAGGGATGTAGGTACAGCAGTCAGAGCCGATAAGGGCACAAGTGCCTCCTTTCTCGGCTAACAGGGAGTCGAGGGCCATGTGACGTTGGAGAGCAATGCTGCGGACAGTGACCATCCCTGCATTGAGCAGGTCAAAGGCTGAAGATGTGGCATTGGCAATCTCTTCAGGAGTGGTAGCAATTCACTAACCTCAAGCTGGAGGGTAGCATAGGGAAGGGAGAAGGTAGAGAAAAGGTGCTGAAAGGGTGTGAGCACTCTCTTGATTTGTGATTTGGAATTCTCAAAAGGGAAAGTGTGGGAGTGGTAAAGGAAAGGGACAACATAACCTAAATATCAGCTGCCAGTCCAGGAGGTAGGCAGCCAGGGCTAGGCCGTATGGCCACAAATGAAATCAGTGCCATTGAAGGGCAACAAATGATTGCATTGGGTTCCAATCCAAAAGGTGGGAAGTGAGGAATTGATGGCGGTCTTGTTGGGATCCCTGAGGTTAAGTATGCTCCTGTCTGCAGTGGGCTGGTAAGCAGTTGAAGTAAGGAGTAGGGAGTGCAGACACTTACTGAAACCCACCTGCCATCCTGAGGGATGCTTACTCTTGATGCAAATACTTCCTAGAGGTGGAGTTGTGGCTGTGAGATTGGTGAGGAACAGGGACGGGGGTGTACGGGAGGGGTTGTATTTTTTTTTCTTCCCCATCCCCACACTACCGCCTAACTGCGGGAGTGCTTATATTTCCCCCTGCATCCATGTTGCGTGTGCAGGTGTGCGACACAGTGAAAGACAACAAGTGCACAAATCTTTATTCAACTTCCACCACCAGGAAGAAAGGAAATACCTGAGTGGCCAGTGACAAGCAATGCCCTTCTCAGAGGGTAATGCTGCATGATCAAATAGTGAGGGGGAGGGCAGCGATCAAATCAAACTAGAGTTGGAGGGGGAAATAATACACTCCACTCCCAGCGGTACCCATCTCTCTCTGAACAGCCCAAAGGTGTTAGTGGGCACCGCTTGCTCCTTCTCCAGAGACACCCTGGCTCTGACATACCCACAGAGGAGGGGCAGGCAGTCGGCCATAACGACCCCCTCCATAGCCTGCTGCCTGGACCTGTTTATGGCCAGTTTGACCAGGCCAGGCCCAGGAGCAGACCCAAGAGGAGGTCCTGTGACCTGTCCTCCCCACTTTGCACTGGGTACCCAAACATCACAGGAGAGATAGTATTGAGGCTCGAATGTATCCATTGTATATCCCACTGATTGCCAGCGGAGGTGGGTGTTATCCCCGTCAGAGTTTGGGGTGCTCACCCACTTAGGAAACCAGGGGGATGTGAAAGGTTGTGACAGCAGCAGAATGACCCTGATGCAGCCCCCATTCAGCAGGGTCAGATTCATTAAAAGGTATGGATCTCAGGGGGATCCCTCCCTTGGAGTGGATGGGAATATGGGCACAAACCCAGCAGCTACAGCGGCTGTCCTTTTCTGCAGAAAGGTATGTCCTGTAAAGAAAAGTATTACACTGTAATTCCTGTTTACTACAGATTATCAGGCTATCCATTGTGTCCCAATCAAACATAGTCAGTGAAAGAAAGATAAGGAAGAGTGCAGTGAAAGGCAGAATGATCAGGCTGAGCCACTCACGGATGAAGGCTGAAGATGTGTCTCTGACGGGGTCTTCTGGTCTTCCTCCAGGAGGTGGCGCTCGTTTGCATTGTGTTGTGTGTGTCCATGCGGCCTCCCCTTGACCCTGACTGCTGACCGGGTAACCCAGCAGGACTAGGAAGGGGCCTTTCCATCTCAGCTCCAATATGGCCCGGTCCTAATGCTGAGGCTTGGCGTACCCGTGACTGTAAACTCTGAAGAGTTTTGGTTAACTGATGCAAATATTTCCCACTTGTCCAACAATGTAGTGGCATTGGGATGGTTTTGATTCATCTACAAAATACATCTGCTATTATTAGACAATATCGTTAACAATGTACGCGACATAATTCTATAAAAGCAAGTTGTAGACAAGTAAAAAGGCTGACCAGGCAAGGAGGTGGTTAACAACCTCAGGGCATCCCTCTTACATCATGCATCTTGTTTGTTTACAAATTAAACACGCTTCAGCTCTTTTCCTAGCTGTTTTCTGGAAATCTGGGTGCCACCAAGTTTGTAATAAGTATTACCATTTCCTTCTTGCCCAAGTGTGTACAATAATGCACATAGTCAACTGAAGTAAGCAGCAGCAAAGAAGGAACACAAACCAGTCCATCAGGGATCCACCTACATTTCGGTTTGAGTATCAAAGGAGTACCATATTTGAGGCCATAGTTTGTACTCTTCAGCAGGGGGCCTCCCCTGTGATTTCAGTCCCATACCCAGGCCTGGAATTCCTATCCCCATATTGTCACTATCCGGGTTTTGCTGGGGATCCAATGGGACCAGAAGTTTGGGGTGTCAGGCTGCCTGCTTGGCAGCAGCATCCATCTGCTCATTCCTTTGGAAGACTGTATCCATTGCCTCAGCCTGAGCTGAATATCTTGATAGCTGCCAGATTGATTGGACAAAACGACATTACTATTAGTCTGCCCTGTGGGGGTTACAAATCCTCTATGTTCCTACAAGTCTCTGTAATCATGGGTCACACCAAAAGCACAGTGAGAGTTGAAGATCTCAACCCCCAGGAGAGGGTGTCTCAGTTCCACGATCGATCAAAAAACTCGAGGAGTATGGTCTGCTTCAGCAAGGTTTCACACTTTAATTAGTAACGGCCGGGCAAAGATTTGTCCAGCAACACAGATATTAAAATATTATGTGTTCCTTAGAGAAACTGGGTGATTAACTTGGAACACAAAGCAATTTTCATATGTTTCTTATGAGACAGTACAGCATGAAATGACATAATGGACAACAGGTTAATCCTGGGAAACAATATTTCCTGGGAACAATGTTGTTTCACACGCATTATCTCCTCATACCTGTGCTTCAAGGTTAGCTAGGATGGTCAGTAATGTCCTATCTAGCTTAATTCGATCCATACTATGAAGAAGGCATTGTTTGCTTAATCTGTAATTCAGTTCGCTCAGGAATGCAGAAATGCAGCTTTTAGCCATTTTAAACACAGTGTTAATTTGCAGCCTGAAACCATGTTGTTCTGTTACTTTATATTGAGATGCCATTTTGTGTTTAATAAAAGCTCCTGACCCAACAGGCTAAATCCAGGTATTAGATCCTCATCTGGTGTGGATATGCTCCATCTCTCAAAAGAAAACTGGATTTGCAATTTAAGGCCGTATGTGCTATTCTGCTAAATTAATCCAGTTGATTTTTTTTTGTTTAGAAATGTGAAAATGTCGTGAACAGTTCTTCCAGTTAATCACTGGATATTCAAATTTCTCTTCAAAATTAAAGATCATAACAAAACTGGGTGTCATTGTGGGATTTTGAATCTGGAAGATGTGCTTGGTAAAGTTTGAAAGAACAATATTTCAAAGTGAATATTATCGTGTTAAGTACTAAGGCTTTCTGGAGATGAAAAATTTGCCCTTGTGTGTTTTGCAACACTTAACCAAGGTCAGTTCTATAGAATACGCAGACAGGTTGATGCAAGAGTTGAGTGCTGGGGCAACCTATCAGAAATAATACAGGCAGAAGCACAGCAATTAGAGTTAGAAAGTTAGCCAAAAGTATTAAAAAAAAGGTTTGAATGTTTTGTCAGCGTGTTTTTTTTAAAGTTAATAAAGTAAGTGTTGGTTCTGCAGAAAATGAGTCTGGGGATTCAATAACAGAGGATAAAGAGATGATCGGAGAATTGAAAAGAGCTTGAATCTGTCTTCACTAGAGAGGATAAAAGTAACACTTTAGCTGGAAATCAGGAATTGAAAGGGAAGGAGGAACTGAAGACAATTACAATTACCAGGGAAGTCATACTGAGTAAACTGTTGGAACTACGAGTTCACAAGTCTCAGGTGCCCAAAAGATTTCATCATGGACTCTTAAAGATAAACTAGCTAGTGAAACAGTTAATGCATTGGTTTTAGTTTTCCACACCTCACTAGTTTCAGGGAAGATTTCTTTAGATTGGAAACTCCTTTCTTCAAAAAGGGAGACTGAGAACAGGAAACTGCAGACCATTTACCTTAACATATGTCATAGGGAAAATGTTCAAAGCTATGATTAAAGATGTTATGACAGGGCACTTGTATAAGTTCAAGGTAATCAGGCAGCGTGGATGTGTTTTTGTCAATGGGAAATAATGTTTTGAAGAACGGCCTCTCCCCACTGCAACTGAGCTGATGAATCTCATGTACAGATAGGGAATGGAATCCCTTCCCACATTCCCCACATTTCCACGACTTCTCTGCAGTTCTGGTGTCCTTTTGGCTCCCTGTTTCTGATGAACAATTGAAAGTGTGATCACATTCGGGAAACGTGTACAGTCACCCCGTACTGTGAATAGTTTGATGTTTCTTCAGTCTGTGTATCTGGTTCCAGCTCCTTCTCACAGTCAGCTCACTGGGGCACACTCTCTCCCAACAAGGGGAAAAAAACATACAAAAGTTGAGCAGCAGACAAAATGCAAAAGCAATGAAATGTCGAGCCACGTGGAAAAAAATTGTGCCTCTATCTTTTTTTCTCAGCTATTGGCATTTGGATTCTTCATTTGTCACTAACACCAACATTGCCAAAGAGCATATTGCACATGTGTGCCGGTGTCAGCAACGCAGCGCGCATGTCCGTCGGTGTCAGCAAAATATTGCGCATGCTCATCTGTCCGCCAGAAAAAGGCGGGCGCCGTTCTCCTGATGGTCCAATAGGGAGCACTGGAGGACCGGAAAGAGATAGGTCCTCCTACCAATCAGAGCCACCCTATTGTCTAAATGCGGAAGTTGGACCATGATCTTCAGTAGCTGCTATTTCTGCTTCTGTCTCTGAAGGAAGATTGAGCTTCACCCCCGACTGTAAATTCCTTCCTCTGTCCAAGATCTGTGAGTACGGCACTCTCTTTTCTTGCCCACTTTTCCATTTATAAACCTCTGTACGGTCACCTCTCAACCTCCTGTGGTCCATTGAACAAGTCCCAACCTATTCATCTAGATGTCGGCAGAATCCCAACCAATCTGTTGAATGTTGGTGCAGGTTTGTAAGACCAGATGGCCGACTCCTGCTTCCAATTCTCTCTCACTGTCCAAGACAGCAAGAGAACATAAGACATCGGAGCAGAAATTTAGGCCATTCAGCCCATCAGGTCTGCTCCATCATTCAATCGTGACTGATAAGTTTCTCAATCACATTCTCCCACTTTGTCTCCTGTAACCCTCCATCGCCTTGATACTCAAGAACGTCTCTATCTCAGTCTTAAATATTCTCTGTGACCTGGCCTCCACAGCCTTATGTGGCAGTGAATTCCATAGATTCACAACTCTCTGGCTGAAGAAGTTTCTCCTTACCTCCATTCTGAAAGGTCTTCCCTTTACTCTAAGGCTGTGCACACTGGTCCTAATCCCTCCAACCAATGGAAACACCTTCCCAGCTTTCACTCTGTCCAGGCTGTTCAAGATTCTGTATGTTTCAATTAGACCCTTCCCCCCTCCCGAGTGTGGGCCTGTTAATCAGCATGAACCAGACCCTTCAGGATGAGGTACAGCAGGGATTAGGATCAGCAAAGTGAGAATGGACGGAGAGTGTGTGGGATGGAGATTTTCAACATCTAGGGAATAAGAGAGGAAAGAAAATTCACTCTAAATTAGAATTGACCGGATGGGCTGATGGGTCAAGGAGTGACAGATGGAGTTGAATTTGGAGAAATGTCAGGTCTGCATTTTGGTCAAGTAATCCAGACAGGATTGACACAGTTAAGGGAAGTGTTGCAGAACAAAGAGACCTTGGAGTGCAGGTTCATAGTTCCTTGAGAGTGGAGTCACAGGTAGACAGGATAATGAAGAAGGCATTTAGGATACTTTCTTTTATTGGTCAAAGCATTGAGTAGATGAGTTGGGAGGTCATGTTGCGACTGTACAGGGCATTGTTTGGACCATCTTTGGAATACTGCGTTCAGTTCTGGTCTCCCTGCTACAGGAAATGTGTTGTGAAACTTTGAAAGGGATCGGTAAAGATTTGCGAGGCTGTTGCCAGAGTAGGAGGGTTTGAGCAACAGGGAGAGTCTGAATAGACCAGGATATATTCTTGGCGCATCGGAGGCTGAGTGGTGACCTAACATGTTTATAAGGGGCATGCATAGGGTGAATACCCAAGGTCTTTTCCCCAGGGTATGGGAATCCAGAACTAAGAGGGGCATAGGTTTAAGGTGAATGGGGAAAGGGAAGTGAGGGGCAACTTCTTCACACAGAAGGTGGTGAATGTATGGAACAAGCTGCCAGAGGATGTGGTGGAGGCTGGTGCAATGACATCATTTAAAAGGCACCTGGCTGGGTCCCTGAATAGGAAGGTTTTAGAGGGATGTGGGCCAAATGCTGGCAAATGGGACGTGATTAATTTAGGAATTCTGGTCAGCATAGACGAGTTGGGATGACTGGTCTGTTTCTGTGCTGTATGACTCTAATCGTCTTCGGTGAAAGCAGAAATGTGGTGGTGAAGACTGGACTTGCAGAGCAGCTTTAGGATATTTTGCCCTTAATGGGATCAGAAGAAGTTAAAATGAAGCCTTTCATTTGTGAGCCAGCAACTGAGTGAGCGAGGACATCTGGGATTTTGTTGGAAAGTGGGAATTGATTGCACTGTGGGGATGAAGCCCTACCCTATCCAGTCATTTCTGCTGGTGGGTGAGACTAGGTCTCAAGGTTAGGGGGAGTGGATTTCGGACAGAGATAAGGACAAATTGCTTATCCCGGAGAGTAGTGAATCTATGGAATTCTCTGGTCAAGGAAGCAGTCGAGGCAGCTTCATTAAATACATTCAAGACACAGTTGGATGGGCTTTTGCATGGTACGGGAATTAAGGGGAGTTGGGATAATGCAGGGAGGAGGAGCTAAGACGATGGATAGATCAACCATGATCTTAATGAATGGTGGAGCAGGCTGGATGGGCCAAATGGCCTATTCCTGCTTCTATTACTATGAAACTATAACCCTGTATTTCCCATGGCTAACCCACCTAACCTGCACGTCCCTGGACGCTCTGGTCAATTTAGCATGGCCAATCCAAATCAGGCCTGGTGAGCGGTGAGGTGATGTGGAAAATGAACATCAGTTTTGACCTCCCTTTTTACACCTTCCGGAAGAGTAAAACATTGAGACCCAATCCACAATCTCCCAGCCTGTCAACCATCCAGACACAGAGTGTAGTCATAGAAAGGAATCAAACAAGAAAAATGAAACCAAATTCAAAATAAATATGTGCTCGTGTTTAATGTATGTTCATGAGGAAGTAAACCAGAAATAGGACTCTCCCAGGATTCTTATGGTGCCCTACTTGAGGAATTCTATCTCCCTAACATCTAATATTAGTATCTGGATTAGTGGTGCTGGAAGAGCACAGCAATTCAGGCAGCATCCGAAGACAGGCAAAATTGACGTTTCGGGCAAAAGCCCTTCATCAGGAATAAAGGCAGAGAGCCTGAAGCGTGGAGAGATAAGCTAGAGGAGGGTGGGGGTGGGGAGAGAGTGGCATAGAGTACAATAGGTCAGTGGGGAAGGAGATGAAGGTGATAGGTCAGGGAGGAGAGGGTGGAGTGGATAGGTGGAAAAGGAGCTGGGCAGATCGGACAAGTCCGGACAGGTCAGGGGATCGAGTTGCTGGAGGTTAGAAGCTAGGATGAGGTGGGGGAAGGGCAAATGAGGAAACTGTTGAAATCCACATTGATGCCCTGGGGTTGAAGTGTTCCGAGGCGGAAGATGAGGCGTTCTTCCTCCAGGCGTCTGGTGGTGAGGGAGCGGCGGTGGAGGAGGCCCAGCACCTCCATATCCTCAGCAGAGTGGGAGGGGGAGTTGAAATGTTGAGCCACTGGGCGA